>NC_090298.1:52776893-53079924 GCF_039906515.1 Pseudorca crassidens
ACTTTGGGGAGTTCCCTGGTGGCCTAGAGATCCCTCAAGCTGCACAACACAGCCAAAAGAAGGGAATTACCTGGCAGTCCAGTGGTTAGGACTCTGCGCTTCCACTGCTGGGGGCCCTGGTTCTATCCCTGGTTGGGGAACTTAGATCCTGCAAGACGAGTGGCCAAAAAAAAAAAAGAAGTTTCTGCTTCATTTCTGGAAAAGTTCTATTTCAAAACACCCCACACAATACAGTAAGTCCCCTACGTACAAAACTTCAAGTTGCGAACTTTCAAAGATGTGAACATGCGTGCCAGCCCCTGTATGTCAGCTGTTGTACTGTACTACTCTTCAAGGTACTGTACTGTAAGATTAAAAATGTTTTCTTTATTTTTTGTGTTTGTTTTTTTATGTATGTATTATTTGTGTGAAAAGTATTATAAACCTATTACAGTATAGTACTATATAGCCGATTGTGTTAGTTGAGTACCTAGGCTAACTTTGTTGGACTTATGGACAAATTGGACTTATGAATGTGCTCTCCAAATGGAACTCGTTCACATATAGGGGACTTCCTGTACACACACAGGGGCACGCATGCATGCACAGTTCTCACTCCTTTTCTGATTCTTTCTAGTACAACTGATTAACCTTCCTTCCAGTATGTTCTTGCTGTCTTAGGACTACAATCTGCACTCCTCCTTCAAAGACAGGGCTACTTACAGATTCTTCCTTACCTAAAATTACTTCTAAATTATTCTCTACTGTCAAATTTCTTTTAAAATTCCATAGAGTAGGTGTGCTGCAGATCTTGCTTGTTTGGAAAGCAAAACAAGACTGAACAAAGGCACCAAGACCTATTCTTACAAGTACAGTCCACACTCATCTGCGCCCCTTCCCAACTCAAGCATTCTCTTCCTGTCACTGTACTCTCCAAAGTCACCTCTTGGTTCTAAATCCAATACTGTACATGCATAAAATTTTAATGTATATCTTTCTCTTTTTGTTGTTAATTTACTTGCTAGAGTTTATCATTCTTATTTTTGGTTTCTGGTTTGCTCTTATGGGCCTGTTTTACTTATGAGGAGACCTTTTTTCCTGCACTGCAACTTTGTCACTGCTTGTCTTATTTAGAAGATGTTGGGTCAGTTGGTAGAGGAAATCAAGGGGCCTCGTGATGAAGAAATATCTGCAAATTGGGGCCATGAAAATGATTACAGAGATTGGAGACAGAACATACTAGCATGGAGGCTGGAATTCTAAAATGAATCTCAGAGGGCCAGGGTGGAGCAGTCTGAAATTGGTCAGAATAGCAGATCTAGGACATGCCAAGGGGTGGGAAATTTGGCTGAGAGATTCATAGAGGAATCAGTGGAAGTGACAATGACACTGTGACTTTTGCTTCTCTAAACTGGTTCATGTAGCTTTTGTCTCAGTAGTCACATTATATCTACCAATGGGTACATTTTATTCCTGATTTTGTCATCTTTGCAGACTTTGATACTTTTTATCATTCTTTCCTCCCTACTCTTCATTTTTTCCCATTAAAACTTTTCCTCCCTCAAGTTTTGCGACTATCCTCCCTCCTAATTTTCCTCCTGGCTTGGTTTTATTTATTTTTTTATTTTTGGCTGTTTGTTGTATTTGTCCCTTTAATGTCACCCAATGCATTTCTCATGCTACACATGTACCTGGCATAACTGTATCTACTTTGAAGCTTAAGTCACACACTTTATCTTAGTTCTGGACATTTTCCTTAAATTTCATTTCAGGAGCTTGTCCATAATGTATTTCAATATTTTTTGCTCCTTCTTTACAAATTTGCTCTTCGTTCTTGTTTTGGCTCCTACACTATGGCACTATTACACAGTCCCTCAGGCCAGAAACAAATTCCTCCCTCTGCTTTACCATCAACAGATTACTAAATCTACTAAGTACTGCTTTACAACCTTCTTAACCAGTGGTGCTCAAATTGGGGTTCTTGGGGGCTTCCCTGGTGGCACAGCGGTTAAGAATCTGCCTGCCAATGCAGGGGACACGGGTTCGAGCCCTGGTCCGGGAAGATCCCACATGCCGCGGAGCAATTAAGCCCGTAAGGCCACAACTAAAGGAAGCCCACGCGCAGCAACGAAGACCCAACGCAGCCATAAATAAATAAATAAATTTATTTATTTTTTAAAAATGGAGTTCTTGGATCACCAGCAGCACCATCACCTGGGAACTTGTTAGAAATTGAAATTCTCAGGCTCCTCCTCCAGATCTACTGAATCAGAATATCTGGGGATGGAGCCAGCAATCTGTTTTAATGTGCCCTCCAGGTGATTTTGATGCACATGAAAGTCTGAAGACCAGTGCTCTAAACAAGTGGTAGTTAATCCTAGGATCTATGGTTGGACTTGAGGAAGACCGAAAAACCCTTGTAATTGTATCTAAAACCAAGTGTATGTCCATATATATTTTCCCGAATGGATAGTTTTTATTCCTTTTATTCTTAAATGGGTTCAATGACCCTAAATTTGGGACTGTTTCTTGCTTTCCACTACTACCACCACTTACCCTTAGAACCAGTCCCTTTGCCTCTAGTTTCCACCCTTTTCAATATATCTCCATGTTGCAGTGACAACAATCATGCTAGGAATCTTGACATAGTCACTCTCTTGCTCAAACGTCTTCAACAGCTCCCAACAATTTGTCATAAAGTAACCTCTTAGCATGACAAACAGCATCTTTCATCAAGGCTTATTCTTTTGTGTGTTATCTCTAGTCATTCTCAGCCTTTGGTCTAGCAATACTAAACTTTGTATATTCTGGACGTCACTTGGGCTCTCATACCTTTCTGCTTTTGTATATTCTTCAAGCTCAGTCTGGAATGCCCTTCACTACTCCTCCCTCCCTCCTTGTCTGGCTAATTCCTATTTGTTCAAGATTCAGTGCAAGCAACATCTCTCCTGGGAAGACTTCCACTGGCACTAAGTTTAAGTGGCCTTCCTATATGCTCCCAATTCTCCCTGTGCTTATCCCTCTGGTAGTAGTTCTAAACATTTTGGTCTTAGGACCCTTTTACTCTTTACTCTTAAAAATTATCAAGCCGCCTGGAGGGGTGGGATAGGGAGGGTGGGAGGGAGGGAGATGCAAGAGGGAAGAGATATGGGAACATCCGTATATGTATAACTGATTCACTTTGTTATAAAGCAGAAACTAACACACCATTGTAAAGCAATTATACCCCAATAAAGATGTTAAAAAAATTATCAAGGACCCTAAGAGATTTATGGGATATCTATCTATATTTATCATATTGGAAATTAAATCTGGGACTTCCCTGGTGGTGCAGTGGTTAAGAATCCCCCTGCCTATGCGGGGGACATGGGTTTGAGCCCTGGTCCAGGAAGATCCCACATGCTGCAGAGCAGCTAAGCCTGTGTGCCACGACTACTGAAGCCCGTGCACCTAGAACCTGTGCTCTGCAACAAGGAAAGCCACCACAATGAGAAGCCCTTGCACTGCAAGGAAGAGCAGCCCCCGCTTGCTGCAACTAGAGAAAGCCCGTGTGCAGCGACAAAGACTCAACACAATAAATAAATATATCAAAAAAGAAATTAAATCTGTGAACTTTAAGATTTAAAAAACCCATGTAAAAATAATTATAAACCTGTTATGTACTTATATAAATGATGCATTTTTTCAGCCTGCTCCCAATGGCTATGGGGGGTAAATGATGTATTTTTATGATAAAGTGATATTTCCCAAAAAAGAATCTTGAGAAGAGTGGTATTGAGTTACATTTTTCAAAGCTCTTTGATGTCTGGCTTAATAGAGGACAGCTGGATTTCCCTATCTGTTTGTGTATTCAATCTGTTGTGATATGTTTTTGTTGAAACATATGAAGAGAATCTGGTCTCACATAGATAAGGAGCTGGAAAAGGGGAAACTATTTTCATAGTCTTTCTAGATAATTCTAGATATTCTTGTTTGATACTACACCAAACTGGACATGTGATAGTTTCTAAGAGTGCAATTTCAATGTGGACTGAATCTGAAACCATATCAATTAACTTTTTGTATTCTGCTAGATTAAAATCCATGGGTCCATCCACTTTGATGACTCTTTTTGATTCTGTAATAGCATGCATTGATTATTTTGAAAACAGTGGTTCATTGAGTTGTAGAGATTTTCAAATGGTCACTTATTTCAATATATAATGTGAAAAAATACATTTGTTAATATCACTGGTGTTTTTAGCAGAAAAGTCTAAATACTGGAAAGCTGTCAAGCTCAAGGTGGTGGATACAAATTTTAAAAATTTTGGATCTTTGTGTGAAAACTCGAACAATCACACAAGTGCTTTTTCTGGAGATGTTCCTCCTACTTGGGCATGCAGCAGAAGTACTTACCATTTCTTCACACATTAAAAAGAGGTGTATGCTAGGGTGAAGATTTAATAAAATTAATAATTTTTACTCCTTTGTCAAGGACATTCTTAAGTTAAACTAGATTATTTTAAAAATCATAATTTTTGTATGCTATGAGTGCCAGGAGGTGAAGAATACAAAATACCAGTAGTGCAGTTTGACACCACTTCCTTGATTCCTGCTAAGGTGCCAGCAGTCACTCACTATTGCTTTTACACCATCAGTGCAATTGTCAACAAAGTGAAAAAGATCAACAGAGTCTTAGTATTATGGAAACGGTTTTGACCTTGCAATAATCACTCAAAAGGCTTCGAGGACCCTCCAGGTTCTGTGAATGGCATTTTGGGAACATCTGCCCTGGTTTCCCATACTACTGTTACTTGTCTCTCATTAGGTTGCAAGGTCTATGTGGACCTTCTGTAACTGTCTTTTATGTGCTCTTGTCTAACAGTGTCTGGTACATAACACTCAAATATTAATACCTGCGTAGTGGGCGAATAAATGTTATAAACGACAACCGCATAGCCTTCATCTTAACTGCTTCCTTCCTTAATTCCTTCAAACTTTACAGGTTTTGTAAAATTTCCCAAGTTTTTTCACAATTAGGACGCCGGCCAATTTTTTAAAATAGTCGGGGCGAGGGAGCTGCCTGTATATAATAATGACACGTTATAGTTCGGTCAAGTATTGATCTGCGATGCTCGAGTCATTCCTTCTTCACAGCTCCGCACCAGCAGGCCAGGCCTCTTGGTTCCCCAGTCCTATCTAGTATAAAGACTGGAAAGAGCTGGGTCTCCCATGTTTACAGGAGCACAAGAAACTGATCGAGTGGAGGCCGGGAAAAAACTCGATCAAAACCTTGCCAGGGAGAAGTGCAGCAGGAGAAACAGCCTCAGGTACCCGTGAGCCCCAGGCCGAAGCCCCGCGAGATCCGCCGGGTTGCCGGGGAGACGCTTCCGGCTGGCGCGCGCAGCCCTGGGAGCAGGGGAGTTGTGAAATGGACGGCTAGACCTGCCCGCTGCCGTGAATTCGCTAGCGGGGGCGCGCTCGCGGCCGCGCGTTCTCCGCTTTCCCGGCTTCGTCGCTGACGCGTCGTAGACGTTGGGGAGGCAGGCAGCTGCAGCGGGGTCGGGATGAACAGCGCCGGCTTCGGGTTGGGCTTAGGCTTCGGCCTCACCCCTACGGCGGTGATTCAGGTGACGAATCTGTCGTCGGCGGTGACCAGCGAGCAGATGCGGACGCTTTTTTCCTTCCTAGGAGAAATCGAGGAGCTGCGGCTCTACCCCCCGGAGTAAGTGCTCAAGCTCGGCTGGGGGAGGGGCGCGGGCGCCAGAGAGACCTCGGGAACCAAGGCATGGGGGAGAGCGCGGACGGGGGCGCGCGGTGTCAGTCACGTGACCGCCGGGTTTACCTTGGTGCCCATGTTTGATTAGGGCACCGCGGCCCGGGCCCCACGCTCCTGCTTTCCTTGTTAGTCGTATTTAGTGGGTTAACCTCTGCCCAGAACCCTTACAGAGGAGTTAGAGAGGTTGCCTTTTTCGTGCTTTCCGGGCTATGGTCGCCGCCGGGTCCTCGAATTCAGTGCCCTTCCTCCCCTTCTTTTTTTTCCCGAACTTAAGATGGCCGCAGGTGGGCCCGCGGTAGTCCTCATGGCAAGCTCCTGATAGCGTTTTTGCAATGGCAAATCGCGGAGACTGCGCCTGATAAACTGTCCAGTTCTTAGTGCCTCAGTGTCGGACCGTTGTTGCTGACGGGGAAGTGTGCAGCTGATGACAGATGGAATTAGGCCTAAATTTGTCCCTAGGCCTGTGTTCACAAATTTAGCATCTTCTTGGTTCATTTAACCGAGCCCATCCATGTTGTTAAAGATCATGTCTGTTCACCCTTTTGGCAACGGATTAAAATTTCCTCCTAGAAGGTCACACTGTCCTAAACCTTTCAGAAAAAGTAATAGTCCGTACAGATTACTCCTGCTGTATACTTTTAAAAGTCCAGATCTGGACTGGCATTCACAGTTCTCAGACACTTCCCGAGTAGTGTATTTTGAAGTAGTATTTCCCTTGTACAGTACTATCTACTCACAGAATTTGTAAGGGGTTTGAAGGTTGTTTACTTTCTTACAGGCATAAACTTTTAAAGCCAGAGCTTAGAATATGAAAATTCTCAGTATTTTGTTCATTTTGTCAAAATCCTTTGAAGGAAGGGATAGTAGTTCCCCAGGATTTTTCTCCTTTTTTAAAAATTTGTATTTGACTTTTTGGTTTGTTTCATAGTGATGCACGTAGACCTATTTTTTTCGGTTTTCTCTCTGTAAGTATATTGCATTGTTACTGCATAGATATTGATAAAAGTTGGTGTTTGGATTTTTAAATTTTACTTAAGTTTTTCTTCTCATTTTTGTTTTGAAATATTTCATGTATACAGAAAAGCTAAAGAATAACTCCCATGTTCCCTTCATCTGCATTTATAGTTTGCCGCAGTTGATTTCTGTCTTTGTGTCTCCCCCTCCCTCTCCCACCTACACACACAGACACCCCTACAACCCTCCCCTCTCCCATGCTTTTAAAAGTAGTTGCAGACACCATGACTATTCATTCCTCAACACTTAAATGTGAATCTCTTAAGAAGTACATTCTCCTGCATTACCACAATGCTATTAACACATCCAAGAAGTTTAACATTGATTAAAATATAACATCTGAATTTCTTCAGTTATACTGATAACGCCTTTTTTCCATTTTCTTTTTCTGATCTAGGATATAATCAGATCACTCAATGCATTTGGTTATCTCTAATCTAGGACAGCCACCCCTCCACCCTCCCAGTCGCCTTTTATTTTTTTTCCCAGTCACCTTTTTAAAAGTTTTTCATGACATTAATATTTTGTCTTGTAGTTTGTGTTGTAGAATGACTTATCTGGGTTTATATAAATTGGTTCTACATGAATAGATTCGGTAATACAGTTTTGTCAAAGATGCTTCATAAGGGCATGCACAGGTATCTTTACTGACTAGCCATCCCATGTATAGCTTTGAATATCTTATAACTTTGAAAGTGCTTTCAGCTATCTCTTCATTTAAGCGCTCAGAACATTTCTTAATAATTGAGAACTGTTTGGAGGAGTGCTGTATTCTGAAAGAATTGGAATCAAATAGTAAAATATTTTGTACATGATTGTAAACTAACCTTGCTTTCAAGGTTGTGATAATAAGGTGTCTCATGGGCAGAAGAAATATATCACAGAATATTCTTCATTGCCAACGTAACACCACTTACATAGTTGAAAAGTGCACTTGGGTGGCAATATGCTGCCAGTTATCATCTGACATTTAGTAATGGGCTGTTTTTTGAAATCAAATATTAGTTGCTTGGAGTTTAGAAGTCAGAGAATAAAAAAGCTCGTCACTTAAACAGTGCATTAATATAGAATTATTTTGTCACAAACTGTAATACATTTTGCAAAATTGTAACATAAATATATAGGCGAGGCAAAATCCTTGACCAGTTTTTCTTAAAGGCAGTCAGTGCCTATTCCTGTTTTTCACAAGTATTTACATGCTTTTCTAATGACATGTTTTCTGCTTGCTCTGTAATGAAGTTGTCATAACCTGGTCCTTATATTAAAGATGTGTTTGCAGATTTGGGCCGAAATGCATAAAAATGCAATAGTAGTAGTTGTATTGAAGACAGATGATTCTATTTTGCAGTGTTGTGGAAACAGTATTTTATGATTAATCTTTGGAAGCTGAGTAGAAATTCATTTGTTTTAAATTTGGAATGATATTTCTTTAATAGAATGTGAGAATAGTTTCTCATTAACATTTTAAGAATTTGGTTGCTAATATGAAAATTCAGATTTTTAAATTTATTTTTTTTTTGGCATGAGGCCATGATTCAGTTTCTTTTTAAACATTAAGAATTGGTGTAAACATTCACTGTAAATATTAAAAATTCTTATTAGTGCTACCAGATGATAAATATCCAGAGTTTCTGTTTTAACTTTTTACTCAATAAGGGAATCTCATACATCATGAAAACCTTTTTACAATGGTAAGAAATCTTTGTTGTTTTTTCAGTAAGCTTTTCATGGAGGTATAAGGAGCAGAAAAGTGCAGGGATAAGTGTATACAGCTTGTTGAATTTTCACAAAGTGAACACATCCAGCACCCGGATAGGATTCTCTGTGCCCTAGGAGTTCTCATCTCCCCCCTCAAGTGCATAATACCCCTAGGGTAATCCTGGCCTGATTTCTAACATCAACACTTGTGGGTTTTTCTTGTTTTTGTTTTTTTGCTTGCTGGTTTTCTTCACTTCTCTGGTCTTTAAAAGTACTAATAAGGTAAAAGCTGTCAACTAGCTAAAATTAATATAACCAATATAGTCATATCAGGAGAAATAGAGAAAAAGGTACACTGGCAGTGATCCTACCACCCTATCAAAACCTCTCTCCAGTCCTTTTTACATGCATTTAGTTTAATATAGTGTAATCAAAGGATTTATACACCGTTACCGTTATACCACTCAGCCTGTGGTAAATTTTTCATATTGTTGTGTTTTATTTATTGTAATATTTAAAGGGTGATGTCTCAAGTGTGTATGTGTGTTTGAAATTCTGTCATTGAATTTTAGCTAGAAATATTTGAAGAATGTGTATTTTTGATTGTCCACAGTGATTGGAGGGCCTCTGGCATTTAGTGGGTAAGTGTCAATAATTCGTAAGGAAGTCTTACAGAAGGGAGAATTGTGGCATCCAGACAATCACTGGAGCCCTACTGAGAAACCCTGTTATACATTGTGTCAGTTAATATTTCCATACATAAAGCTATATACTTTGACCATGTTTTGCATTGTATCTTTTTTGATAGATCCTCAAGGGATGTATATTAATATAATAAAGTATTGGACATAGTATTACCACATTGATTTTTTAGAAGATTGTACAGTGCCATCACCATGTTTAGTGAAAAATAAGGTAACCAGTTAGGGTCTAAGAAATTTAACTGGTGCTCAAAAAGTTGGTTCTGTGATTTCTCCATTAGACTCCCAGTGAGAAATTCTGATTTGTTTGAAAAGTGATTGTAGAAGGTTTTATATTTAAAGAAATAAAACAAAACTTGAAAACTTGATTCAACAAATGGGGTCAAAGTAAAATGTGCTGTGTTTGAGTACTGTTACTTTCTTTAGAGGCATACATTTAGACCAAATGGAATATGTAACCCCTTTTAAAAATTAAAAGTGTAGGTCAGAGTTAAATTTGAAAATGATAATCCTATTTAATTTTTTAAAAAGTAAATGTTATTTAATAGCCTAGATATACTAGAGAGGAAGATCTAAATATAAGATTTGGTAATATACTGATTTATAAATCTGTAAATACACATTTGTTTGCTGAGATATCTATATTTAGGCTTGCCACTGTATTATTTTAGCCTATAATATTCAAAATAAAAGTGTTACTGCCTCTCCTGAAAAGCTCATATGTTTACATTTTTTATAAAGTAAATACTGTGTTGCTTTTACTCTCTATTTTAAGGAAGGTAATTGGAGATGAAGATGAAAAAAATTGCTTATAGCACTAGGATCCATGCTCTTACTATAATGCTGTTCAGAACAGATCAGCATCTTTTAACCAGTTTTTGGGCTTCTCAACTCTAAGTAGTGTGTGGTTTACCAACCAGGCTCACATTTCTTATTCCTGTGGATGTTTTAAATTTGAAATGATGTGGTTTTCAAGTAGGGATATTTGGAAATGTTTGTAGTTTTCAACAGTGATGATTTAGGTTTCCATCCTTTCACAAAAGGATCTGTCAATTTAGGAAATACAGTTTCAGTGGTGGCTTGTCAGGTTCTTCAAGTGCTAAAAGAGAGTATTCTTGTTGAAATTGCTAGGGCTTTAGTTGTAATCACAGATTTTTTTTGGTTGCAAAGGGCAGAAACAGTGTTACCTAATCTAGCTCAAGAAGAGACATTATTAAAAGAAAGAGATTTCCCTGAGTAGAAGAATAAAGACTTGGCCTCGTGGGAGCTGGGACTGGGAACCAGAAGGGTATCAACATCCAAGGCGACTATCTGCCTCTTCCTGTCAGGCTTTATTGTCAGCTCAGTTTGTTTCTGTGTATGTGCTCAATTTCTTTTCAGACGTATTCTGTACTCATGTGGCATCTGGCCCAAGCCCTTACTCTAAGTGACTTTCAAGTTCATTTGGTCAGGCCACCCAAATTACAGGTTTCGCGTTAGCCAGTGAAATAAGCCCTTGTGTCATGTGGCTGATCAGTTGTGTTTGAAAGCTTGAAAGATCTGTTGAGGGTTTCACATAAGGAAACTGTGCTGAAAGTATATAGGATGTATTGGTAGCACATATAGGAGGGGGTACCTAGTCACTTTGATATTTTAAAATGGCTTTCCAGAAGACTTCGAAACTTGAGCCTTGAAGAAAAGTGGAATTACTGTTCAAAAAGGCAGTAAGAGAGCACATCATAGCCAAATGAAACAACATGTTCAAAGATGGCCCAGATGGTTCAGGATGTGTTCTGGGAACCACAAGTATTTTTATGCCTGGATTTTTTAAATGATGAAGCAAGAAAAGAAGGGTGTCTGAGGAAATTTAAGCAGTTGCATGACATGAAGAGATTTAGGGTTTAGAAAGATTACTCTAACAGCTTTTGTGGAAGATTTTTAATAAGGAGGAGTTGAGATTGGATGCAGTGTGATTAGTTAGGAGCCATTGTAGTAATCCAGGTGAGAAATGATAAGGGCCTGAATGAAGGCATTGATACTGAGAGTGTTGAAAGAAATTAATGTGACAACTATTTGGGAGGCAGTCTTCAGAGGATTTAAAGACCAATAGGATGAAAAAGAAGGAAGGGTCATGGATGGAAACAACCCACAAATCTCAGTAGTTTGATAAAAACAAGATTATTTCTTATACTAAACTGGTGGGGTTGGGGACTCTACTCGTTGTAGTCACTCATTCTGGGATGAAGCTGGTATATCAGCCACCCATCTCTTTGATGTTGCTGGTCACTGTGGCAGAGAAAAAGAACCGAGCAGTGGCCCTTAAGGCTACTGAATAGGAACACATGTCAATTATGTTCACATTTAATTGGCCAAAGCAAATTGCACGGCCACACCTAACTTCAAGGAAAAAAGAAATAGAATTTTATTACGTAGCCAGAAGGAGATTTGGAAATATTTGGTGAACAGTACTAATGATGGTCACATTAACGACTTCCGGATTTCTGACTTAGATAATGTGGTAGTATCTTTAACTGAGATATGAAATTAGGACAAAGGGCAGGATTGGTGCAGAAGGAGGGTAATGAATTTAAGAATAAGTTCAAGGGTGGGTCCTGTGACTGACAGATCACCGTGCAGTATGCCAGCAGGCACTTGGATCTGGGAATCTAGAGCTCTGGAGAGGCCTAAATTGGTGACTTGGTAATGTATAGGTGAGTTAAGTCTGGATGCAGATGTGTTTACCTCATGGCAAGTACAAGAGCTTGACTTACATATTGAGTAGGGGGAGGTTGTTGGAGAGGACTGGCTTGAAGCCTGAATCAGATGGCCTTAGGCAGGAAAGAATTGAGTTGGGTTGGGTGAGAAAGAGGTAGAGTTTTACTTTTGCTAGCCTGACTAGTTATGTTAATAATATATATAGTTTAAAGTTCTAAATGCAAATATATTTTATTATCTTAGTGTTTGGTTAATATCATAAATATATTTAGCTGTTAGCAAGCTGGATTTGTTGCTGTATGTAATTTTTAATTAAAAAAATGAATATGGAATTACAAAATAAGTAGTACATTAAAGTGGCTTTAAAATTCTTGATTAATTGAATAATTAAGGTTGCATGAGATTTGGAATTAGATGATTAGACATTAAATCTCATCTTTGCCATTTACTAGGTCTAGGATTATGGTGAACTTCCTTGACCTGTTTTGTAAACTAAAGTAAATTATTGTTGCTGCACAATGCATATTTAGTACTTTTCAAGTGATCTTTTTTTAGTGTGAAAAACTTAATATTTTAAAGGATTGTACATTTATGTTAAACATTAGCTGTATATTTAGTGTCTTTTTTTATTTGCTAAAGACAATTACAGACTTTAATTGAACATAATTATGGGCAGGTTGACAAAATGATCCTTTATGAGGATAGTGTATTTTGGAATCTAACATGATGGATTCATATTGTGGAAAAATTGCTTTTATCTGTGCCGTGTCTGGCTTCTTTTTCCTATAGTCCTGCCTAGATTAAGTCTAGTAGGATTTATAAGAGTCTTTGCTCTTTTGCATATAAAATATGTAAAATTTTGTTTGTAAAAGTTTTTGTCTGGAAAATCACAATGCTGCCTAGCCTGAAGTAGGCCAGTATATGCAAAAGACCTTGATTTTAATTCCAGGTTATCTGATTGTTTCTAAGACTGTTGTGAAGTTTTTCGTGATTTAAATGCCAGGAATCACATTAGGGAGGGTTGGAAGTAGTTAGAAAATTTGAAGTCTTGAGGATTGGGGCTTTTTTATGAAACGGGATTTTGCCTGTTGATGATGATGCACTGATTGGACATCCTTGGGTTAAGTCAGCTGTTTTCACATTTCACTCAGATTAAGAAGGCATTAATTTAAATTTCAGGTTTTTAACAAATAAGGCTATAGGCCTGCCTAGATGTGCCTTCAGTCATTGCAGCAAATCACCATTAAAAGACTAAGTTCTGCTATTTCATGTCTTACTGATCCTTAGCAACAAAAATTCCTGTCTTGATTGTAAGATTATGTAAAGATATAAGTAAGAAATTTTAAATGAAAACCAACCAAATGTTAATTAGTTCAATTGTTTTTCTTTTTATCTTGCAGCAACGCACCTCTTGCTTTTTCTTCCAAAGTATGTTATGTTAAGTTTCGTGATCCATCAAGTGTTGGCGTGGCCCAGCATCTAACTAACACGGTTTTTATTGACAGAGCTCTGATAGTTGTTCCTTGTGCAGAAGGTTAGTATCTCACATGTTTTTTTCAGTTATTTTAATCTCTGTCCTGTCTGTTACTACCATTGGCTTTCCTAGAAATTGGCAAGTAGATATGGTGTGTGTGTGTGTGTAAGAATGAAATTTGGAGGTGGAAAGGATTTTACGTAATAATAAAATATATTAAAATGGTTAATTTATTACTTATGTATATTTGAGATTTTATAGCTAAACATTTAAAAATTTATAAATTACTTGGCTTCTTTGGTTTGCTTTGACTTTCTGTATTCAGTTTGCAAGTTGTAAAGAAAGCTTTTTGAAATTAAAATATTAAGTTGGTAGAGGACATTATTTAAAATGTGTAAATAAGTAAGCATTTGCCCCTGTGTATACCTATTAAAGATATTGCATAAATAAAAACAGTGTACACATTTCACACAAATGGGGGTTAGGTAGTAATTATGTTTAAGAACAATATTCATAATTTAAGCTTTAAAGTATCTTCTTAAGGTAATTTACCTTAATTGTTACTGAGACCATTATTTTACATTCAGTGTAATTTGCTGTGCAACTAGAATTTACTTTTAATTTTGCTGGCTTTTTTTTGCGGGGGAGGGAGGGGTGGTGGTGGTGGTGATTAATTGAAGAAAAATCATGGAAAGCAATTTTCCAAAGCCTCCATCGAGGAAATAGTTGTTGAAGGTGGAAACAAGGCCAAAGGCCTTATAGTAATTCGTTAAATTTTATGACATAACCTGCTTTAAGAGCTAATTATTATTAATGCCTATTTTTTTAGTAACTTCTATTTGCAGAGCCATTCACATTCATTATACTAGGCTGTGCTGAATTTGACAGTTCTGGTGTGAATTAACTTTTATTCAGAGCACTGACTATGACATGTGTACATGGATTTTAGAATTGGGTTATTATAATTTAAATGTCTTTAAAATATATTTTCACTGGTGGCTGGTGGTAACTGTTTTACAACATAAAAATTTTACCTGAAACAATTTAAGGAGCTTTCATATGTCATGTTTTAAAACTTTTTTTAGAAACCAGGCTCACATTAAAATACTGTATAATAAACAGTTTGCTGCATTTTCAAGGTTTTATGCATATTTCAGAATGCCTGTTCTGGGATGTCAGAAACATTAGTCAGATACAGTGAGTATGACTCTGATATTTTTGATGTCCCAGAATAGGACATTCTGGATTTTTTCAGATAAATTTGAAAGTATTTTTCCCATGTCTAGGGGTTAGAGAGGGGTAGGGAGAATAAAATAAATAATAGCGAATATAGTAGAATAAATAAAAAATGAATTAAAGTTAATTATTTGCTAAATCTATCTTTATCTACTAATCTTTAAGGGGACAATGACCCCAAAATTGGAGAACAAGGTGAGAAAAGAGCTGGTAATGATTTAGTTCTGTATACCAAGTTCATACCAATTTCATACCAAGTAAACTACATGGGAAAAAATAAATCAGGTGGAAGTTTTACTAAATGGGAGTGTTAATTGTATCAAAAAATTATGCCACCAGCAGCACAGTATCTTCTGTGATTTTAGCTTATTATTGAACTGGAAGGAAAAATTTTGTTAGTGTTGCTCTGTTGGAACCTTGCTATATTCCCATAAAATTTTTCATATATTGAGAAGTGACCATGGTTTGTCATAAATGTTCAAGATTATGGGCATGTAGAGGTTCCTTTTTGTTTGTTTGTTTTACTTGATAGAAATAAATAAATGCACATTTATTATAATGGCTTTTGAATATTTTTAGTATTAACAAACAGACAAAATTTTGCTATTTTTGAACGTGAAAATTCAAGCATATTTTTATTCCAGTTTAAAGTATTTTAGAACACTAACCTATAAAATAATTTGTATTGGAAAAACATTCAGATACACATTTTTCATTAAATACAACAAAAATGAATTTATAGAACATGAAGAATGTCACAGTGAGCTGTTAAAAGATCTGATTATGCACTGCAAGCAAAGTAATAATGTATTGTTGTGTTAAAAAAGATAGCAAAGTGAGTTTGAAATAAATCAAAGGAAAGAGTTCCAGTGGAGTAAGTTCTGTAAGAGGAGATGTGCTGTAAGCAGTCTTCTGTTTACTTCACTGATTGTATTCTTTCCTTGATGTTATAGAAACAGCATTATGAAAGAAGTGAGAAAACCATAGAAAAAAATTGTAAGAAGTTTTTTTCAGTTTCTTTCAATTTGCTGTTTTTTTTAATGCAGACAGTAGTACTGTGAGATCCTAAGCCGTTTAAGTAATGTTTGATGTGTAATAGTTTCGTACATATTAAGCATTAGCTATTGTTAATAAAACATGCCACTTCAAAATAAAATATACTTTCATTATACTCGTCCAAATATGACCTCTTTTTGTTGTTACGTGCATCTCAGATTTCTTTTTATAAATGTTAACACTTAGAAAAAGATAAGGTCAAACATAATAAGGGTGTCAGCCTAATCATCAGTCATAAGTTTATGTCCACATTTTCTGGTAGATGGATTTTGACTATTAATTTGGTTTTGTATGTTTTCTCTATGTGATATTTGTGCATTATTAGATGACTAGACTGGCCAAGGCAGACCTGTTACACTTGCCTGAGTTAGGCATTGTTTGCCATGCCACTAAACCTGCCGTCAAGTGAAACCTTCATTGGGGAAATGAGATCGGAGTCTGAACCGCAGAAGATGGACGCCCTGTCTCTGTTTTTTATTGTTTTACTTTAATTTCATTTCTTTTTCTTTATTTTGTCCCTTTTTTTTTTGTTTTTGTTTTTGTTTTTGTTTTTGTTTTGTTAAATCTCTTTCACTTTAACTTGTGAGCTGGTTTTCCAGTTCTTTGTAAATGGTATTCCATTAAGGGTTCATAACATTGCATTGCAAATTATATTGGGAGATGATTAGTAGAGCTCATCCTTAACATAAAAGAAATTTTCACAGTAAATTAGGATATGGTTTCGTGAAGCTCAATGCTAGTCTTAATTGGTGTTTATAAACTGATCAGGTACATTTTGTTCCCAAAACACTAAAACACTGATGAGATTCTTAGGAACACGTTTTGATCTCAGTGTAACATTTTTGCAGTTTTCTCCCAAGTGTGCATCTGTCATAAAGACCAACTGATAGCTTCTAATTTTCGTCCTCCTCCCTTAGAATTTTAGGCATACAAAATCATCAAGGAAAATAAGTAAATTTCTTATAACATTCTGGGGGTAGAGGACAAGAGGAGACTTTTCACTTTTATGATATTTATTATGGAAAATAGCATTTCTTTGATTTGAAAACACTTTTAATTGCCTACGTGGGGAATGGATATTTGAGAAACTGTTGAATACTTACACTTGTGTGTGTATTTTTTTGCTTGAATTTTTTTGTTGAAAAATGTTCAGAGATTACTAGTTTCTAAATGGATTCTGAGATTAGGATGAGTGAGAGACATTGTTTTTTCTCTCAGTTGTCTTTGATGAGTACAGTTTGGGAAAAATGCTAAATGCTTATTTGTTTTATACTTTTATACACTCTGATAGTATTTGGAGGGTATATTTGGTAGAATTTTATCCTGAAAATTAAGCAATGGAACTTTTTTCTTAAAGTATCTTTAATGGTAATTAGAAAAGTAAAAAATATTGTGCTTTTAGTTAGACTTAATACTTATAATAGTTTATTATACTGTGAGAGACAGTGAGAGGCAGACAACCTCCTGATACTATTTTTAAGCCAACACTGAATGACTTTATTATGTTAAGTAATCAACTTTTGGCCTGTATTGAATACCCGTTTTGTTTGTGTGGTCTTTCATGTGGATAGTTTTGCTTATTTAATGGACAGGTAATATTAAATTGGGGACATTACTAGATTGGAACTCTTTATTTGTTTTTTAGGTGCATAAATTAGGGTAGTGAAGCATAGGGTTTGTACCTTAGGACCTCAGTTGACTTATCAAGATGTGTACAGGTTTTACAAATATTAAAAAAGTAATACTCATTTTTAACAGATAAAGCAGGTCTGATAGTGATGTAAATAGTATATGTGAGTATACAGATAAATGTCTTAATGCTAATAACTAATAAATACAAAATAAATTACTGTTATTTGATGTCTTCAGTAAGGCCTTCCTGCCTTTTAATCTTAATGCATGTTAAAATCAGTGCTTATGCAGAATTTACTGAAATAATAAAATGACTTTGTTTTTGAAATTAGTAAATTAAGGTAATATAGCCTTAGATGTTGCAAAGCTTAGAAATAAGTAGGCATTTGCTAAAGCTAATAAAATGTGATTTCTGTATTTCTATAAATAAGGTGTAACCACTACTTAAAGCAAGTTTTAAAATTCGTCTTGAATTCCATCCATGTTTAGAAATATATTCAGATAATTTTTTTAGAATTTATCCCTGCACATGTGGTTGTGTTAAGTTGAATTTTTACCACTGAAACCCCACATGGTGCTTTTTTGAAAATTTACTCCATATGCTATTTTCAATTTGGCGTGACTTTGTACTTTAAATTACTTTTGAAGAATTCATAATGGAAACGTGTAGCCAAATACCACATAATTATGAGTAGTTCTGAAATTGCTATATGTAGTCAACTTTTTAGAAATTTTCTTTTTGGGAAGGTTGAGAGAAAGGACCAGAAAAAATGTGTGAAAGTCCCAGCCCTTATCAAAATTAATTGATTAGAATTCAGTAATTAAATGTGGCAAATTGATAGACTTAATTCAGAGTAAATTTCCTTTTTTTTAGTCGTAGGGATTTCTTTTTCTTAGTGTCTAGGGTTATTTTAATGTTATTGTTGTTGTTATTATTAGGCACTTAGGACGCTTATAAGCAAGACATTTAGGCATTAACCACCCCTCTTCAGATAAGTATACATAAATTGGTTCTAAAAGTCAGTAATATAAGAAGTTTCCTGAGACTAGGGAACTTTTTTTTGTTAATCATTTTCAAAAATGTTAGCAGTTTCCCAAGGCATATTCTTTGGAACTGGATTCTTTTAGTCATCTCTGTCATTGTTGGTGAGATGCCTTATTAACTGAATGGGTGTAGGCTTCCTTTCCAATTGAAGCTGATTACATGTGGTAGGCTTTTGTTTTTTTCTGTCTACTTGAAATTAAATGGGATCTTTTGGAAGGTTATCAAAATTGTTTGCATCACAAGTAGGTAGTTTCAATTAACAGGATAGGGACACTCAGGAACAGATTTCAATTCGCACATATTTGTTTTTTTCTTTTTCTTTTTTTTGACTAATTTGGTTATTTGCCATTTCTGGGGATTAAACTTTAAAAAATGTTCTTCTTTTCTGTATCTGATGTTCTGTGTGCTATTAGTGATGCAGCCAACACGAACGGTTGTCATGTGTAACACAACTTTCGATCACCGCGAAAACACCGTCCTGGGAAAGCGTCCATGCTTGATATCGTTTGGTTCATGAACATTAAGTTTCCAGTACAGGTGACCCATAGCTCAAAGTGTTAAATAATTGTCTACATTATTCAATTTTTAAAATAATATTCCATTAATGAGATTGTTAGTCTTTGAAGTTTTGCTCACTTTTATTTTTCCTAGTAGAGCAGGGTAAAAGGAAAGACTTAAGTTCTTATTTATTTCTTTATACGGATCTGATAGATAGATTCATTTATTATTATTATTTTTTAAGTGCAAGGGTAATTGTAAAATCATAGTATAAAGTTTGTGTGGTGTTTCTGCTTTCTTTAATGTTTGGAACTTGCCTCTGCAGGTAAAATCCCAGAGGAAGCCAAAGCTCTCTCTCTATTGGCTCCTGCTCCAACCATGACAAGTCTGATGCCTGGTGCAGGCTTGCTTCCCATACCGACTCCAAATCCCTTAACTACAGTAAGTATGATACACCCTCTTCTAAAGGGAGTGATCATTTAACTGTGTAATTGGTTGAATAAAGAGCTTAGAAAGTTTTTTTTTTTTTTTAAGAGCTTAGAAAGCTATTTCTATTTTAAGTATTTGTGTTTTTAAATGGAGAGAATTCGAAATATCTGCGTAATTTTTTCCCCAGGTAACTGACTTGAACTGCCTTTTGGAATTGCTTATGAAGTAATTGGGGATTCATTTAAATTTGAAAATTGAGATATATTATTCATTAGAAAATCAGTTATTGAAATTCAGCATTTTAGATAGCATAGGGAATTGGAGAATCTAGGTAACTATATTTCCCAGTTCAGGAGGACTAAATCCATTTGAAAAATTTGAAATGATTTACACCGTTGGTAATGGGAAAAATATCTCAGAGAAGCATTTGTCTGATACTGAGAAAAATGTAACATGGTAAAAACATGGCAAAAATATTTTTCATTAGCAGAATTAAATAGTAATTTAATGCCTCATTTGTGATTTCCAAGTGGTGTCAAAAAAAGATTTGCTGTTACTGGGTTCTTGGTTTATATAAAAGATTCTGGTCATTTATTTTAAATAAGAGTCATTTTTCTTCAAAAATAAATCCAAGACAAATACAGAACTCACATTAATTGAAAGCGGTGTTTTACTTTTTGGTACTGGATTCTTAGGGAGTGAACCAGTAAACTTTATGATTATAGTTTATCCAAGTTATAAAAGTGCTTTTTGAAACTTGGAAGTGCAAAATTTTAGGATTTTCACATGGCACTATTCTGCTGGAGACCTGTATTGTGATCCATGGGAGGAAAATGCCTTTTATTTTTTATTTTATTTTAATATCTTTATTGGAGTATAATTGCTTTACAATGTTGTGTTAGTTTCTGCCATATAACAAAGTTGTGTTAGTTTCTGCTGAATCAGCTATACGTATACATATATCCCCATATCCCCTCCCGCGTCTCCCTCCCGCCTTCCCTATCCTACCCCTCTAGGTGGTCACAAAGCACGGAGCTGATCTCCCTGTGCTATGCGTCTGCTTCCCACTAGCTGTCTGTTTTACATTTGGTAGTGTATATATGTCAGTGCCACTCGCTCACTTCGTCCTAGCTTACCCTTCCCCCTCCCCGTGTCCTCTATTATCTACGTATGCTTTATTCTGTCCTGCCCCTAGGTTCTACAGAACCTTTTTTTTTTTTTTAGATTCCCTATATATGTGTAAGCATACGGTATTTGTTTTTCGGTTTCTGATTTACTTCACTCTGTATGACAGACTCTAGGTCCATCCAGCTCACTACAAATAACTCAATTTTGTTGCTTTTTTTTTTTTTTTTTGCGGTACGGGCCTCTCACTGTTGAGGCCTCTCCCATTGCGGAGCACAGGCTCCGGACATGCAGGCTCAGCGGCCATGGCTCACGGGCCTAGCCGCTCCGCGGCATGTGGGATCTTCCCAGACCGGGGCACGAACCCGTGTCCCCTGCATTGGCAGGTGGACTCTCAACCACTGCGCCACCAGGGAAGCCCTCTATTTTGTTTCTTTTTATGGCTGAGTAATATTCCATTGTATATATGTGCTGCATCTTCTTTATCCATTCATCTGTTGATGGACACTTAGGTTGCTTCCATGTCCTGGCTATTGTAAATAGTGCTGCAGTGAACACTGTGGTACATGACTCTTTTTGAATTATGGTTTTGTCAGGATATATGCCCAGTAGTAGGATTGCTGGGTCGTATGGTAGTTCTATTTTTAGTTTTTTAAGGAACCTCCATACTGTTCTCCATAGTGGCTGTATCAGTTTACATTCCCACCAACAGTGCAAAAGGGTTCCCTTTTCTCCACACCCTCTCCAGCATTTATTGTTTGTAGATTTTTTGACGATGGCCATTCTAACTGGTGTGCGGTGATACCTCATTGTAGTTTCGATTTGCATTTCTCTAATGATTAGTGGTGTAGAGCATCCTTTCATGTGTTTGTTGGCAATCTGTATATCTTCTTTGGAGAAATGTCTATTTAGGTCTTCTGCCCATTTTTGGATTGGGTTGTTTGTTTTTTTGATATTGAGCTGCATGAGCTGCTTGTATATTTTGGAGATTAATCCTTTGTCAGTGGCTTTGTTTGCAAATATTTTCTCCCATTTTGAGGGTTGTCTTGTTGTCTTGTTTTGGTTTCCTTTGCTGTGCAAAAACTTTTTAAGTTTCATTAGGTCCCGTTTGTTTATTTTTGTTTTTATTTCCATTTCTCTAGGAGGTGGGTCAAAAGTGATCTTGCTGTGATTTATGTCATAGAGTGTTCTGCCTATGTTTTCCTCTAAGAGTTTTATAGTGACTGGCCTTACATTTAGGTGTTTAATCCATTTTGAGTTTATTTTTGTGTATGGTGTTAGGGAGTGTTCTAATTTCATACTTTTACATGTAGCTGTCCAGTGAAAGATAAGGTGACCATATGTGTGTGGGTTTAGCTCTGCGCTTTCTGTCCTGTTCCGTTGATCTATATTTCTGTTTTTGTGCCAGTAGTATACTATCTTGATTACTGTAGCTTTGTAGTATAGCCTGAAGTCAGGGAGCTTGATTCCTCCAGCTCTGTTTTTCTTTCTCAAGATTGCTTTGGCTTTTCGGGGTCTTTTGTGTTTCCATACAAATTGTGAAATTTTTTGTTCTAGTTCTGTGAAAAATGCCATTGGTAGTTTGATAGGGATTGCATTGAATCTGTAGATTGCTTTGGATAGTATAGTCATTTTCACAATGTTGATTCTTCCAATCCAAGAACATGGTATATCTCTCCATCTGTTTGTATCATCTTTAATTTCTTTCATCAGTGTCTTATAGTTTTCTGCATACAGGTATTTTGTCTCCTTAGGTAGGTTTATTCCTAGGTATTTTATTCTTTTTGTTGCAGTGGTAAATGGGAGTGATTCCTTAATTTCACTTTCAGATTTTTCATCATTAGTGTATAGGAATGCCAGAGATTTCTGTGCATTCATTTTGTATCCTGCTACTTTACCAAATTCATTGATTAGCTCTAGTAGTTTTCTGGTAGCATCTTTAGGATTCTCTATATAGTATCATGTCATCTGCAAACAGTGACAGTTTTACTTCTTTTCCAATTTAGATTCCTTTTATTTCGTTTTGTTCTCTGATTGCCATGGCTATAACTTCCAAAATTATGTTGAATAATAGTGGTTAGAGTGGGCAACCGTGTCTTGTTCCTGATCTTAGTGGAAATGGTTTCCGTTTTTCACCATTGAGAGTGATGTTGGCTGTGGGTTTGTTATATATGGCCTTTATTATATTGAGGTAAGTTCCCTCTATGCCTACTTTCTGGAGGGTTTTTATCCTAAATGGGTGTTGAATTATGTTGAAAGCTTTTTCTGCACCTGTTGAGATGATCATATGGTTTTTATCCTTCAATTTGTTTATATGGTTTATCACATTGATTGATTTGCATATATTGAAGAATCCTTGCATTCCTTGGATAAACACCACTTGATCGTGGTGTATGATCCTTTTAATGTGCTGTTGGATTCTGTTTGCTAGTATTTTGTTGAGGATTTTTTCAACTATGTTCATCAGTGATATTGGCCTGTATTTCTCTTTTTTTGTGACATTTTAGTCTGGTTTTGGTATCAGGGTCGTGGTGGCCTCGTAGAATGAGTTTGGGAGTGTTCTTCCCTCTCCTGTTTTTGGAAGAGTTTGAGAAGGATAGGTGTTGGCGTGTCTCTAAATATTTGATAGAATTCACCTGTGAAGCCATCTGGTCCTGGGCTTTTGTTTGTTGGAAGATTTTTAATCACAGTTTCAATTTCAGTGCTTGTGATTGGTCTGTTCATATTTTCTATTTTTTCCTGGTTCAGTCTCGGAAGGTTGTGTTTTTCTAAGAATATGTCCATTTCTTCCAGGTTGTCCATTTTATTAGCATATAGCTGCTTGTAGTAATCTCTCATGATCCTTTGTATTTCTGCAGTGTCAGTTGTTATTTCTCCTTTTTCATTTCTAATTCTGTTGATTTGAGTCTTCTCCCTTTTTTCTTGATGAGTCTTGCTAATGGTTTATCAATTTTGTTTATCTTCTCAAAGAAACAGCTTTTAGTTTTATTGATATTTGCTATTGTTTCCTTCATTTCTTTTTCATTTATTTCTGATCTTATCTTTATGCTTTCTTTTCTTCTGCTAACTTTGGGGTTTTTTCTGTTCTTCTTTCTCTAATTGCTTAGGTGTAAGGTTAAGTTGTTTATTTGAGATTTTTCTTGTTTCTTGAGGTAGGCTTGTATTGCTATAAACTTCCCTCTTAGAACTGCTTTTGCTACATCCCATAGGTTTTGGGCTGTTGTGTTTTCATTGTCATTTGTTTCTAGGTTTTTAAAAATTTCCTCTTCAATTTCTTCAGTGATCTCTTGGTTATTTAGTAGTGTATTGTTTAGGCTCCATGTGTTTGCAGTTTTTACAGTTTATTTTTCCTGTAATTGATATCTAGTCTCATAGCGTTATGGTCGGAAAAGATGCTTGATACGATTTCAGTTTCCTTAAATTTACCAAGGCTTGATTTGTGACCCAAGATATGGTCTATCCTGGAGAATGTTCCATGAGCACTTGAGAAGAATGTGTATTCTGTTATTTTTGGATGGAATGTCCTATAAATATCAATTAAGTCCATCTTGTTTAATATGTCGTTTAAAGCTTGTGTTTCCTTATTTATTTTCATTTTGGATGATCTGTCTATTGGTGAAAGTGGGGTGTTGAAGTCCCCTACTATGATTGTGTTACTGTCGATTTCCCCTTTTATGGCTGTTAGCATTTGCCTTATGTTTTGAGGTGCTCCTATGTTGGATGCATAAATATTTACAATAGTTATATCATCATTTTGGATTGATCCCTTGATCATTATGTAGTGTCCTTCTTTGTCTCTTCTAATAGTCTTTATTTTAAAGTCTATTTTGTCTGATATGAGAATTGCTACTCCAGCTTTCTTTTGATTTCCATTTGCATGGAATATGTTTTTCTATCCCCTCACTTTCAGTCTGTTATGTGTCCCTAGGTCTGAAGTGGATCTCTTGTAGACAGCATATATATGGGTCTTGTTTTTGTACCCATTCAGCCAGTCTGTGTCTTTTGGTTGTAGTATTTAAGCCATTTTAGATTCAAGGTAATTATCAATATGTATGTTCCTGTTACCATTCTCTTAATTGTTTTGGGTTTTTTATTTTAGGGCTTTTCCTTCTCTTGTGTTTCCTGCCTAGAGAAGTTCCTTTAGCATTTGTTGTAAAGCTGGTTTGGTGGTGCTGAATTCTCTTAGCTTTTGCTTGACTGTAAGGTTTTTAATTTCTCTGTCGAATCTGAATGAGATCCTTGCTTGGTAGAGTAATTTTGGTTGTAGGTTTTTCCCTTTCATCACTTTAAATATGTCCTGCCACTCCCTTCTGGCTACCAGAGTTTTGCCAAAAGATCAGCTGTTAACCTTATGGGGATTCCTTTGTTTGTAAATTGTTGATTTTCCCTTGCTACTTTTAATATTTTTTCCTTGTTTTTAATTTTTGATAGTTTGATTAATATGTGTCTTGACGTGTTTCTCCTTGGGTTTTCCTGTATGGGACTCTGTGCTTCCTGGACTTGATTGACTCTTTCCTTTCCCATATTAGGGAAGTTTTTGACTATTATCTCTTCAAATATTTTCTCAGTCCCTTTCTTTTTCTCTTCTTCTTCTGGGGCCCCTATAATTCGAATGTTGGTGTGTTTAATGTTGTCCCAGAGGTCTCTGAGATTGTCGTCAATTCTTTTCATTCTTTTATCTTTATTCTGCTGTGCGGTAGTTATTTCCACTAATTTATCCTCCAGGCCACCTATCTGTTCTTCTGCCTCAATTACTCTGCTGTTGATTCCTTCTAGAGAATTTTTAATTTCACTTATTGTGTTGTTCATCATTGTTTGTTTGTTTGTTCTAGGTTCTTTTTAAATGTTTCTTGTATTTTCTCCATTCTATTTCCAAGATTTTGGATCATCTTTACTATCATTATTCTGAATTCTTTTTCAGGTAGACTGCCTGTTTCCTCTTCATTTGTTAGGTCTGGTGGGTTTTTACCTTGCTCCTTCATCTGCTGTGTATTTCTCTGTCTTCTCATTTTGTTTAACTTACTGTGTTTGGGTCTCCTTTTTGCAGGCTGCAGGTTTGTAGTTCCTGTTGTTTTTGGTGTCTGCCCCCAGTGGGTAAGGTTGGTTCAGTGGGTTGTGTAGGCTTACTGGTGGAGGGGAGTGGTGCCTGTGTTCTGGAGGATGAGGCTGGATCTTTTCTTTCTGGTGGGCAGGACTGTATCCGGTGGTGTGTTTTGGGGTGTCTGTGAACTTCTGATTTTAGGCAGCCTCTCTGCTAATGAGTGGGGTTGTGTTCCTGTCTTGCTAGTTGTTTTGCATAGGATGTCCAGAACTGGAGTTTGCTTGTAGTTAAGTGGAGCTGGGTCTTAGCGTTGAGACAGAGATCTCTGGGAGAGCTCTCACCGATTGATGGTGCATAGGGCTGGGAGGTGAAAGTGGTCCAGTGTCCTGAGCACGGCGCTCCCATCTCAGAGGCTCAGGCCTGATACCTGGTCAGAGCACCCTGTCAGCCACATGGCCTGGTATGTGCGGAGTCTCTTGTCTTTTGGGAAGTGTGAGGTGTTCTGCCAGCGTTTGGTAGGTGTTCTGTAGGAGTTGTTCCACATGTAAATTTATTTTTTATGTATTTGTGGGTAGGAAGGTGATCTCCAGGGTTTATTCCTCCACCGTCTGGAAGGTCCTGATCTGTAAATGGTTTTTAATTTAACATCTAATCATTTGAATTGGGCTTTCTAAAAATTTTATTTTGGGTATGTTTTGGTATATTTTAAGATTAATTCCTGGATCATCATCTCTTTTCCCCCCTGCTCAGAAAGTATTGTCTTGCTATCTTGAAACTTTTTAGGTTTTATTTATCAAGAAGAGAAAGTTTTTATTATTTAATTTGTTGCTGTGAGGGGAAATGATTCCTTTCAATTCAGCTGTAGATATGGTTTTTTTGTTTTTTGTTTTTGCGGTACGCGGGCCTCTCACTGTTGTGGCCTCTCCCGTTGCGGAGCACAGACTCCGGACGCGCAGGCTCAGCGGCCATGGCTCACAGACCTAGCCGCTCCGCGGCACGTGGGATCCTCCCGGACTGGGGCACGAACCCGCGTCCCCTGCATCGGCAGGCGGACTCTCAACCACTGCGCCACCAGGGAAGACCAAGATATGTATTTTTAGAAAGCTTAATTCATGAAGAATAATTTTAGGTAGAAAACAGGGGAAAGGTGGCCCGTGATTTGGCTCCTAGCTACCTCTCTGACCTTTTTTTTCCTGCTTGTTTTCCTGGCTCCCCTCTATTTCAGTCTTATTGGCTTTGTTGATTTTTGGATATGCCAAACATATTTCTGTCTCAGGGGTGTTGTACTTATTTATCCTCTGCCTAGAACATTTGTTTTCCAGGCATTGAAAAGTTTTACTCTTTCATAAGAGTGAAACCTTTCATGAGGTTTCTTTCTATTTAAAAATCACATCTCCAGGGAGGCCAAGGTTTCTATGTCAGAAGGCAAAAGTTTTATATCGGGAGTCAGGTCATCTTTACCCCCTCAAACACTGAAAGGGCAACTTAAGTATTTAGGTCCTTTAGACCAGGGCTAGAAAATAGGCTAATCTAAAGAAGGGTAGTTGTATTGTTATAGTGCAGCCACATCCAGTAGAACTTTGTGCTATGATGGAGATGTCTGTATCTCTGCTATCTAGTGTAGAAGCCACTAGCAACATGTGGCTCTTGAGCACTTGGAATGTGGCTAGTGTGACTGAGGCACTGAATTTTAATTAAAATTCAAATAGCCATATGTGATTGGTGATTACCATGTTAAATGACACAAGTGTCGAAGAATGGTACAGTGCAAAGAAGAGAGGGAGAGAGAGAGAGACAGGAAAAGTTTCTAAAAACAGGACTGAATGATCTTTAAATTTGAGAAACAAAGGAGTTGGATTAGATGATTTGGAAAGGCCCATTAGAGACCTGTAATTGTATGTCCCAGTGAAGAAATGTGTAGGTCAAAGGGATTGACAGCTGGGAATACTAGGAAAGGCCTGTTTTAAATCCATGCAAAACCGACAATAAGACTCATATTTGTGATTTAGCTTAATTGTATATAATAATTCTCTTGCACAGTAGAAAAAAATTTAAGGTATGACCCTCAATCATCTGTGAATGTTAGACTATCAAAGACATGGGAGGGGAAAAAGGAGTGTGATTAGACGCAACATGTGGAGGGAGGCTAGGCCATTCACCTGTTTTGAACTAAGGTATTTTCTATAACATTATGGTAACTTGAAATGGTGACAGCAAAAAATATAAGATCTGTTAGTAGCAAGATACCACAGATTGTAATAAATACTATGAAGGAAAAAAACCAGAGTGGTGTAGTAGAGAGTAAATGAGGCTCTACGTAAGGTGAGGGAAAGCCTCCTGGAGAGGGTGATTGACCTGGCGGTTGAAGGATTCAGCCAGCAGAAGCTAGGGGAAGAGCTTTCTAGGGCCGAAGGAATGCCAAGTGAGAAACCGTAAAGTGAGAAAAACTTGTGTGTTCCAGGTGCAGAATGGTTGTGAAGGCAGGGTGGCGGGGTCGGGGGGCAGCAGGGTAGTAGGTGTTTTGAGATTGGAGGGATAGATAGGGCACTGATGATGTAGGGCTATTTAGGCCACAGAAGGAAGTTTGAATTTTATTCTAAAGGGTTTTAAGCGGGGGTAAAACTTGATTTGACATGTTTTGAAACGATCACACATGGGTTGCTATGGTAAGCATAAGTGATACTTATTTCATAAACTAGTATTTTCACCTTTAGGAAGTGTTATTACTTAACATTTGTTAAATTTTAGTAGCTTTGCAACAATATAACAGTATATAGTCAGTTAACTTATTGACTTAAATTGCAAAAGTGGAAATGAAAGTTGCAGTTTTTTTTTTCCTTGAAAAGTCTTGTGAATTCTGCAAAATTTTTCATTTTCAAATTCTGAGATCTATCTTTTCAGTTTAAATTCACATTAAAAATGTGTTTCTTAATGCTTGAACTAAAAACTGATTTTAGTAATGTTACGAAAGATCATTCAAAGGTTTTTATCTTTTTCCTACCGTAGTATAAGTAAGGGTTTAATATTTTAGGTTTCTTTTCTTAGGTAAACTTTGTCCCTGCTTTAATTTTAGTCTGTGCATGGTGGTACCCTGGTTTTACCACGTGTTAGCTGAGTATCTTTGGGAAAATTATTTTCTGTAAGACTTTGCCTTTATCTGTGAAATTGGTGTAATAGTAATATCTATCTCTTAGGGCTGTTCTGAGAATTGAGTTAATAACCTAGCAAAAATTAGGTGCTTTGATTATTGTTAAGTATTAGGAATTCACAGTGTTGTTGAATGCCCGAGGTACAGTTGATTCTCATTATTTGTGAATTCTGTATTTGTGAATTCACATACTAGCTAAAATTTATTTGAAATCTCAAAATCGGTACTTGTGGTGCTTTTGTGGTTATTCATCAACACAAATAGAATGAGGAGAAAGTTGAGTTGCTTGATACGTTCATTCCCAGATGAGTTCAAACAGAGCAACGCTCTGCCTTCTTATTTCAGCTCTAATGGTGTAAATAACTTTTTTGTGTGTGGTGTGTCGAGTGTCATGTTTTTTGCATTTTTATGCTTTATGTTGGTCATTTTGCTCTTTAAATTGGCCCCCAGCATAGTGCTAAAGTTTTGTCTAGTGTTCGTAAGTGTTGGAAGCCTGTGATGTACCTTACAGAGAAAATTCTTATGTAAGATAAGGTTCATTCAGGCATGAGTTGATCATGCTGCTGGTCATGAGTTTAATGTTAATGAATCAATAATATATACTAACTAAGGTATTTTTAAACAGAAGCACACATAAAACAAGGTCATATATTTATCACTTGATGAAAGTGTTATGACCAGAGGCTCATAAGAACCTAGCCCTGTGTTTTTTTCCCTAGGAGCAGCGATTTCAGTATTTAATAATTCAGTCTTCATGGCAAACTTTATTGGACATAAGTACTACAGATAATGAGAATGGACTGTTTGTTTTTAGTGTCAAGTTTAGAAGTAATTAAAATACCCAGATAGTTAAGAAATATGTTGTATTTCTAATTACATTGAAAACTACTGTGACCTTACTCTGAATAATTCAGATATATACCTGGCTTAAATTAGGAGTCCCTAGTCTCTTCCCATTCTTACTGAGTTGATCAATATTCTTCAAGATTAGAGAATGGTAATTTTTGACACTAATAGAAAATATCTGCTCTGTTTTTTTTTTAATTTTTTTATAGCTGGGTGTTTCCCTTAGCAGTTTGGGAGCTATACCAGCAGCAGCACTAGACCCCAATATTGCAACACTTGGAGAGATACCACAGCCACCACTTATGGGAAATGTGGATCCTTCCAAAATTGATGAAATTAGGAGAACAGTCTATGTTGGCAATTTGAATTCCCAGGTAACTAATATAAGAAGAAATTGAGTGGTGGGACCTCTTATTCCTTTCCCTTTATTAAAAATCGTATCAATTGATAAAGTAGTATTTACCTGAATTTTTTTAAAGAAGAATATACTTTATTAAAGTGTTACTTTGTTTCTTCAGACAACAACAGCTGATCAGCTACTTGAATTTTTTAAACAAGTTGGAGAAGTGAAGTTTGTGCGGATGGCAGGTGATGAGACTCAGCCAACTCGGTTTGCTTTTGTGGAATTTGCAGACCAAAATTCTGTACCAAGGGCCCTTGCTTTTAATGGAGTTATGTTTGGAGACAGGCCACTGAAGTAAGAAACACTAAACAAAGAAATTTTAATGATTTTGAAAAAATTTTGTGGTTTTGATGTAATGCAGTTTTTTTTTTTCTTTTTAATAGTAATTGGCAATTTGTGGAAAGGAAGACTTTGTGTTAAGTATAAATGAAACACATGAGATATTTACCATTTTAGCCTTTAAATTAAAGTTACATTTGAAGACATCTTATTTTCTATTTCATAAGGTCTAATTTAAAGTTAACATTTTTATACCGTACATATTGATTGTAGGTCTTTTTCCATAAGCTTTAACAAGTTAGGTTGGTTTTGCATTATTACACTAGACTAATGGGCAGTTTAACATATGGGTAGAACTTACAGTAATATAGTAATAAGAATTTTGGTAAATCCAAAATTTCAGGAAGAATGTACCCAGAAATGTTTTATATTATACATTTTAAAGTTTGCTCATGTCCTTGTTTGCAAAATGAAAAGTTGATGTAGCCTTTCAGGTACTCAAGACCAGAAATTCTATTTCATGCACATTATCGAGGCACCAATTTTATCTGAATTCTGTAGATAATTGCCTTAATTATATAGTTTGATCAGGAGTCTGCTATTAAGGGATAAGAAACTGTTCTTAGTGAATGCTGTGTTTTCACCATGGTAAAGGGAGACACACCAAATTCATTTATGTGCATCAGAGAAACCACTGTTACCCATAAAGGAAGAGTTTTATCAGATTCCTCCCATATTTGAAACTGTATGACGAGGCCATGGTCCAGGGTGGATTAAAATGGTGCACATGATGTATAGGTTCCCTTTCATCCTCCCAGGGTGCAGAGGTTATCAACAAAATTTTATAATCTTAGAAGTGATTCATTTTAATATTGGTGTCACCATTTTAATTTATTATAACTCTAAGCTGTGAGGAGAAGCGGTTGTCCTGGCCTATTTAGGTTGTTAAAGAAGTTAGCTAGGGTTCAGTTTTTCCCTTGCTTTTTGCCTTTGTTAGCAAGAGATGATGGCAGATGGGAATGAGATAAATCATGGTTTTGAGGTTGGTTTTGGTTATTCTGTATTTAGCTATATTATTCTAAATGTGCTTTTGAGATGTCCTCAGATTTGTAAATATCTGTATCATATAAACAATTAGTTGTTTCATGTTTTGTAAAATATGGTGTGTATTTGTGATATGCTAATATTTTTAATTTAGAATAAATCACTCCAACAATGCAATAGTAAAACCCCCTGAGATGACACCTCAGGCTGCAGCTAAGGAGTTAGAAGAAGTAATGAAGCGAGTGCGAGAGGCTCAGTCCTTTATCTCAGCAGCTATCGAACCAGGTAAGGCCATAGCGTTGTTACATAGGTCATAGTTGAAGATCATAGAATCTTAGAACTGGAAGGAATTTAGAAATTATCTGTTCAGTCCCTTCATTTTACAAACAAGAAGACTGAAACTCAAGAAAGAGTAAGTGACTTAACTAGTGTTAAAGGTTGAAGAACTATTTAGCACAAATATCTTTTTCCATGATACTGAATTGAGGTACATTAGCTTGAGTTAATCACTTCTTTATATTTTAATAGCAAAATCAGTATGCAGAACTGATTTGCTTAAAGCAAAGTGTAAATATTATTGTGAGGCTAAAGACAAGAATAAATATATTTTAAATGTTATGATTAAGCAGATTCACTTTTCCTTCAAAGTTTTAATTTTAAAAATAGAAAAGAGAGCCCATGAGTTAGGAAAACTACAGAGTCTGTTTTAGCATGGTAAAGGAACACCCTTTCAAACTTTTGTGTTGCTAACTAAAATTAGAAATCCAACCTAAAAATGTCTAGATGGTTTTTTACATTTGAGCAAATTTTCTAAATTAGAATTTAAGCTTCAATTCTAGGAAAATAAATGGAAAAAGGATTTAAAATCACTGTCATAGGAATTACAGACATGTTATAATCGTACATTATGGCAGCAACAAAATACTACGAACAGCTGTTTATAATCATCTGGTTTATATGTACTGCTGCAGGGTGGCTGCACTCAACGAGTTTATGCAATGACTTTCTTGGATGTTTCTGAAGGATAATTGCACAGGAGGAGGATGTACAGAGAGTAGGCCCCTTGCACTATATGTGGTACATTCCACTTGTGCCTGATTATTAACTGGGATCTTTAATTGTTCTGAGCTTACACTGCAAAGTGGTTTTTTCCTCCCAGAGTCTGGAAAGAACAATGAAAGAAAAGGCGGTCGATCTCGTTCCCACACTCGTTCAAAATCCAGGTCTAGCTCAAAATCCCGTTCTAGAAGGAAAAGATCACAGTCAAAACACAGGTGAGAATTTCTACTGTCATATTTAAATTTTTTCTGTTTTGTATTTACAGTGGTTAAGATTTTCTGAGTTTTTGTCCAAGTATCAGAGTGTAGAAATTTCACTGGTGTTCACCAGGGAGTATGGTTACCATTAGATATTGCTTTAATTGTAATGCTAAAGAATGAAGTTTTATGTAATTAATATATAATTTCAACTAATTTTTAGTTTTAGAAGTTGGTTTTCTATCTTAAGATGTTCTATTCCTGATTTTTCTAAGAGTAAACTAGTCTCTATACAGAACTGGCAGAAATTTTTCATTCTTCATAAAGGGAACATCTGATGCTGAAAATATTGCTGAAGTTGTTGCAGCTTTTTTGTTTTTTTCTTCCCCCACTTTCCTCAAGGTCTGGGGCGCACCACCCCAGATCTTGATTTCAAGTAGTTACCCTTCTCCAATACTGTGCGTCAAGTGGGGTACTTTAAGTCTTTGTACTCTTGGTGATAAGAGCCTCTTCCACCCACTTTGGGACCTGAAACATAGGAGTAACTTGCAGCTTTAATTGCAACTGTTGTGCTTAAGCTCTATTTCTGTTTTGTTTATCTTATTTTTGAGCGTGGCTTTGTCATTTTGAAGTTCTTTTAAAATCTTTTGTGTTTGGTGCAAAGGGGATCTCAAGATATAAACTTGCAACACCATCTTGATTGGAAGTAACCTAAGAGTCATGTCTAAAATAAGTTTTATTGTCTTCTTTAAGATGTGGAGGGGGCTGTTACTGCAATGTGAACATGTATGCAGTGGATCCTAATTGCATGTTACATGTGCATACATACGCGTACTCTCTAAAGAGAAGAGGCAGAGAAAAGTGTGTGTGCGTGTGAGTGTGCATGTTTGTTGGGAGTATTAGAGAAGGAGGAGGATTTGAGGGGAGGGAAAAAAGGAACCAGTATGCCCTATGTTGAACCTCACTAGCAAGCTCAGTTTTGTCTTGATTTTCTGTGCTAATCAAGGAGATTGAGGTAATGAGATAGGAAAATACGATCTTCTTTTTTTTAATTTATTTTTTATTGAAGTATACTTGAATTACAATGTTGTACAGCAGAGTGACTCAGTTATACATATATATATGTTCTTTTTCATATTCTTTTCCATTATGGTTTATCACAGGATACTGAATGTAGTTCCCTGTGCTATACAGTAGGACCTTGTTGTTTATCCATTCTATGCATACCAGTTTGCATCTGCTAATCCCAAACTCTCACGTCTCCCCTCTCCCATCCCCCTCCCCCTTGGCAACCAGCAGTCTATTCTCTATGTCCCTGATTTTGTTTCTGTTTCATAGATAGGTTCATTTGTATCATATTTTAGATTCCACATGGGATATCATATGGTATTCGTCATCTCTTTCTGACTGACTTCACTTAGTATGATAATCCCTAGTTGCAGATATTCTTAATTAGACTCTAGCAAACTATACTTCAGCTCTCTACTTGTGTATATGTCTCTACTATTACTTGCAGAATTCCTTTTGGAATATGGTTTTAATCTCTCTCTCTATCCAAGGCCTTACAGTAAGGCAAATTCATGTCCAAGAGAAGGAAGTTGTTTCATGTACAAGGAATAAGACAGTGTAGCAAAGCCAGAACTGGAGAAGGAAAGTGGTGTAGAATCAGTGGTACTAGATTATGGATATTTCTATAGGTCAACAGGGTGGTGAAGGTAAAGGAGATCAAGAAAATACAGAATTGAGCTGAAGAATAATAACTTTTCTGAGGAAGAAAAAGAGCAATGACTTAAATCTTACTTTGTGTTATAAGAGCCATGCTCCAAATCTAATACCTTAGTGGTTTTCTAAGGCAGAAAAAAAGCAAAATTTGATTATTAACATTTTTTCCTTGATAATTTCTGTGACGCTTTCTCTGTTGGGACAAATAATTTAACTAAGGTTTTTACTCTTATCGTTTTCAGTATATTGGGATATTTTCCCTTTCCAAGGGTTAGTGGAGGAAGGGTTATTCTGTCTAAAATGAAATTTGTTAATTATTCTTATTCATGGGAGTGATTTCATGGAGGTCTATCTAATTATGTAGCATTAGAAATTAATTGTTCTTGGCTGGCGCGCACACCCAAACACGCCCATACACACAGGCACACCTCGTTTTATTTTACTCTGCTTTATTGTGCTTCACAGATACTGTGGTTTTTTAACAAATTGAAAGTTTGTGGCAGCCCTGCATTGTCAGATGACAATTAGCATTTTTTAGCAATAAAGTATTTTTAATTAAGGTATGTACATTTTTTTAAGACATAATGCTGTTGCACACTTAATACACTAGAGTATAGAGTAAATATAAATTGTATATGCATTGGGAAGCCAAAAAATTCCTGACTCGCTTTATCGTGATACTCCCTTTTTTGCGGTGGTCTGGAACCAAACCCACAATAACTCTGAGGTATGCCTGTATGTCTTTTTTGTCAGCATATACTGTTTTTATACATGTTGTATATAAACACAAGAAGCCTTTACTAAGGTCATAAAGAAATAAAAAAGAGGATGAGTTTTGTTGAAAAGAAAAGAAATTCCTCACCGAAAAACATTTGACTTATGGAACTCCCTCCCCCTCTCCACCGGTAGGGGATGGCAAGCATTTCTCGGTTTCCCCTCTTCTAGTGGGATTGGATACCCTCAGCTCTGGCTCTGACCCACTAGACCTAGCAGGAGTGTGGGTTGCAGGAGCCCTTGTTCTTGAAGCCCCACCTTCTTAGTGTTCTGATACTTCTAGAACTTTCCCCTGACTCTTTCCCTGTTCCTTCTTCTTTCTGTAGGAGGGAGGAAATAGTTATTTGTTACTATGACCTTGGCTAGAACTGGGAAGATGTGTTTCCACTCTGTCCAAATTTTTATATGTGTTTTTTTCATAGGGACAGTGTTAGAAAAGGTGGGTAGTAGTACTCTATTATATTTTAAAGTTAAGTAACCTTTACAGACCAGCATAGGAACTATAAGACATTTTTTAATATTTTAATGGGAAACAACTGACTTACAAATGAACTTTGATGCAACATAATGGTAAGTTGCTCTTTATTTACGATTTAACTTATAAATGCAATTTTGTACATCATGTTAAAATGACAGCTGCTAATGATAGCTCAAATCTTTATCTTTGGTTGGATTAGATTTGCTCTTGACTTGAAGCTTTTAGCTTTCCGAATAGAAAACTTGTAGGCAACTAGTGGGTGAGACAGACATGAAATATTTAATGTCAAAATTGAAATACAATAATTACTCTTGAGCAGTGACTTTCAAACTCTGAGGACCCACAGGATAAGGTGGGAATCCAAGTGGTCAGTGCTTTTTTATTATTAACTTTTATTTGTTATGGCTATGGTTAATTTTCTTAAAGGAGTTTATTTAATTAAGATTGGAAAGTGCTATTTGAAGCAAACAAAATTATTATTTATTGTTTTTAGCAAGGTTAACTAGAATAGAAATCTTAAGACTTATTAAGTACATAGAAGCAAAGGCCCTTTAAAACATTATTACCCTCATGTGGATGTCTGTAAATGGACTAAAAATGTTATAAGTTTTTAAGTTTTCCTCTGATAGCTACTACTTGACCCTTGTGTCTCTTAGGTTATTAGTGATAAAGGTTTCAACAAACTACGAATTATCTTCGTATATTAAAAATGAGGTATGAAGATAAGTGTATAATAGATGAGTGGTTCAGTTGAAAATTAGCTGTTGGAAAACAAATTTTGACTAACTGAAAAATGTGTTTTACGAACAAGAGCATTACTTAATTGAGGATTGTCTGGAGACTTCTGGTTTCACGGCATAGCACAAGCATTTAACTATATGTATTTCTTTTATAGATATTTGTTTTAACTTAATTCATGAAGATATAACTATCAAGATGAGTTTTAATTATATAAGGCATACTTGTAGATGTTCATTTGACCCCTTGGAATAAATAGAGATATAATTTAAAGTTTTCATTTATGTTAATTGTTAATAATGATGATGATGCAGATGTTGAGATAGGATTTTTTTTTTTTTTTTTTTTTTGCGGTATGCGGGCCTCTCACTGCTGTGGACTCTCCCACCGCAGAGCACAGGCTCTGGACGCACAGGCCCAGCGGCCATGGCTCACGGGCCCAACCGCTCCGTGGCATGTGGGATACTCCCAGACCGGGGCACAAACCTGCGTCCCCTGCATCGGCAGGCGGACTCTCAACCACTGTGCCACCAGGGAAGCCCTGAGATAGAATTTTTAATCATTTACTCTGCACTCAAAACTGTTAGGCAGTTTTCCATATATCATCTGTTTTAATTCTCATGACAGTTCTAGGAGGTATAGGTATGATTCTTACTCCACTTTTTAGATGAAGAAACTCAGGCTCAGAGAGGTTGAGTGATTAGCCAGAGTTCTCACAGCTATTGTGTGGCAGAACTGAGTGTCAGGGCCAGATTGTTTAACTGCGAAGCCGTTGAGTCTCATCACTTTGTTGTTTAAGTTGTATGCCTTCAATTTGGTTACATTTAAATAAATAGTTCCTAGGATACCTCATTATGAAAAATGTCACATTATATAAGCTATTATTTCAGTTGGGAAAGGAGCCTAGAGAATTTCAGAATTTAAAAAAACAGTTATTTTTCCTCCAAGAATGCCAGTAATAAAGGTTTCTTTTAACAGCTTTGTTTAGGTAATAAAATCAAGGCTTTGCAAATTCAACATTTGATTATATTTAGCTTTAACTCACGAGTAAGATGTTTGGTTTCCTGTCACACTAGCACCATCATTAGTACTGTGCTTCCCTATGCATTCTTCTTAGTATGTGTTATGACAAATAGCACACAGTCATTTATAGAAACCATTGAACCATATAACCACTACTCCCTGTCAAAGATAAGTTATAGCCACAAGCAGTAATATTACATTCAAGTCAAGAGTTAAAGACAATTTTTGGTATGAAAATTTGGACCATGGGAGAAGTTGTCTGTTCTAATTGAGCCATGCAATATTTAGCAAAAGAAAGCCACGCCTGAAACTGTCAACTTAAGTCTGACATAGGAAATAGCTTAAATTCTTTTTCTGTTTCTGTCTTTGTGTTCTGGACAATGAAATGTCTGGTGAAGTTTTCAATAAATAAATTTATGTCAGATAATCTAATTTTGAAGCATTATGTAATAGAGAATTTAAAAATATTGATAAATACTGTCAGGATTGGTTTTAAAATTCTCTTATGTGAAAGATCTTAAATATTTATAAATTGAAATTCTAAGAATAAGTTTTGATATTCTAACAATTTGTTTTTCTTTAGGAGCAGATCCCATAATAGATCACGTTCAAGACAAAAAGATAGACGTAGATCTAAGAGCCCTCATAAAAAACGCTCTAAATCAAGGGAGAGGCGGAAGTCAAGGAGTCGTTCGCGTTCACGGTGAGTTTTTTGGACATTAAGGGTAGTTTTCTCATGACCTCATATGTTAAAAACCTGTTGTTTAAATTTTTAATGAAAGAAATTAAACTTTTTTCTGATTGTTTCAGTAATGAGTTAATATCGATTGTCATTGATTTGAATCTGATGGTTAGTATGACTCATGTGATTTCCAGACTAAATTCAGCCTGATAATTGTTTCATTTAGCAGCTTCATGTACACATAAATTATTTAGAAATTTATGTGTAATGTCTTACAGCTATTATACATTGTTTTGTGTTGATAATTGTTGAGGAAAGAGAATGAGGTCCTTGTTGGGGAGTAGAATTATTTTAGTTGTGAATTTATTTATTTACTTTTGTTTTTAAAGGGACAAAAGAAAAGACAACCGAGAAAAAATCAAGGAAAAGGAAAGAGTGAAAGAAAAAGATAGAGAAAAGGAAAGGGAAAAAGAGAGAGACAGGGAAAAGGAACGTGAAAAAGAAAAGGAACGGGGTAAAAACAAAGATAAAGACCGGGATAAAGAACGGGAAAAGGACCGAGATAAAGACAAGGAGAAGGACAGAGAGAGAGAGCGGGAAAAAGAGCATGAAAAGGAACGAGACAAAGAGAAGGAGAAGGAACAGGACAAAGAAAAGGAACGAGAAAAGGACAGATCCAAAGAGATAGATGAGAAAAGAAAGAAGGATAAAAAGTCCAGAACACCACCCAGAAGTTACAATGCATCAAGAAGATCTCGTAGTTCCAGCAGGTTTGATAATGCTTAAAGTTTTTACCAAAGGGCTTACTGATGACAAATGAAAACATAAATTTTAACTGGGGGGAAAAGATAATTGTGCACAAGTGGAATCAGTACAATAGTATCAGAACATTTCCCTCTGATAGCAGAGTAAACATTTCTCTAGCAGAGGGATTGCTACAGTATTGAATCTATGAGGAGGAAGAGAGAATATTGGCCAGAATTACTTGAAAAGTTAACTGTCCTTTGTAATCCACTATTTTAACCTGGCAGTGGTGTCAGTGGCTGCTGTTGCTGCTGCTTATTATTTTCTTGGAGGGTGGGATCGCAGGGGCAAGTTTTTTGTTTTTGTTATGTAGAGAAATTGACTTCTTAGGCGTCTATATTTCTTTGGAATGATGTGGTAAATTTTAATATATAAAATTATTTCTAAAGTTACAGTATTAGTCCTTTTCGTCATCTAAGTTCATTTTTACTCCTCTACTTTGTTGAATACATGACGTTTAAATTTTGGTTTTCATTTATTAATTTGTTGTTAAGGATTTGCTTTTTTCTTAGGACTGTTTATTAATAGGTACACTGCCACCAGGTGGCAGCAGGTTGCCATAGTAACATCAGCAAAATGAGGACCTTCCTTAATTCAAGATTATCTCAATCTACATCCATTGCTCCAGATGATATTGTGACTATAAATAAATGGAAGTTCCTAAGTTGTGTTAAACTATATCTTAAAAATACTTCAAAAATATATTTTTGCAAGTTTTAAAGATATTTTAAAATGTTTTTTCATAGAACATAATTTCTGAGACAATGGACTATATATTTCCTAAATTTTTTAACTTTGTGTTTTAACAGCTTATTCTTAATACTAGTCTTTGGCTAGTTAATAGAAGATAATTGCAAGCATTTATTGAATGCTTTACCATATGCCAGGTTTTATGTCTCAGCAGAGTTTTTCATGACTGATCTTATTTAATCTTCACAGTAAGCCTGTGAGAAGACTGTTATCATGGTTTTAAAACATGAGGAAACCAAACCAGAGGAAGTTTTCCATCTGCTCTGCACTTTAGTTAGAAGTATAGTAGTATAGTAGCTCTTCTCTCTTTAGAGATTGTTTAATTGAGGACTTTAACCATTACTTGGTACTGGCTTTTAAAAAACGCGTCAGAAGGGGCTTCCCTAGTGGCGCAGTGGTTGAGAGTCCACCTGCCGACGCAGGGGACGCCGGTTTGTGCCCCGGTCCAGGAAGATCCCACATGCCGCAGAGCGGCTGGGCCCGTGAGCCATGGCTGCTGAGCCTGTGCGTCCGGAGCCTGTGCTCCGCAATGGGAGAGGCCACAACAGTGAGAGGCCTGCGTACCGCAAAAAAAAAAAAAAAAAAAAGTGCGTCAGAAGTATATAGTTGAAAGCAACAATATATGTTAAAATGTGACTTCAAATCAGTAGGTCATTGTCATATTTCAGCACATTGAACCAAAACCTGAAGAAATTAACTCATTTGCTGTGGGTATCAGTTGAGCCTTGCAGACTGCATCTTTATTGCAGTTATTTTATTGGTTGTGTTTCACACATTCCTTTGTGTTTGTGTGATCGTTTAGATATTGCCCTTCACAACACCAAATAATATTTCGATTCCTTTTTAAAAAATTAATTTTTATTTTTTGCTGCTTTGGGTCTCCATTGCTACACGTGGGCTTTCTCTAGTTGTGGATAGTGGGGGCTACTCTTTGTTGCGGTGCGTGGACTTCTCATTGCAGTGGCTTCTCTTGTTGCAGAGTATGGGCTGTAGGTGAGCGGGCTTCAGTAGTTTTGGCACCACGGGCTTCAGTAGTTGTGGCATGTGGGCTCTAGAGTGCAGGCTCGGTAGTTGTGGCACGTAGGCGTAGTTGCCCTGCGGCATCTCTCCGGACCAGGGATCGAACCCGTGTCCCCTGCATTGGCAGGCGGATTCTTAACCGCTGCGCCACCAGGGAAGTCCCCTCGATTCCTTTTAAATTCAGTTGAATTTACTTTTTCTGATGACTTTGAAATGTTTATAATTTTTTCATGGGTCATTTTAAGTCACTTGATATTTAAGAAAGTGTAGATGTTCATATTCAGTTCTTAGGTCTTAGATAACCTCTGGGGCCTGGAGAATAAATGTTGACTAATGTTAATTCCTAAAGGTTCAGCAGTTTGGAATGTTTTATGCTTTCAGAAGAGCTTGCTGAAGAGTTACCATTTCTTATCTTTTAGCATTTTTCTTCCTTTAAGGTGCTCTGATTTGTTTAGTGAATGGGAAACCTCTTAACTGCCCAGAATAATAGTTTACTTAATGTTTTTATTTCCAACATTGTCTTCTGAGCTACATTTTTAAGGAAAAATTTTGATATTTAAAAACTTTTAATGCTTGGAATTACAATTAATAAGGATGAGACCATCAAAGGGAAGGAGAACATATTTACTGAGCACCTGCTGTGCACCAGACACTAGGCTTGGTATTTCACAGGTATTATCCTGATCCTCAAAACTACAAGGCTCAAGTTATTATCTCCATTTTTTAATTGGAAAAACTGAGACTCAGATAAAGTAATATGACCCCAGTCGTGCAGTTGGTAAGATGTGGAAATGAAATTTAAATGTAAGCCTAATCAACTCCAATTCTGCATACTAGAGCTGACAGCTTCTTTCTCGACTAACTGATATTCTAGCTTCCTGTCTGTCCAGCCTTAGCTCTCATTATCACTAACTGGTAATTATTAGATGTCCCTCTGTACATAGTGCTTCCTGAACATACAGGTAAAGAGTTACACTGTTGAAGATGGAGCCATTTTGTGTAAACTTAAAGTCTGTAATACACTGATATTCTCATGCTATGAAAAAAGTACTTCTGGTTCTTGTGTGGGATAGGGAGGTGCTGTTACAGAATGGCATTGATTAAATGGAATAACGTCATCTAATTTCCATATTAGGAAGTGTAATTTTGGGGTGACTTGGAAATAAAATTGGGTAAAGGAGGAGAGAACCTTAGGTAGAGTTGGAATTGATTTATTTGTGTTCTCAAAGTTCTTGAGCTCTTTTGGTAGTAACATCTACTGCGTATACCACATATGAGCATTATCTAGTTTTTTATTTTACAGATGAAAAATGTACACAAAATGTTTCATTAGCCTAGAATCAGCTTACTGAGGTGATAAGGAGAACTTGAATTCTAGAGGATTTGGTTGTTTCAGCTATGTGGCCACTAATTATCAGAGCTTCTTGTGAGATAGGTCATTGGCTACATTAATCATTTAATAAATGTACCCTTATACCTCGTCACCTGAATAATAGACATCTTGAAATTCATTGTTTCTAAGTTGACCACCCTTACAAATGAAGTAGTTTATTAGAGTATGCATCATTTGGTAATGTGTTAAGCAAAATAGTTTTTAATAATAATAAAACTGTTAATCTATTTAATAATTATTTTTGACTTTATCATATTTAAATCCCAGGTTTTAAGTAATTTCCTTACATCTAAGCAACTTGTGTGCTCAATTTTAAATGAATAGAACAACAATAATGAAATGGTAGGTTAAGGGGGTAAAAGCAATTTCTCTGTCAAATGAATTAATGTTTAGAGACATTCTACATACTTGGGTTTAAAAAGTTCACATTTTGGGGCTTCCCTGGTGGTGCAGTGGTTAAGAGTCCACCTGCCGATGCAGGGGACACGGGTTCGTGCCCCGGTCGGGGAAGATCCCACATGCCGCGGGGCGGCTGGACCCGTGAGCCATGGCCGCTGAGCCTGTGCGTCCGCAGACTGCTCTGCAACGAGAGAGGCCACAACAGTGAGAGGCCCGCGTACTGCAAAGAAAAAAAAAAAAACGTTCACATTTTGCAACCCCATTTACCTTTCACTTCTTGAAAAGGGCCTGTTACCTTGTTAAAAAATAATCCACAGTGGGGCAGCAAGGAGCTAGATGCATGACAAAGGATCTGATAAGCAACACATGCTTTAGGTGCTGAGGAAGAACATGTTTGACTTGAGAGAGAATGTGAAAGAAACATCCATTACTATTTTTTCTACTCAAGAAATCAGGTGAAAAGGAGGTCGTCTACCCTTTCTGATATGAAATCTTAGAAGATGTTTTCATTGGTCTGTAAAATTTACAGTTCATAATTTGACCTGTACTAGAATTAGATAACAGACCATTTTCATGAAAGACATTAGTTTAAACTGGCCTGTAAAGAATACTATTCACTTGAGAGCATTAAGGACCCTTTTGATTTTGTGTATTTGTATTATCTTTTATTTAAATTACTGTTTTTTAAAATGACATATTTTTGACTTCCAGGGAGAGGCGTAGGAGGAGGAGCAGGAGTTCTTCCAGATCACCAAGGACATCAAAAACCATAAAACGGAAATCTTCTAGGTCTCCATCCCCTAGGAGGTAGGTTGAAAGCATGTGCTAAAACTGAGGAGGAAGCAGGGGGAAAATTTTCTCTTTTCAGTCTATTTTTTTTAACTTTATATTTTGAATGAGTAATATGTAATGTCTTTACGTGGTTTAGAAATCCAGAGAGTATAAGAAGTTATATAATGATAGGTCTTAACTTCCACCCAAGTGTCCATCTACCCTGTTCCCACAAGTAATGACTTTATTAGTTTTTTTTGGTATATCCTTCCAGTTTTGTATATAGGTACAGATGAAAATATATAATTTTTATTTTCATCTTCTACAAAAGGTAAAACAAAATATACATAGTTGTACAATTTACTTTTGTCACTTAACTACCAGGAGAACTTTCTGTATTTATCAGAAAATACTGCTTCATTCCTTTTTACAACTTCATGAACTTCCATTATCTAGCAGTACCTGGTTTATGTAACCAGCCTGCAGTAGAATGGGTTTTCTTAATTTTCTTTTTATAAATTATATAAGTCTGTAATGAACAGCTTTGTACGTACATAATTTTGTAATGTGCAAGTATGCAGAGAAAATTTTCATAAATGGTATTTATTGTTGGGTCAGAGGGTGAGTGTGTTTGTAGTTTTGAGAGATTTCCTTCCCTTTTGTCCTTCATAAAGATTGGCAGCAGCTTGTACTTTAACCAGCTATGTATGAGAATGCCTGTTTCCCTATAGCTACTGCAGATTGCTACCAAAGTTGTGTATTTTTGTCCATCTGATAGATGAGAAGTGGTACCAGTATATAGTAATTTCCGTTGCATTTTTCTTAAGAGTGAAGGTGACCATCTCTTCATATATTTGAAGGCCATTTGTATTTCCTTTTCTGTGAGTTGTATACGTTGCCGATTTTTCATGGAGTCTGTTTTTGTGGGGGGGTTTTTTGGTTTATTTTTTCCTATTTCCAGGAGTTCTTTTTGTATTAGGGAGATTATTCTTTAGTGATTTGGTTTCAAGTATCATTCCTACTTTGTCATTTCTTCTTAGAAATTGTTTATGAGACTTGATTTTATAGAGATTTTTGATTTTTATATAGTTTAATTCCTCAAGTTTTTTCTTCTGTGACTTCTACATTATGAGTCTTAAAGGTAAAAAAATCTTTCCTATTCCAAGGTTATAATAAAATTCCCCCATTGCTGCTTCTTGTACTTCTATGCTTTTAATTTTTGCATTTACGTCTTTGATCCATTAGGAGTTTATCCTTGTTTGCCATATGGCACATTGATTCAATTTCATTTTATCTTTCTAAATGCTTCTTTGTTCTTCCAATATCATTATTAAAAACTCAATTTTCCTAACACTAATTTGATGTATTTCCTTTGTCATATACTAAATTTTTCTGTCTGTGTTGGAGTCTATTTCTGGGGCTTCTCTGCTGTTGGACTGGTTTGACTGATGATTTGTGTACCAGTAGTGCCCCATGCTTTTAATGATTCAGATTGTATAGCATTTTTAAATATTTACTAAGTCCCGTTCTTCCCCATACTCCTCATTGCTCTTTTTATGAGCTTTCTTGACCATTCTTGTGTGTTTATTTTTCTGTTTGAACTTGAGTTAGTTGTCTAGGCTCTAGAAATAAAACCTACTGATAATTTGTATTATAGTTGCATTACATTTATTAATTAGGGAAATTGATGAATAGATTATTAAAAAATAAAGCTTTACAAAGGTGAGTCTTTCTGTCCAGGAACATGGATGGCCTACTTATTCAGGCCATCCTTAGTGTTTTTTTATGAATGTTTCAATGTTTATTTCATACAGATTTTATGCATTTTCAGTTTATTTTTAGGTATGTTTTACTTCTTTGTTCTTGTAAATGAGGTCTTTTCTTTCATTATGTCATGTAATTGGAGCTTGTGTTTGTACATAGGAAGGATATTGATTTCTGTATGTATATATTTTCATCCCACTATCTTACTGATGGGTCCTAAGTTTTCAGTTGGTTTTCTGTGGTTTTCTAGGTATAGAAGAGAAACTTTTAAAAAGCTTTCCCCGGGTAGAAGGAGCATGTTTCCCAGCAGGGCTCTTTTGTTTATTTGTTTGTGGGTTATTATTTTTAGGTGAGAATAAAGGAAGGCATAGGATATTTAGGAGGTAGGCCAATTTTTTTTTTTTTTTTAATACTTCGCTCATGAAAGTGAAAACTTTTCTCAGTTGTGAACTCAAAATAGACAAAAAGGTGTATTTATATTTGCAAAGTGTCACTTCCTTCCCCATTCCTTTTACTTTAATCTGCATCCACCCTCTGTAAGTGATCAATTGTTTATCTTTCCTTGTGTTTCTTTTTGCAAAATTAAGCAGATACATGTATTTGAATTTCTCCTTTTCTTCACAAAAGACAGCATTCACTATCACTATATACACTGTGTGTGTGTGGGGGGGGTCAGTGACTATACATACCCAGCCCCACTTCCATCCTGAGTTATTTTTTATTTATTTTTATTTTTTTAATTTAATTTAATTTTTTTAAATAGATCTTTATCGGAGTATAATTGCTTCACAATACTGTGTTAGTTTCTGTTGCACAACAAAGCGAATCAGCCATATGCATACACATGTCCCAATATCCCCTCCCTCTTGAGCCTCCCTCCCATCCTCTCTATCCCACCCCTCTAGGTTATTGCAAAGCACCGAGCCAATCTCCCTTTGCTATGCTGCTGCTTCCCAGCAGCCAACTATTTTACATTTGGTAGTGTATATATGTTGATGCTACTCTCACTTCGCCCCAGCTGTGCCTTCCCACCCTATGTCCTCAAGTCCATTTTCTATGTCTACCTCTTTATTCCTGCCCATCAGTACCATTTTTTTTTTAGATTCCATATATATGTGTTAGCATATGGTATTTTTTTTTTTCTTTCTGACTTAACTTCACTCTGTATGACAGACTCTAGGTCTATTCACCTCACTACAAATAACTCAATTTCATTTCTTTTTATGGTTGAGTAATATTCCATTGTATATATGCGCCACATCTTCTTTATCCATTCACCTATCGATGGACGTTTAGGTTGGTTCCATGTCCTGGCTATTGTAAATAGTGCTGCAGTGAACACTGTGGTACATGTGTCTTTTTGAATTATGGTTTTCTCAGGGTATCTGCCCAGTAGTGGGATTGCTGGGTCATATGGTAGTTCTATTTTTAGTTTTTTAAGGAACCTCCATACTGTTTTCCATAGTGGTTGTATCAATTTACATTCCCACCAACAGTGCAGGAGGGTTCCCTTTTCACCACACCCTTTCCAGCATTTATTGTTTTTAGAGTTTTTGATAACGGCCATTCTGACAGCATGAGGTGATACCTCGTTGTAGTTTTGATTTGCATTTCTTTAGTAATTAGTGATGTTGAGCAGCTTTTCATGTGCCTCTTGGCCATCTGTATGTCTTCCTTGGTGAAGTGTCTATTTAGGTCTTCCGCCCATTTTTTAATAGGGTTGTTTATTTTTATGCTATTGAACTCCATGAGCTGTTTGTATATTTTGGAGATTAATCCTTTGTCTGTTGTTTTGTTTGCAAATATTTTCTCCCATTCTGAGGGTTGTCTTGTTTATGGTTTCCTCTGCTGTGCAAAAGCTTTTAAGTTTAATTTAATCCCATTTGTTTATTTCCGTTACTCTAGGAGGTGGGTCAAAAAAGATCTTGCTGTGGTTTATGTCAAAGAGTGTTTTTCCTATGTTTTCCTCTAAGAGTTTTAGTGTCTGGTCTTACATTTAAGTCTTTGATCCATTTGGAGTTTATTTTTGTGTATGGTGTTAGGGAGTGTTCTAATTTCATTCTTTTACATGTAGCTGTCCAGTTTTCCCAGCACCACTTACTGAAGAGGCTGTCTTTTCTCCACTGTATATGTTCTTGCCTCCTCTGTCATAAATTACGTGCCCATATGTGCGTGGGTTTATCTATGGGCATTATATCCTGTACCATTGATCTGTATTTCTGTTTTTGTGCCAGTACCATACTGTCTTGATTACTGTGGCTTTGTGGTATAGTTTCAAGTCATGGAGCCTGATTTCTACAACTCCGTTTTTCTTTCTCAACATTGCTTTGGCTGTTTGGGGTCTTTTGTGTTTCCATACGAATTGTGAAATTTTTTGTTCTAGTTCTGTGAAAAATGCCATTGGTAGTTTGATAGGGATTGCATTGAATCTGTAGATTGCTTTGGGTAGTATAGTCATTTTCACAGTATTAATTCTTCCAATCCAAGAACATGGTGTATTTCTCCATGTGATTGTCATCTTTGATTTCTTTCACCAATGTTTTACAGTTTTATGAGTATAAGTCTTTTGCCTCCTTAGGCAGGTTTATTCCTAGGTATTTTTTTTTTGTTGCAATGGTAAATGGGAGTGTTTCTTTAATTTCTCTTTCTGATTTTTCATTGTTGGTGTATAGGAATGCCAGAGATTTCTGTGCATTAATTTTGTATCCTGCAACCTTACCAAATTCATTGATTAGTTCTGGTAGTTTTCTGGGGGCATCTTTAGGATTTTCTGTATATAGTGTCATGTCATCAGCAAACAATGACAGTTTTAATTCTTCTTTTCCAATTTGTATTCCTTTTATTTCTTTTTCTTCTCTGATTGCCGTGGCTAGGACTTCCAAAACTATGTCGAATAGGAGTAGCGAGAGTGTACATCCTTGTCTTGTTCCTGGTCTTAGTGGAAATGCTTTCAGTTTTTCACCATTGAGTATGATGCTTGCTGTGGGTTTGTGATAGGTGGCCTTTACTATGTTGAGGTAGGTTCCCTGTATGTCCATTTTCTGGAGAGTTTTTATCATAAATGGGTGTTGAATTTTGTCAAAAGCTTTTTCTGCATCTACTGAGATGATCATACAGTTTTTATTCCTTAATTTGTTAATGTGGTGTATCATATTGATTGATTCACGTATATTGAAGGATCCTTGCATCCCTGGTATAAATCCCACTTGATCATGGTGTATGATCCTTTTAATGTGTTGCTGGCTTCTGTTTGCTAGTATTTTGTTCAGGTTTTTTGCATGTATGTTCATCAGTGATATTGGTCTATAATTTTATTGTTTTGTGATACCTTTTTCTGGTTTTGGTATCAGGGTGATGATGGCTTTGTAGAATGAATTTGGGAGTGTTTCTCCCTCTGCACTTTTTTGGAAGAGTTTGAGAAGGATCAGTGTTAACTCTTCTCTAAGTGTTTGATAGAACTCGCCTGTGAAGCCATCTGGACCTGGAATTTTGTTGGAAGATTTTTAATTACAGTTTCAATTTCATTACTTGTGATAGGTCTGTTTATATTTTCTAATTTTTCCTGGTTCAGTCTTGGAAAATTGTTCGTTTCCAAGAATTTGTCCATTTCTTTGTGGTTGTCCATTTCATTGGCATACAGTTGTTTGTAGTAGTCTTTTGTAATCCTTTGTATTTCTGCAGCATCATTGTGTTTCTCCTTTTTCATTTCTAATTTCATTGATTTGTGTCCTCTCTTTTTTTCTTGATGAGTATCGCTAAGGGTTTATCAATTTTGTTTATCTTCTCAAAAAACCAGCTTTTAGTTTTATTGATCTTTGCTATTGTTTTCTTCGTTTCTATTTCATTTATTTCTGCACTTTTCTTATGATTTCTTTCCTTGTACTGACTTTGGGTTTTCTTTCTTCTACTTTCTCTAGTTGTTTTAAGTGTAGGGTTAGATTGTTTGAGATTTTTCTTGTTTCTTGAGGTGAGATTGTATTGCTATATACTTCCCTCTTAAAATTGCTTTTGCTGCGTCCCGTAGGTTTTGGGTCATCGTGATTTCATTGTAATTTGTTTCTATGTAGTTTTTGATTTCTTCAGTGATCTCTTGGTTATTTAGTAGCGCACTCTTTAGCCTCCATGTATTTGTGTTTTTTACAGTTTTTTTTCCTGTAATTGATTTCCAATCTCATAGCGTTGTGGTCAGAAGAGATGCTTGGTAGGATTTCAGTTTTCTTAAATGTTCTGAGGCTTGATTTGTGACCCAAAATGTGATCTATCCTGGAGACTGTTCCATGTGCAATTGAGAAGAAAGTGTATTCTGCCACTTTGGGGTGGAATGTTCTATAAATATCAATTAGATCTATGTGGTTTATTGTGTCATTTAAAGCTTGTGTTTCCTTATTTATTTTCTGTTTGGATGATCTGTCCATTAGTGTAAGTGGGGTGTTAAAGTCCCCTACTGTTATTGTGTTCCTGTCGATTTCTCCTTTCATGGTTGTTAGCATTTGCCTCATGTATTGAGGTGCTCCTCTGTTGGGTGCGTAAACATTTATAATTGTTATATCTTCTTCTTGGATTGATCCTTTGATCATTATGTAGTGTTCCTCCTTATCTCTGTAATACTCTTTATTTTAAAGTCTATTTTATCTGATGCGAGTATTGCTACTCCAGCTTTCTTTTGATTTCCATTTGCATGGAATATCTGTTTTCATCCCTTCACTTTCATTCTGTATGTGTCCCTAGGTCTGAAGTACGTCTCTTATAGACACCATATATATGGGTCTTGTTTTTGCATCCATTCATCCAGTCTGTGTCTTTTGGTTAGGTCATTTAATCCATTTACATTCAAGGTTATAATCGATATGTATGTTCCTTTTACCGTTTTCTTAATTGTTTTGTTTTTGTGGGTCTTTTTCTTCTCTTATGTTTCCCACTTAGAGAAGTTTCTTTAGCATTTGTTGTAAAGCTGGTTTGGTGGTGCTGAATTCTCTCAGCTTTTGCTTGTCTGTAAAGGTTTTAATTTCTCCATCGAATCTGAATGAGATACTTGCCGGGTAGAGTAATCTTGGTTGTAGGTTTTTCTCTTTCATCACTTTAAGTATATCCTGCCACTCCCTTTGGCCTGCACAGTTTCTACTGCAAAATCAGCTGATAACCTTATGGGGATTCCTTTGTATGTTATTTTTTGTTTTTCCCTTGCTGCTTTTAATATTTTTTCTTTGAATTTAATTTTTGTTAGTTTGAGTAATATGTGTCTTGGTGTGTTTTTCCTAGGGTTTATCCTGTATGGGACTCTCTGTGCTTCCTGGACTTGGGTGACTATTTCCATTCCCATGTTAGGGAAGTTTTCCATTATAATCTCTTAAAATATTTTCTCAGACCCTTTCTTTTTTTCTTCTTCTTCTGGGATGCCTGTAATTCAAATGTTGATGTGTTTAGTGTTGTCCCAGAGGTCTCTGAGATTGTCTTTACTTCTTTTCATTCTTTTTTCTTTATTTTCCTCCTCAGCAGTTATTTCCACCATTTTGTCTTCCTGCTGTATTCATTCTTCTGCCTCAGTTATTCTGCTATTGATTCCTTCTAGTGTATTTTTCATTTCAGTTACTGTGTTGTTCATCTCTGTTTGTTCTTTAGTTCTTCTAGGTCTTTGTTAAACAATTTTTGTATTTTCTCAGTCCGTGCCTCCATTCTATTTCCAAGATTCTGGATCATCTTTACTGTCATTACTCTGAATTCTTTTTCAGGTATATTGCCTATTTCCTCTTCATTTATTTTGTCTTGTAGGTTTTTACCTTGCTCCTTCATCTGTGACATATTTTTTTGCCGTCTCATTTTTTTTTATGAGTGTGATTGTATTCCTGTCATACTGGTTGTTTGGCCTGAGGCTTCCAACACTCGAGTTCGTAGGCTATTGGGTAGAGCTGGGTCTTGGTGCTGAGATGAGGAACCCCATGAGACCTCACTCTGATGAATATTCCCTGGAGTCTGAGATTCTGTTAGTGCAGTGGTTCGGACTTGGAGCTCCCACCACAGGAGCTTTGGCCTGACCCCGGGCTCGTGGACCAAGATCCTGCACGCTGCCTGCGGTGCCCAAAAAATAAGAATAAATATAACAAAGTAAAAAATAAAATTAGACTAGGAAACTAACAGATATGTTCGGAAGAATATAAAAATAAAAATACAGATGAATCAACAACTGGAAGGTACATCAGTACCACAATAGTAAAAAAGGGGGAGGAGGGAAAAGAAAAAGAAAAAAAGGCGGGGGAGAGAGGTCTTGGCTGTGGAGGGTGGGGCCTAAGCAAAGGCGAGGTTTGGATGGTGGGCGGGGCCAATGCTCAGGACCCTCAGGGCTGGAAGAGGCCCTGGGGGCTGTGGGGAGCTGGCTTTTAGGCCCAAGGAACAGAAGGGGCCCAGGAGTGCCCCCCACCCCTGGTCTCAGAGGGCAGGGAACCTCACCTGGGAGCCCAGCAGGCTTCCTGGGCTCGAGTGGGCAGGGCAAACACCCTCCTCTCCTTTCCCGCTCCTCCAGTCTGGGAGGGCCCCTCCCGCCTGCCTCTCCTGATGTCCCCAGCCTCCCTCCTATGCCCCCGAGGACCCATGCGTCCTGGAGGGGGTTTTGGAGGACAGGATTGGCCTGGGAGCTCAGTAGGCTCCCCGGGCCTGAGTGGGTGTGGCAGTCATCCGCTGCTTCCAGAGGGCTCCACCTCGCTGCCTTTCCTGATCTCCCGGCCTCCCTCCTATGCCCTCAGGACCCAAACTGCTTGGAGGGGGCTTTGGAGGGGAGGCACCAGCCTGGGAGCTCCGCAGGCTCCGTGGCCCGAGTGGGCCAGGCGATCACCCTCCATCCTCTTCTGCTCTTTCTGGAGGGTCCCTCCCCCCTGCCTCTCCTCATCTCCCCGGCCTCAGGGATGCCGATCCTGTCTGCCCTCCTCTTCTCCTCCCCCCTCAGTCCCCCTACATCCTACCGGTTCACTTTAGGGTTCCCCCCGTCTCCTTAGGCATCAGAGTCCCCCACCAGTGGCTGGCAGGCGCCCTCTGAGTTATTTTTTAAATTGAGGAGTAGTTTATGTAAAATAAAATTCACCCTCAGTGCATTTCAGTGATTTTTAGTAATTTTCATTGCATTTTTCTTAAGAGTTCACAGGGTTTTTTTGTTTGTTTCTTTTTGCGGTACGTGGGCCTCTCCCGTTGCGGAGCACAGGCTCTGGACGCGCAGGCTCAGTGGCCATGGCTCACAGGCCTAGCTGCTCCGCGGCATGTGGGATCCTCCCGAACCAGGGCACGAACCCGTGTCCCCTGCATCGGCAGGCGGACTCTCAACCACTGCGCGACCAGGGAAGCCCAAGAGTTCACAGTTCTGTGCAACCATCACTGCTGCTTAGTTCCAGAACTTTTTTTGTCACTTTGAAAGAAAGCCTGTACCCATTAGCAGTTACTCCCCATGGCTCCTTACAGCTACGAATCTACTTACTGTCTCTGTGGATTTGCTTGTTATGGACATTTCATATAGAGTCATATAACATGTGTGGCCTTTTTTTTCCCTAATACTTATTTACTTATTTGGTTGCACTACGTCTTAGTTGTGGGAGGTGGGCTCCTTAATTGCGGCTCCAGGGTTCCTTAGTTGCAGCTCACCAGCTCCTTAGTTGTGGCATGCGAAATCGTAGTTGCAGCATGCATGTGGGATCTAGTTCCCTGACCAGGGATCAAACCCGGGCCCCCTGCATTGGGAGCATGGAGTCTTATCCACTGCGCCACTGGGGAAGTCCCTGTGCGGTCTTTTGTATCTGACTTCTTTGACTAAATGTAACATTTTCAAGGTTCATGCATATTGTAGCATTAATCAGTACTTCATTCCTTTTTAGGGGTGAATAATATTCCACTATGGATAAAACCAGGTTTTGTTGTTTAACCATTCATTAGTTGATGGACATTTAGTATTGTTTCCATTTTTTTGCTGTTATAAATAATGCTGCTATGAACATTTGTGTACAACTTTTGATGTGGACATGTTTTTGTTTCTATACCTAGGAGTTGTAATTGCTGAGTCATATAGTAATCCTCTCTTTATCTTCTTGAGAAACTGCGAAATTGTTTTCTGAAGTGGTTGCATTATTCTGTATTCCCATCGGCAATGTACAAGTGTTCTAGTTTCTCCACATGCTCACTGACACTTGTTATTGTCTGTGTGTAATGGTATCTTGTTAAGGTTTTGATTTGCATTTCTCTAATGATTAGTGATATTGGGCATCTTTTCATGTGGTTATTGACCATTTGTGTATCTACTTCAGAGAAATGTCTATTCTAGTCTTTTGCCCATTTTGAATTAGATAATTTGGTTTTTTGTTAAGTTTTAGTTCTTTATATTCTGGTTGTTAATCCCTTACCAGATAATATGATTTCCATGTATTTTTTTCCTATACTGTGGGTTGTGTTTTCACTTTCTTTGAGTAAGTATCCTTTGATGCACAAAAGTTTTTTAATTTTGATGAATTCGAATTTATCTGTTTTTTTCCTTTCATTGCTTTTTGCTGTCATAGCCAAGAAATCATTGCCAAAACCAGTGTCATGAAGATTTTCCCCTGTGTTTTCTTCTAAGGGTTTTACAGTTTTAGTTTATATATTTAGGTCTTTGATCCATTATGAGATAATTTTTACATATGGTGTAAGGTAAGAGTCTAAAACTTCATTCTTTTGCATGCGGATGTCCAGTTTTCCTAGCAACATTTGTTGAAAAGCTTGTCCTTTCCCTATTGAATGGGTCTTGGCACCCTTATCAAAAATCATTTGACCATACATGTGACCATATATTTCTGTCTTTTCCATTGGTCTGTAAGTCTCTCCTTATGCCAGTACTACACTGTTTTGATTCCTGTAGTTTTGTAGTAAGTTTTAAAACCAGGGATTGTGTGTCTTCCAATTTTGTTGTTAAAGATTGTTTTGGCTATTTGATGTCCCTGGAGATCCTGTGGTTTTTAGGATGGGTTTTACTTTTTCTGCCAGCAGTGCCAATGGGATTTAGATAGGGATTGCATTGAATTTGTAGATCACTTTGGATACTATTGTTATCTTAACTCTAAGTCTCCTGATCCAAGAACATGGGATGTTTTTCCATTTATTTATGTCTTTATTTCTTTTCAGCAAATTTTTTGCCTTTTTGGTTAAATTTATGCCTAAGAATCTCATTCTTTTTTTTTTTTTTTAAATAAATTTATTTATTTATTTTTGGCTGCTTTGGGTCTTTGTTGCTGCACGTGGGCTTTCTCTAGTTGTGGCGAGGGGGGGGTACTCTTTGTTGTGGTGTGCGAGCTTTTCATTGCGGCAGCTTCTCCTGTTGTGGAGCACGGGTTCTAGAGCTCAGGCTCGGTAGCTGTGGTGCACGGGCTTAGTTGCTCCGTGGCATGTGGGATCTTTTCAGACCAGGGCTCAAACCTGTGTCCCCTGCATTGGCAGGTGGATTCTTAACCAGTGCACCACCAGGAAGGTCCCAAGAATCTCATTCTTTTTGATGTAGTTGTTTCCTTGGCTTTAAGAGTTGTATATAAAGATATACGTACATAAATAATGTAGTAAATGTATTTTTCTTTTGAATATGCTAGTAGTGGTTTTTGTTTTGTTTTTTTGCTTTGCAAAAGTTTATGTAGGCATACTAATGAATCTTTTATTTTATCGTACCTGGAATTTTATTTATGGCTAAAAAAATCTTCCCCTTCACTCAAGTTAGAAATAAATTTATTCATGTTTTCTTCTAGTACTTGTATTGTTTCATGTAAAAAATTTAGGTCTCTAATCCATTTGGATTTATTTATTTATTTATGTGAATGAGATATGGACCCAGTTTTGTCTGTTTCCAAATAATAATCCAGTTGTCCCCAAGTCTTTTATTTATAAAAGACAAACTTTGCCCCAGTGATTTGAGATGCCACCCCTTTGTTTTATTGAATTTTCATAGGTACTTGGTTGGGTCTGTTTCCTAAGTGTTTTTATTTGTTCCCCTGGTCTTTGTGTTTATTTTTAAAATATTCATAATTAAGACAAAAAGGTTTAGAATTCCATATTAAGGCTAATTATTTTGAATAGAAGGTGTCTGTTATGCTTCTGATAGGAAATGCATCGTTTTTTTCCCTCTAATTTTAAGGATATGTAATTTTTACAAATGGAACTTGTTCATTCCATCTTCTGCTTAATGTTTGCTCTTGAATTGGTGGATGGGCCTTTTTTGTAATTGTGAATGAGAGGGGAGGGCACATGGCATAATTGGTTATTTGAAGTTCCATGTTTTCCTAGAAGTCATTCAGCCTTACCTGAGAGCCATATCTGATTCTTTATCATTTTTATTCTTTTCTGTTTATTCATTTTTTACTTTGAAAAGATGGGTAAAAAAATATTATATATTTTGTTTTGTTTTATCCTGATTACAGTAGATAAATAAACCTTGAATGTTTCAAAACTAAGAAATTGATAATACAGAATTGTGTTTTATGTGAACACTTGGTGGCCTCTGCGGTAATGACTTGTGTGTCGAAAAAATTAACTGGGTGTGGGGTGGAGTTAGGTGGGCTACAGGACTCATTTATGTTATTTGGTCCACCAGGTTACTGATACGCTTGTTTACAGTGCATTAATGTTAGGTAAGAATATTTTGTCAACATTATAGTGGGTGTTTACTGTTTTAGAAGTTAATGACATATTATTAATATTCTTATAGCAGAAATAAGAAGGATAAAAAGAGAGAAAAAGAAAGGGACCACATCAGTGAAAGAAGAGAGAGAGAACGTTCAGCCTCTACAAGAAAGAGTTGTAATGACAGAGATGGGAAGGAAAAGGTGGAGAAGAACAATACTTCACTTAAAGTAAGAAAGTCGTTCAGTGTTTAGGGTTTGAATAATTAATGTTTGAGATTGTTCTTTATTGCATAGAGGTAATTTTATACTACCAGTGCCTTGTATGTTTTTGGTGCTATTTGTTAAATTGGTAGTTTTTTAACCTAATTTTTGAAGATAACTAATTAATGTAATGTTTACTAGTGTAAACAATTGCATTCCTTATTTTAGAGAATCACAGAATGGCATACAATAAAAATTTTAACTATGTACTGGAATATTTTTACTTGTTGCCATTTTCCTCACTATATTTGTTTTAGCAAATTTGACAGGTGATGTTATCATTGGTTTTGTAATATATACCAAAGTTAGGTTTGTTGAATTAGAATAATTAATGGAAAACCAAATTCCACCAGGTAAGGGTTTTTGTTTTGTTTTCCTCCATTTATTTTTTTTGATAAAATATTTTAAGTACTTGTGAATTAGGTTAATTCCCTTATTATACTGGTAAGTATATTTGTGTTTGGAAATCAGTTATGAGTTCTGAAGCTTTTATCTTACAGTCTTATTTATTCCCATACTGATAGAGGTTTATCATCATTGTAAGTAACATTGATAATATCTCCTGAGCACTTAATACATTCCAGGCACTGTTCCACATGTTCTCATTTAATTCTCCGTTAAGTTGAGAGCTGAATTTGGACTGTTCTTAAACAGTCTTTGGTAGGAGGAATAGTGATTTCCTTTTCTACATTCCCTTGTTTTTGCTTCTTTGGTATCCAGATTACAAATCTGTCCTGGCATCTATGGGAACTGTTTTACTTTCAGCCGATCAGTTCCACCTTTCAAGTCAGTCAGCAACGTTTGTTGAATTCTTTCCTAGAGTTTCTATTTACCTATTTTGTTCTAACTTAATCTCCATAGATTGTCCTATCTTTTATTAGAAGTACAAAGGACATATTGATACGTTTGTATATACTATTTATATGAAGATGTAATGAGAGATAACACCCAGTTTGACTAATTCACAAAAGATAGTTTTAGCCAGAACTAGATGTAGTAGCAGACAAGTCTTGAGAAAAATATTAAATGTATACCTAAATATTCATTGTAGGAGAAGGAGCACAATAAAGAACCAGATTCAAGTGTGGGAAAAGAAGTAGATGACAAGGATGCACAAAGGACTGAGGAAAACAAAGTACAGCAAAATGGGAATTGTCAACCAAATGAAGAAAACCTCTCTACCAAAACAGAAGCAGTATAGGACCTACAAATGCACCTCTAAACACACGCTGGAATAGAATCCAAAGCTTTGAATTCTCTCAACAAGATGTTAAACAGTGAAGAAATCCAGTAGAGCATAAAGATATGAGCTAACAGCTTTTTTAGTTGTTAGGTGACTTTGTGGCCATCTTGTTACTGAGTAAGAAAATAAAGCATGGACATCGTGAAAATAACAGGTGTTACCCAAACTCCTCATCTTCTAAAAGCTGTGCATTTCCATGGTGGCTGACACACTTGTCATGTGGTTTGTTAAGTGTTTGCGAAGAACCATTAAAATAAATGGGACATTAAAGATCTAAATTTGTACTATCCATTAAAGACTGGAGATAAGCATTGGAGGCTCTTTTAAAAAATGCTAGTAACTGATTTTGTATTGTTTTACTTTTTTTTTAATTTCAGTATATTACAGATTGATGATGTGCTTGAAATTGGTGCAAATATATACACACCCTTGTAAGTGCGGAGTATGTAAGAAGTTTTAACATTGACTTCACAGGATTTACAGTGATTGTGTTAAATTCTCACTATTGTGTTTTCTTTTGCTCACTGTTTAGGACAGCAGTTTTTCTTTAAAATAGTTTTACAGATTAAAGTTGCTTACATGAGTGGATTAAAAACCAGCTGACAATGCATGCTACTGTTCTTTTTCAAAAGGAAGAACAACTGTGTTGAATACTAATAATATATTAGTATTCAGTGTTCAGAATCATTGGGTCTTCCCACAAAGTAACCATTTCTTTTTGAACTCTTTTGACATTTCCAGGCTTATTATGAACAGTATCACAGTGTGTGTTGTCAGTTGTAGGTGGCAAAGGTGCCATTTATAATAAGAAAACTGGGTTTTCAAAATGGGCTATGGGAGCACAAGCTGAAGCTTTAGTGCCTTCTACAATGTGGTATACTGTTTTCTAGAATTTTATATGGACTAGTCATTCTCAATTCATATGGAATTTAGATGGATATTCCATTCCCTCCCATAGAGAAGTGTGAAAGTGGTATGTCAGAAGAGCTTCTTACTTGGTTCACTTAATATGAGAGGGAAGTGTGTTTTCAAGAATGACTTTAGAGCTTAAAACAGCAATGCAGTTTTGGGACCATCAGTTTCATACTGTGATAATTGAAAATGAAGCAGCATGTTCTTATTTTACTTAAAGCAGAACGCTTTAGTTGTCTACATTGGATGGCCTTAATTATTACCTCTCAATCATCTTCTCATAAATGATGTGCAGAAATTGTACTTAAAGGAGAACATATGAGTTTGTCTTATGTGTAAGGATGTGTTTACTTAAGCTTAAAATATAGGTCATCCGACATTGTTAGGCACACTTTTTGCAGAAAGTATGCAAGTAGTAAAATGACAACATTGCTAATATTTTCCCCCAGAACACAACTCATAGTTTCAGAACTCTTTTCATTGTTGTATTTCCAAAAGTTATACCTTTTAATTAGCATGTTATTTAAAAAATCAAGTATAATTAGTTTAATGCAGTCTAATACAATCAAATTACTCAGTTGCCTTACCTCATGGGAAGAGTTACTTATAGATTTAAAAAGCTGAGTAGCACATCAGTTACTTGGTTTCAACTTGCGTTTTCTTTTAATGTTAATACTATTGAAATTTAAGTATTTGGTGAAGAATGGAAAGAATTGCCCTTATTGCAAGTAATGAAGCCTGGTTTGATTATGAAGCTGCTTAATTACTCCTCATGTGTTCAGAATTACTGTTTCTTTTTTTCCTTTTTTTCACTGTGTACATTAAAATTTTTGAAAATGCTTTACTATGTAAAGTATAGATGGTCATTTTAATCATTCAACCACATACGGTTGGCTGGTAAACAGCTTATTTTGATATAAGAATGCTTGGGTGTATATGGAAAGATTGTGAAGGAGTGTGTGTGTCTTGCATCAAAGCTTCTTATTTATGATATGTAAGTAGAATAGAGCAAATGTTGTTTGAATCTTTGTTATTTTTAGTACTGTTTCTCTAATAAAGCTACATATTTTAGAGGAAAGTATTTGTTCATGCATTTCAAAACAGCATCTTAGGTTTGTCCTGTTCTTGTTTTAGCTGGCATAGAAATTGTTTTGATATGGAGAGTGCATGTTTGTGTGGTGTGTAAAGCCATCATTTAAAGTTTGAGTATTTTCTTGTACTCTGGACTCTATTAAATGTTTTTTATGTTGGTAATTAACATAGTTATTTGGTTCCTGCTGCCAGTTATTTTTCTTGATGAGGTTTATTCATCTTTAAAACAGTCATACTAATCTTAACAGACACTGATTTATAAAAATTGGGCATGAATAGGAATACAAGAGGTCCGGAGAAAGTGAAATCATTTTCTTAAACAGGCTTATGGAAGCAAAGCTTTCTAGGGTCTAGAGGTACTGGAGGGAAGGAGGGAGTGTGTGAGTGTGTGTGTGTGTTGTGTGTAAGACAGAGAGAGAGAGACATCTTTTTCTCTTTGTTCACTTTTAAGAGCTGATATGTTTTCTTTTATTTTTTTCTTGTAAGGTATTTTTTTATTTCTTTAAAACTGTCTCTTTCATCCCAGGTAGATATTGTCAGGAAAACTTGAGGTAAGGCCAAGAAGACAGCCATTTTACACTTAATACCTTCTGTAAATTATCTTTTTCATCTTGATTATATAGCGAGTACATTCTGTTCCTTAAATTGTAGTTGCTATTCATCATTCTAGACAAATTCTCTTGGTCCTCTTGTTCTTGCTTTTCAGCATTGTGCACTTAACTGGTAATAAAAGATGGTCCTTCATAAGCTAGCCAGTTTCATGTGAGGAAACAAGTATAAAACCCTCAACTTCCACAGCTATCTCATTATTTTCCATTGAATCTAATTAACTTATAGTTACGAACACACTAGTCAGCTTGTGATTTTTCTGTTTAGAATCATTTTTTCCAAGGGGTTCAGTATATGCTGTGTTGATCTTTAGAAGTATCATAGAGACTTAAATTTTGACATGCCTCAATTAAAAGTAAAAACCGGCATTTAGAATCAATTTTTTTTTTTGTCAAGAAAATAATTTCTTTTGTGGTATTAGTCATCTTCAGGATGCTCATTCATTCCTATATATAGGTTGCTACCTTTGAAATTAAAAAAAAAAAAACACCTTGAGCCAAATCTGGTCTCAACTGAAGATATTATTCAAATTTAAGGATTATAATATATACTAATGGCTTTTAAAAGTTTTTTAAAAACCTATTTGGAATAGTATGATTTGGTTTAAATCTTTAGTAGTTGAATTAGCAGTTAAAATGAATTCTTTTTGAGGGATGCATTAAGTAACATTTCAGTGGGACATTTCTTATATTTTCATTGGAAGATAGTATCTGGTTTTAACTGGGTAAGTTATGAAGTAGAGCTGTTTCCACAAAGTAATTATGTTCCTTATGTGTTTTAAATATTTTTTTAAAAAAATTCACTGCCTATATACTTAGATGTTCTCATGTTTATTTACTAATGTAATAGTCATTTAAAATTAAATTGTTTATTTTCAAATCTCAGAAGTTAGTGCTCTCAAAGGGCTAAATGATATTTCTGGAAGCAGGAGTCGAGTATAAATGTAATAAAATAATCTTTTAAAATAAAATTCACTTCCCTACTTAAACTTGGGTTTGTGGGTGAATTTGTTTTTCTTAAATACACTTTTATTGGTGATTCTGCCAAAGAGTGGTACATTATTTTAAAAATAAAAGCTAAAGCTGAAGGTAGGTTGGATTTAGTAACTAATAACTAGATTTCTTTCTATTCCATTTAAGGTACTTTTATAGTTTCTAGCAATTAATTTATTATAATTGTTTATATATAATACATTTCTTAACATACTGTTCTTAAAAGCAGATTTTTAGCCTGTTGCCTGATTTTAAATTTACTTTGTATCTAGCTAACATTTTAATTTTGAGAATTGCCAACTTTTGTAAAACTTCACAAATTTTACCATTAAGATTTATTTTCCAAGGATTGGAGTGGAATAATAGTTCTCTCCATTCCTGATTAACTTTTGTTTGCTAGATAGATAATTTCTTAACTGTATATGTAAGTTCAAACTCATGAAATTCATGCTGAATTAGAGTTGAAGAGATTGAGTTCCACCAGTTTAAGGTTAGTGGTAGGCAAAAAACTGTTAGGAAACACGCTACAGAATTCTCTGATTTCCACAGAAGGTTACATTTGGGTGTACTGTGTAGTTGTATAGGTAGTTAAATTTAATAGTTAAATATGACTCTCCTTCATCTTAATTAGGTTAATACAGTAGTGCTATTCTTTACATAATGCTATGGATTATCAAGGGAAGGGTTCAAAATGTAAACAAAGGTGCTGCATAGGTGGTGTATATTATGTGAGTAGGACTACTTCCATATGATACTAGTAAACATTTATCAGATGCTGCTGCTATTGTGTTGCTATATTTTTAATAAAATGAAAATCTTGAAATCTTTCCACTGTTGAGTAGTAATTTCACCGAATTCTAATGTATTTGCATATTTACAGCTTATTTTTATAACTGAAAGGTTTGGTAACAGCCTCTTTAGGGTTCAAAATTACCACCAGAATAGAGGTTTTTGATCATTGGGTGTACTTCATGTTGTGTGGCAATAACTCTAGTCAGAGCTTTGCATCTCCAGCATTTTGTAGTGTTCCAGTAAGTGATAGCAGCTCTTTGAATCTCCCTTTTGTTTTCAGAATCAACTTTTTACTATGGTATTTGCACAATGAAAATTGCCACTACTTGTCTTTTAACAGCAAGTGGAATGCCTTCTCCAGTATTATCAAAAGTATAACTCTCCATTTGGTAAATGAGCTGTGTACTTGGGGTGGTCATTTAAGTGAGACAGCCTATTTGAAGTGTCTCTTTAAAAAAAAAAAACATTGGCTATCAGATATGTAAATTCAGAACCCTGTATGACCTGGTGGTTTAGCTGGTGCAGAGATGGTGAGGCTCTCACTGATTTCTCTGTGTAGGCCTTCTGTTTTAGCTGCCTTCTGTGGTTAAACTATGAGCCATTTTGGTTTCCAGATGTGTTGAACTACATGGGGTGAGGATGAGTTGGGGGTGAGAGAGGAGAGATCCTTGCCAATAATGAGTTTGAACTACTCCAGGTGTGACCTCCACAGGACTTCCTAAAGGAATGCCAGATTGGAGTAGCAGCCACATTTGGCAGTAGACTTCCAGACAAAATGTCTCTTATGTTGTATTATTTTTGTTATGAATGATTTCTAAATAGTAATTAAGGAGTATAATTAGAGTACATTTAGTTTTTATAATGATGATTTTCTTACCTTGGAAAAATAAGATTCACTGAAAAATAAAGTCTCTTAAAAAGTATGTCACTCTGGGGCTTCCCTGGGGGCGCAGTGGTTGAGTCCGCCTGCCAATGCAGGGGACGCGGGTTCGTGCCCCGGTCCGGGAAGATCCCACATGCCGCAGAGCGGCTGGGCCCGTGAGCCGTGGCCGCTGAGCCTGCGCGTCCGGAGCCTGTGCTCTGCAACGGGAGAGGCCACAACAGTGAGAGGTCCGCGTACCGCAAAAAAAAAAAAAAAAAAAGTATGTAGTAATAGCCACAGTATGAAAATCAGAGGTGGTAAATGGAATCAGTTACACAGGCATGACTTCTAGTACTGTTTTTCCTTCTACTGAGCTCCAGTCCTTCTGATTAGTGTAGCACCTAACACAAAGAACTCACTGATTATTAGCTATTACATTACTGGATATCTTACCAGCACCATTTATCCTGTTCCAAACAAAACATTCAATTTCCAATACGAGGTCTATGCCTCTGCTCCTTACTGTTTTTCACTAGAACTGACATCTTTTCACTTCAGGCCTTTTTCCAAATTCTATTCAACATAAATTTGTTACTTGATTAAATTCCTTTCAATTGGTCTATAATTTTGGAATGTCTTTCTTGTTTTAGTATACAGGTCATGCTGGCCTGAGAGAATTGAGTTGGACGTTGTTCCCTCTTGAATTTTCTGAAGAAATTTGTGTCATGTTCACTGTTTCTTTCATAAATATTAGGTAGAATTCCCCAGGAAAACCAACCTGAGCCTGGAATTTCCTTTTCACGATACAAATTCAACATTAAAAATAGATTTAGGGCTATTCTTGAGTGAGTTTTGGTGTTCTTTGTCTTCTAAGGAATGTGTCCGTTTTATCTAAGTTGTTGAATTTGTCAGCATAAAGTTGTTTATGACATTCTCTTATTTCAATATATATGAGATCTATAGTGATAGCCTCTCTCATTCCTAATATTGTTATTTAACGTCTTTCTCTTTTTATCCTGATGAGTTAGGCTAGAGATTTATCAGCTTTATTTTCTCCAGTAATCAGATTTTGTTTTCATCAGATTTTCTCTTTTTTTCTGCTTTTTATTTCACTGATTTCTACTCATTATTTCTTTCTTCTGCTTATTTCCACTTAGTTTGCTCTTCTTTTTTTCTTCTTCTTAGTTTGAAGTGTGAGCTGGCATCACTGACTTGAGACCTTTTTTTTTTTAACCATTTAAAAATTTAAGTACAGTTAATTTACAATGCACTAGTTTCAGACATACATCAGAGTGATTCATTTTATATATATAAACATATATCTTTTTTAGATTCTTTTCCATTTAGGTTATTACAAGATATTGAGAGACCTTCCCTAATAGAGGTATTTTAGTGCTATAAATTTCCCTCTAAGCATTGCTTTTGCTGCATTCCAACAAATTTTGATACGTTGTGTCTTCATTTTCATTCAGTTCAAGACACTTCATGATTTTCCATTTGGCATTGTCTTTGATCCACAGGTTATTTTAAATGTGTGTTAAATATGTGTTTTAAATATTCCCAAATATTTGGGAATTTCCAAGATCTTTGTTACTGATTCCTAACTTAATTCCATTGTGGTTAGGAAATAGTTCTTACGGTTTGATTCCTTTTAAATTGTCTAAAACTTGCTTTTTGGCCCACAAATGATACAGCTTCATAAATGTTCCATGTGCTCTTGAGAAGAATGTATCTTCTGGCAGTTTTTTGGTGAATATAATGCCAGTTAGGTCATGTTTGTTGATGGGGGTGTTCAAGTCTTCTATATTCTTTTTTTTTTTTTTTTTTTTGCAGTACACAGGCCTCTCACTGTTGTGGCCTCTCCTGTTGTGGAGCACAGGCTCCGGACGCGCAGGCTCAGCGGCCATGGCTCACAGGCCTAGCCGCTCCACGGCATGTGGGATCTTCCCGGACCGGGGCACGAACCCGTGTCCCCTGCATCGGCAGGCGGACTCTCAACCACTGCGCCACCAGGGAAGCCCAAGTCTTCTATATTCTTACTGATTTTCTGTCTGCCATTGCCTGTCATCACTCATTATCTGTCAATTAATTAGTAAGAGGTCTTGGAATCCCCAACTAGATTGTGGATTTATTTCTCATTTCAGTTCTATCTGGTTCATATGTATTTTGAAGCTGTTATTAGGCTCATAAATGGGGTTGTTATGTTCTCATATTGACCTTTTTATCATTATTAATATTACTCTTTTTATTCCTGGTAATATGCTTTGAAATATTTTTCTTATATTAATGCTAGCAGTCTAGTTTAAAAATTAAAAAAAAAGCCATTAGCATGGTGTTATCTTCCTTCATCCTTTCACTGTTTTTATATTTAAAGGGTACTTCTTGTGGGCCTCATGTAGTTTGGTCTTGCTTTTTTAAAATCCAGTCTGACGACCTCCGCTTTAGTTGGAGTGTTTAGACCAGTTACATTGAATGTGGTTATGGATTTCATTGGGTTTAAATCTGTCAACTTGCTGTTTATCCTCCATTTATCTCCTCTGTTTTTGTTTGTATTTTCCTCTTGATCTGCCATCTTTTGGACTCAGTACTGATTATTCCATTTCATCATCTCTGTTGGCTTATTAGCTATAATTCTTTAAGTTTTGAGTGGCTTTAGGGTTTACTCTATGTGTGTATTTTCATTTATCACAGTGTATGTGTAAGTTAGTTTACCATTTCATGTATAGTGTAAGAACTTTGCAATAATATTCTTTCATTTTCCCACTCTCAGGTTTGTGCTGTTTTTGTCATGCATTTTACTTAAAACGTGTCAAAATGTCCATAATATGGTGTAATTTTTTTTTCCTTTAAACAGTCAATTTTAAAGAGATTTTAAAGAAGAAGAAAAAAGTCTCTTCTGTTTCCCCACAGATTTACAATTTATGGTGCTTTTCATTCCTTTGTGTATATTCATATTTCTTTATTTTTTGGCTGCATTGGGTCTTTGTTGCTGCACGTGGGCTTTGTCTAGTTGTGGTGAGCAGGGGCTACTCTTTGTTCCGGTGCCCGGGCTTTTCATCGTGGTGGTTTCTCTTGTGGAGCACAGGCTCTGCGTGTGTGGGCTTCAGTAGTTGCAGCATGCGGGCTCAGTAGTTGTGGCCTGTGGGCTTAGTTGCTCTGCGACATGTGGGATCTTCCTGGATCAGGGATTGAACCCGTGTACCCTGCATTGGCAGGTGGATTCTTAACCACTGTACCACCAGGGAAGTCCTCATATTTCTACTTGGTACTATTTTCATTCTGACTGAAGACATCCTTTAACATTTCTAATAGTTCAGGCCTGTCAGTGGTGGAATCTTTCACCTTTTGCATGCTGAATTTTATTTCAACTTAATATTTTAAAGGTATTTTTGCTGGATATAGACTTCTGTGTTGACTTTTTTTTTCCCCCCAGTGCTTTAAAAATGTGGCTTCACTGTCCTTTGGTTTACTTTGTTTCCATCAAGATGCCTGCTATCATTCTGATCATTGTTCCAATATACAGAATGCAGACTTTCTCTTGTGGCTTTCAAGATTTTCTCTTCATTCACTGGTTTTAATCCATTTTGATTATGATGTGCCTTGGTGTTGTTTTATTTTTGTTTTATGTGCTTCTGTTTCCTTGAGCTTCTTGGGCCTGTGTATTTTGAGTTTCTTTTAAATTTGGAAAATTTCCAAGCATTATTTCTTCAAATACGTTTTCTTTCTCTTCGACACTTTATAGTCTTCAATTACATTTATATTGCCACTTGGAGTCCCACCGCTCACTGACTGATGCTGTGTTCATTTTTTCAACTTTCTTTGTTTCACGTTGGATAGTTCTATTGCTATATCTGAGTTTATTAATATTTTCTTCTGTATAATCTGTTCATCTTATCCAGTGTATCTTTTTTAAAAAGGTCTAAGGTGTTTTGCAAATCTATGAGTTCAATTTAAGTCATTTTTGTATCCTCCATGTCTCTATTTTACATGTTAAAATGTAAATGTAATTCAAGCATATAAAATATAACTTGTGAATTTTACCTTTTTTTGGTTCTGAATGTTTTTGGTTCTGAATATCCTATTGATTTTCTTTAGCTTTGTTCTGAGATGCTTTTAAGTTACTTAGGAACTGTTTGGAAGGATCAGATTAGCCATTTATGTAGGGCTAATGTTACCCTACTACTGAAGTGATACTCTTCTGTGCACTTGATGCTCTATGAATTATGCTCTACTCCAACCCCCATCCTGGCCCATGGGAACACCAACAGTTTCCAGTCTGTTTAAGCTTTGGGGATTTTCCCCTTTGATCCTTTCTGGTGTTTATTTCTGAGCCTCGGGTAGTTTCTTCCCATGCATATGCTGAGCATTACTCAACTGAAGACACAAACATCCCAGTGTGCAGATCTTCAGAGCTTTTCCTCTGTGCAGCTCTTTAATCCATACTCTGCTCTTGTGATCTGCGGCTATCTTGTCCTCAGTGAGCTCCCAGCATCTCCTCAACTCAGACCACTGGGTTCTGCCTTGGTTTCCCCTTCTTTTGCTTCAGCTTGTAGACTTCCCTCAGGCAGTAAGCTGGGGGCAATCGTAGGGCTCACCTCATTTGTTGATCAGAGATCACCGGCTTGAACTGATTGTTGTCTGATGTCCAATATCTGAAAACCATTGTTATGTATATTTGTTTTTTTCCAGTGTTTCAAGTGAGATGGTAAGTACATTTCTGTGATTCCATCTTGGCCAAAAGTGGACGTCTTCTGTAATAGTTTTCAACCTACATTTTTTGGCTACATACTTTTTGCTGATAATCTATATTATATTACTACACACACACACACACACACACACACACACACACACACACACACACAGACACACACACACACACACACACACACACACGACCAGAGTCTTAGGACTGGTGCAGGTGATGGCTCCTGAAGCTTAAACTTTATTATCTTCATGGTAAATCCATCTTTGCGTCTTACTTAAGAAAAGAGGAAGGACAAGATTTGGCAGGATGGAGGCTTCGGTCCAGGCTGATCAGACTCTTGCCAAGTGCAATGTGGCCAATGACAACCAATGAAGGAGGTAGTGTTTACAAGGACTGATTTCTTGATAGATTATAAAAACTCATTTGCTTAAAGATTCAGGGAAGCCACTCAGCTGGTAGCTTGGATCCAATGGGTCCACCTCTAGATCAGGCAGCCTGGAGTACACATCTCTCAGGAGCCCTCCGTCCAAGAGGTTGCCCACCTGCATGGGAGAAGTCTCACTGTACAGTACCACACAAGCTGAATCTGTGTTGCATACCCTTATCTTTGTTGTCCTAACTTCAAGCTCCTACTAGTTACATGGTGTGAGAGCAAGCTAATATCAGAAATTTGAACAGAGGTTAAACTAAGATACACCCTAGTCAGGAGAATGTGATTATAGGACAATCACAAAACTAACAATGTAAACATCTTAACTAAACCACAGCTAGCAACTTAGATTGCTGTCAGGTGTAGAGTAGGGTAATATAAGGACAACTAGAATTTGGTAATTATTTAGCTAGTCTGTTGCTCCCTGGGTCCATGGGCATGTAGGCTGTTCATCAGTTCTTAATAAAAGTAATAATAATTACTAAATAATAATAATTAAAATAATAATTTAAATAAATAATAATTAAAATAATAATAATAAAAGTAATAATAATTACTAAATAATAAAAGCAATAATAAAAGTATTCTCTTTGTTTTCTCTGAAGTAAGAAAGGAATCTGGCAGCTTTTCAAAGAAAGTATGAAATCCAGGGAGGTGGGAGCAGGGCAGCTGTGAGCCTCTGGTGCCTTGGTGAAGGCTAAGAAAAGATGCTTCCTCTGGGTGATGCAACTGCATGGCTGCCTGGCTTGGCAGATGGAGTTCAGTTTGAAGTTCAGGCTCCCTTGTCTCCCGGACTGGGCATCTTTGTGCGATAAACACACTACACAGTTGTCTGTGGGGCACCGGTAGCAGGAGGCGGCTTCAATAATCTCCCCCCTCCAGCCCCAGCCTCTGGCCAGCCTGTTTGGCACGGGGAGGGACCGAGAGATGAGTGAGACGTTTATTGGCTTAAAAAAAGACGAAAGCCTAACCATGAAATCCTGAGCCAATATACACATGCTGCAGAGGAAGAAGAATAAAATGTCTCTGGACAAGGCTATTTTAGAGCTTGGAAGGATTTTGGAAACGATTTAGTTCTTGCCTTCCTGCTCTTTTAACAGTTGAAGAATCCCAGGGTTCAAAGGGGAAGTGAGTAGCCCCAGGTCTAACCACTACTAGGTAAGAGAGTCTGAACAAGGCTTGAACGCTGTGATTCCAGGCTGTGTTCCTTCCATGACCCACTGCCCGACCATGAGCCATTTCCTTCCAATATTTAACTACCATTTTTATAAATTAAAATTTGGATAGATTTCTTTCCTTCCAGTGCTGCTTACAATCCATCTTGAAAATACTGATAAAAATATGACTTCTATTATTCAATAATTACAGGACTTCCAAGCATCATCATTTATAGTACTTGAAAAAAATACAATTTTCATTTCCATGGAATCATGGCTTCTGGCAGTAATAATTTCATTACTCTTGATGAACCAACCAAGACATCCGCATTAATGTAATTTGTGTTCAAAGATGTCCTAAAAGGCCGATGTAACTTCATTATCAGTACATGACTTTAAAAAGTATTTTATCTAGGAAAACAAATAATGAGCACATCTTCTAACATTAATATGATTTTCCTTTCTTCCAGGTCAGGCGGCAGAAGTTTAATGAGCAATTTAATTGCTTGATGAATCAAATATGTCTCATTTTTGGCTCCAAGGGTTGGGGTAACATTGATTCAGATGAACTATTAGAGTTTTGATTAGGGTATTTTACCTTCAAGGAATAAAACCTACCTTAGAACTCATCTCCAGGTCCTCCAAATCCTATATTGTACCTAACTTCACTCTCTTATTAATTACTTATCATAATATCCACAAACTTTAGAGATAGATTTCATTTTAGAAATTATTATCATATTCTCATTTTACTCAAGTGGCGGATAACAGGGCTGCTATAACAAAGTACCACAAACGGGGTGTCTTAAAACAATAGAAATTCATTCTCTCACAGTTCTGGAGGCTAGAAGTCTGAAATCAAGGGTTTGGCAGGGCTGTGCTCTCTGAAATCTCTGTGGAGAATCTGTTCCGTGCCTATCTTTTAGCTTCTGGTGCTGCTGGCAATCTTTGGTGTTCCTTGGCTCATAGATATCAGTCTCTGCCTCCATTGTCCCATGACATTCTCCCTGTATGTATCCCTCTCCTATTTTTTTTTAACTTTTTATTTTATATTGGAACATAGTTGATTAACAGCGTTGTGATAGTTTCAGGTGTACAGCAAAGTGATTCAGTTATACATGTAACTATTCTTTTACAAATTCTTTTCCCATTTAGCTTGTTACATAATACTGAGCAGAGTTCCCTGTGCTATACAGCAGGTCCTTGTTGGTTATCTATTTTAAATATAGCAGTGTGTACATGTCAATCCCAAGCTCCCTAACTATCCCTCCCCCCCCACCCTTCCCCCCGGTAACCCTAAGTTCGTTTTCTAAGTCTGTGAGTCTGTTTCTGTTTTGTAAATAAGTTTATTTGTATCATTTCTTTTTAGATTCCACATATAAGCAATATCATACGATATTTCTCTTTCTCTGACTTACTTCACTCCTATTCTTACAAGGACATCAGTTATACTGGATTAAGGGCCCTTCCTATTCCAGTATGACCTCATCATAGCTAATTACATCTGCAACAACCCTATTTCTAACTGAGGTCATGTTCACAGGTACCAGGGGTTAGGACTTGAATATATCTTTTTGGGGACACAATTCTACCCACCACAGCATGCAGCCCTACTACTTCTATGAACACCAAAACACTTCAGGCAGTCATTAATTACTCCACCATTTTGGGGAGCTTTTTGAGTTAGGTGAAAGTGGGGTGCAGGGAATCATCATTTACACAAACCATTCTTGTCCTCTCAGAGCTTATATTCTCATGGCAAAACTGATGATAAGCAAGTCAGCTGGTAGGTATTCATTAGAAAAAATGACTATGTGTAGAACACGCTTTACATAGTGTGGTCAGAGGAGGCCTTTCTGAGGTTTTGATATTTATACTGAGACGTGAAGGATGACAATGGGCCAGGCATGGGAAAGATAAGGAGAAGAATGTTCCAGGTGGAGGGAATAGCAAATACTCTGAGGTGGGAAAAGAGCTCAACACTTACCAGGGACTGAAGGGAAAAAGAGGGGAAGGTGATAGAAGATGAAATCAAAGAGGTGGCAGGAGCCACGACCTGCTGGGTTATAAGTGGCTTCCAAACTTGTTTGACTGCAACCCTACAGCTAAGAAATATGGGTCCAGAGATGCATATATACACACCTGGATGGAGAAAACAGAAGATAGTGGGCAGTAGTTAGGTTTCAGTTACAGTTTGGAGGTACCATCTCAGGATGCTAAGGTATCGTGTGGGAGGGTGAAGGAATGATGCTCAGCATTTGGGCTCAAGCAGTTGGGTTAAAGGCAGTGCCGGTAAGTGCAATGGTGAAGGCTGGGGAAGGAAAAGGATTTTGATGGAGTGGGAGGGGCTGAAAAGAGTTTAGTGTTTGACATGTTCAATTTCAGACACCTATAAGTCATGCAAGTGGATGTGTCTCCTTAGTGGATACGTCTCTAAAGCTCAGAAACAAGAGGGGTCAGGGTAACCTGAGACGAAGTGAGAGAGCAGCATTGACATATATACACTACCAAATGTAAAATAGATAGCTAGTGGGAAGCAGCCACATAGCACAGGGAGATCAGCTCGGTGCTTTGTGACCACATAGAGGGGTGGGATAGGGAGGGTGGGAGGGACACGCAAGAGGGAGGGGATATGGGGTTACATGTATACATACAGCTGATTCACTTTGTTATACAGCAGAAACTAACACAACAATGTAAAGCAATTACACTCCAATAAAGGTGTTAAAAAAAATTAAAAAAGAAAACTGCTACATGCAAGCCAGTCTCTTCCTTTGGGAAGAGCCGTCAAAGGCAATGCTGAGTATCCTGGACTCTAGCCTTATTTGCTTCAAGTGCCTGATCGAGCCGTGCGATTTTTGCATATTTACTTAAAAGCCAACAGTAATGAAGTAGATCACAGTCACTGTTCCTGTTTGGCGGGTCTCCACTGAGTCAGCGTTAGAGAGGGAAGTGCATATAGTAACTGAGTCCTTGCTTGGGTATTTAACAAAACTCGGATCCACTGGGTTGGAAGAGGGGCTGTAGGTGGGAAGGAGGTGGAACGAGGTGTATGGGGAAGGAGGTGGGAATGTGATTTTAACACACTTCCCTGGTGATTCTTACGCACATTAGAATTTGAGAACAATTTCTGTAGGCTAGAAAGAGAGTTGTTATTCATATTAGATCACCGAAACCAGAATTTACTCAATCGCCTGTTACCGCTAAGTGAGGCTGACGCGCGGAGCATGTTCTAGGTGAAGCAGATCTTACTGAGGAAAAGGGCTGCCTCTGCTCTTTCAACTCTGAGTTTCTAAAATGTTTTGAACCATGAGAAATTGGCACAGATAAATCTCAGGGTATAGTAATATACAGAAAGATGATATAGTAATAACAAATTACATTTTCGACCTAAAAACAGAGCTTATTTAAGAGAAGTCTGTTCATAAAGTAGTTTTTTGACATGTGTGAATTAGCCATTAAGGGTTTTGTTTTGTGAAGGCAGACGTGTGTGTGTGTGTGTATTTTGCTAAGGTTTTCTAGAAGACAGGCAATCCTGCCTCTGCCTGAGCCACCAGTGTGTCCCACTGGCTCCCTGCCACCTCCTCAGGGCTGTCCTCCGCAGCCGCGGTGGCTGAACATGTTGGGGACTGCACCACCCTAGGGGGTGCCACTCACAGGCCAGTCTGCAATCTTCTGGCAGAGGTCAGGAAGGTGTCTTGAGGAAGGGTGCCCTTTTCTGGGTCTCACGAAGGGTCTGTATGGGCCGGCGGTGCCGCCCGATGGACCTCTGCCACCAGAGCCTCAGAGCCACTTCCCTGCAACGACAGCCTTGGTCTCGGTGAAGCAGGAACCCAGAGAAACTTCTTTATTGGGGTTTGGCAGGCTCTCTGCGAGGACTTGGCTCAAATCCCCAGTCTGTGTGTACCCCCTGCTTTCTGGTGGCTTTGGTGAACCTCTGACCTTCCTCCTCAAGGTTGACTGGAATCAGCTTCTCCGCCTAAGTGTGCAGCCTCAGTTTGGCTCTGTACTAGCCAATTCACTAGCCTTGTCCTTGTCCCCATTTTGTTCAAGAAAGTGCAATTACACTCACGGTTTTGTGAGTTCAGAAATGCTACTGAAGGTCTAAGGAGTGGGGATTCCCTGGCGGTCCAGTGGTTAGAACTCGGTACTTTCATTGCCGGGGCACGGGTTCAATCCCTGGGTGGGGAACTAAGATCCCACAAACTGCGTGGCACGGCCCCCAAAAAAAGGTCGAAGGAGTTATAGTTCCACACACTGGTACCATGACCGTTTAGTACCGCACTGGTTTCCCCTCCCCTCTGGCTCCACTGTAGCCCAGAAGTCCACGATCCTGACGTTTGACCCTTCCTCTGCTGCAGTATGCAGACCACTACTCTACCTCACGAGTACAATTCTGTTAGGCCTACCTTCCTTAGTCAACCTTGACGCTCTGGTGAGTAAAAATATTTAAAAAATAAATATGTGTATTTTAAATTGTGGTTTCATTACTTCCTTTTGAATAGGTAATACATTCATATGTTTCAAAATTCAAAGGTGACAAAAGCATACAGGTTCCCTCCTCAGAGGCAAACAGTGTAATTAGCTTCTTATGTATCCTTCCAGAGATATTTTATTTATATGTAAGTAAATTAATTTGCATTCATTTTCTCCCCTTTTAATACAATTAGTAGCTTACCATACACAGAGCTCTGAACTTTGCTTTTTTCACTGAATATTAGAGTGAAACATTTCTCTACCCCATTTCTGTCATGGCCTGAAGGTGAGGGAATGTTTCTCATGTAGAGAAAGCATCCAACCTGCTGGGTGTACGCCAGGAGTGGCTGGGTGAGTGGAGCTGTGCCGCAGGTCAGGATGGGGTCTCACAGGTGTGGAGATTCTAAAATTCAAGAGGACTGGCTTGGTTTTCAGAAAGTTCCAAGGAGAAGGTGGGACTTGGCTGGGATCTCAAAGGAACTGGGGAGAGATAAGCCTTTCATTGTCTTCCTCCCAGCCCCCCAGTGATGGAGGCCAGATGATGGAGACCGGCTGGAAGGGAAGAACTTTGATCTTCCCAAGGAGCAGACCAGCCACTTTTCAGGGATTCGGATTCAGGCATTCTCTGGTGAGCTCTGGGTTGGGGCGCTTTACATATTTTTAGGACTTCAAACCCTTCCTTTCTGGGTTTGAAAAATAAAGGTGGGTGGAGAGACAAGGTATTGCAGGGGTAAGTGGCTAGTGTAAACTAGGGCAGCAGAAGCTGCTTCTGGAATTTTCTGCATTTCTCCTGAGGTTCTCTAACCCAAAGTATCTCCGAGAAATCCAGCTTGTAGGCCCGGGATAACTGAGCAGCTGGTCCCATCTAAGACCTCTTCAGAAGACGTTGAGCCAGTGAGGTCAAAACCACAGAGATTATCATTTAAATAAAGGAAGCCGGGATCCTTTGCTTTTTCCATGCTGAATAGCTCTGAAACCCAGCCTGTGCTCTGTCGCGTGTGCATGGTGCCAGTGTGTGTGCGTGTGTGTGTGTGTGTTTGTCCCCGTGCTGAAGGGCTTTTCTGAGGCAGAGCGCAGTTCATGAGCTGAGACTGAGCTGAGCTATCCAAATTGGTCTCAGCTGACAGCCCATGTTAGTGGAGGCCGCACTCCCGCTATCCATCTTGTTGTGTTTTTCATTTTCTCTCTGAATTCATTTCTTGAGCTTGGAGCCTCAGAAATAACCAGCTTTTAAAATGACTGAGTGTGCTCTCAGGCTCTGCGGAGCCCAGCCTGCCCGGCTTCGTGCTCCAGCCTAAGCGGCCCCGGGCAGGCAGGGAGCCTCAGGTGGGAGAGGAGGGCCGGCAGGCGGAGGGGAGAGGCGTGGGCAGCTGCTCACACATCATGGCTGCCTCCCAAAGCGCTCCTGAACCATCTCCAGCCGGTCCTTGGGCTTGAAATTGCAGAGCGAAGCCCTGTTGGTGACGGCCGCCTCCCTTGCTCTGGACCGTGGCCCTGGCCCCTGCGGGGACCCGCCAGTCTCTCAGGCAGGCCTGGCCTCACAGAGGATCCATCTTCCTTAAGATCTTGCCTCCAGTCAGAGCTCATGCTGAGAGAGTCGCAAGAAGGCACAGGTGACCGCAGGGTGTGGTGGCAGTGTGGGGATGGACGCGGAGGGCTTGGGCCCGGGGCTGGGAGGATGCAAGGATGGGAAGCGGGGAATTTGTTGACGCTGGAGCCCTCCTGGCCAAGATGTCCGGGCCGGTCCTGACCGGTGGCTGGCTTGCCCTCTGAGACAGGATGAGGGTGGTGGTACAAAGCCACCTGGCAGAGTGCTGAGGCCGGGCGTGGAGCTCAGGGACCGGGCATGTCAGTGTGGATTTACTTGGTGAGGCCTGAGAACCTACCGCCTGGCTGTGCTCCGGAGAGAACAGGGCACCTTCCTTCACCCAGGCGACCGGAGTGCACAGGCCAGCAGGAGGCGGGCATGTTCCGGACGCTGCCACCATTGGCCTCTTCAGTATCAACGGGGATGATAGAATCCCCGGATGGCAGCCACAAAGTGGAGGTAACTAACCTAAGCGAAGGGGAGAGAAGCCAGTGCTGCTTTATAATGATAGAACTTCAGACCTGAACTTAAGAAAGCTCTCCTGCCGCTACAGCGCATCATCCAGTGGCAGCTCAGGCCAGAACCCTTAGCCAGTAGCCCTGACCCAGTACTGCCACGCCCTGCTCTGTTTGCGACTTTTCCTCACGGAGGTGAGAAACCGCCGATCCTCACAGCTACTGCCTTGGTTCAGGCCCCGCAGCAGCCGTTCTTGTTCAGGTTATTCCGGGAGCCTCCTGTCTCTCTCCTCCCACTACTTTTACCTATAGTGAACTTTCTGAACTCAAAGCTGCTCGTGCCATTTCCCAGCATCAAATCTTTCAGTGGCTTCCTATCACCCTCTGAGCAAAGCCCGGGGTGTGGCAGGTAAGTGGGGGCCTCAGCTGGCTCTGCTCCCTGCGCTTCGGCCACCCAGACCCACCGGGCTGATGTTGGCCTCATACATCTGTCTGCCCTGTGCCCGCAGCCTTGAATGTATCTTCCTTCTCTGTCTCGTTGGTCTGATCAACACTCACTCTTCTTTTAAGTCTCAGCTTGAGGAACATCTACTCAATGAAACAAACGTTCCTAAGGCCCCAGAGAGAACTAGCCACTTCCCTTTTGTGTCCCCACTGTACCCAGCTCATCCCTCTACCATAGCGAACTTGCTGTGTCCGAAGTCACCAGACCAAGGTACGAAAAGTTACAGTTCCTTTCCTTTACAATGCATACACTTGCAATGCATGTGCAATGTATATAAAATGCATATGTATATTTTCATTGCAAAGGTAAAACTATCTTATACAACATCAAAGTGTTCAACGTGTAAAGTGAAAGTCTCTCTCTCCTCTTGTAAACCACTATTGACAGCGTGGAGGCTTCCTTCTAGATCTTATCCCATATACATGCAAAGTTCATGTAATTAGCCTCCGGAGCCCCCATCTGCTGGATTGGGAAAAGCTCATTCCACGTCCCACCTCTTCTCCAGTGTTAAGCTTTGTGAGTCTGATGGTGTCACAGGCTTGCAGAGAAAACACTGACGCCTGATTGTTCTTCTAGGGCCCCTGTCCTCTGTTGTTGGTTCTCAGGGTAAAGAGGTAAGAACTGCTCCTTCCCGGTGCTCTGCTCTCCCTAGTGCTTCCATGGCAAGGACCTGTCCTCTGCCCTCTGGAATTCAGACCTGAGCCCTTGGGGCTGGAGGGATCTGCCCCACCCTCTGACCACTGCAGTCCACCCTGCCACTAGACTCCTCTTTCTTTCTTTCTTTTTTTTTTTTGCCGTTGAACCCGTGTCCCATGGAGTGGGAGCGCTGAGTCGTAACCACTGGACCGCCAGGGAATTCCCTAGACTCCTCTTTCTAACTCACGTCTGTGATTATGCCTCTCACCTTAAAAGCATCCACTGTCCCTGCCACTGTCTAAACAATACAGTCCCAACCTGGTACTCTGACTTTGTGGCCCTGTGGTGGATTGTGTTAACTGAGCATTTTATCTCCCCCTTCCCATCCCCTTTCTTCTGATTTCGTATCCTATTCTATGGAAAGAGGGTGGGAATATAAACCAGGCCTGGCCAACCATTGCACCCCATTTACCAGGGCCCAGTGATTGGCCCAGTAAGAGGCCAGTGTCTTAGACAAGGCCAGCGGTTGATCTGCTGATGGTTATTCCTATGACTACCTGGAGGAATTGGGCTTGCAGGGGGAGTAAGTGAGGCTAGGACCCAGTGGTGAGCAGCTGAGGGAAGGGGAGAGAGAGAGAAATGGAGGTTATTTTTTAGTGCTTGGATCCAGCCATGCCTGAGGCTGTCACCATCTCTGGATGTGCCAGTAATGAGAGCCACTGAATTCCCCTTTCTTTTTGACTCAGCTAATTTGAATTGGGTTTCAATTACTTCCATTGGAAGAATCCTGCCAAATGTAGGCCCCATCCATCTTTCCAACCTATGTTCCTTTTTCCTCCTTTGAATATATATTCTGTGCTCCAGTCAAATTCTGTTCCTTACTAGTTGGTCCCCTTTCCTGCCCTTGCCTTCTCTGCTTGGAATACCATAGGTACCCCATCCCTTCCAATCCCATTTCTATAAGTCCAAATTCCACTTTTCCTTCAACACCCAATGTAATGGGCCTCCTCCATGAAAAGTTTCCTCTGATGTTGTCTTAGTCCACGTGGGCTGCTATAACAAAATACCAGACTGGGTAGCTTATAAACAACAGAAATGTATTGCTCACAGTTCTGGAGGCTGGGAAGTCCAAGGTCAAGGTACTAGTATATTTGGGTGAAGGCCTTTGTCCTGATTCATAGCTGGTGCCTTTCACTGTGTCCTCACATGGTGGAAGGGGTGAGGGAGCTCTCTGGGGCCTCTTTTTCTTTTTTTTCTTTTTTCTTTTTGCAGTACGCGGGCCTCTCACTGCCGTGGCCTCTCCCGCCGCGGAGCACAGGCTCCAGGCGCGCAGGTTCAGCGGCCATGGCTCACGGGCCTAGCCACCCTGCAGCATGAGGGATCCTCCCGGACCGGGGCACGAACCCGCGTCCCCTGCATCGGCAGGCGGACTCTCAACCACTGTGCCACCAGGGAAGCCCTCTGGGGCCTCTTTTATAAGGGCGCTAATCCCATTCAGGAGCACTCCACCCTCATGACTTAAGCACCCTCCAAAGGCCTGACCTCCTAATACCATCATGTTTGGAGGGGATAGGATTTCAATATATGAATTTTGGAGGGACACATGCAGACCACAGCAGATGTTATAATCAAATGGTTAGATACTATTTCTCTCCCTGCATACTGCAGCTCAGCCCCAAACATTCCAAGGTAACAAACACTTTGTGGAGCTCAGGGGGGAGCTGTGGCCTTTCAGGAGGCTGCCCACACAGCCCCGAGTCAAGACAAGCATCACATCATTTATCATAGAAATTGATTTTTCTCCAGCATGTATTACTAAGATATATCCATCTTACTTTGAACTTGGAATGTGCTGCAGCAAAAAAAATCACAATAAGCATTCAGCACCAAGGTCAGTCGAAGGTATTGATGCTCAGAAACATAAATTGTTTCATTCGGATCTCAGTGAGGATCAAGAATGGCTTGGCAGTTTGCACAAAACTCCCTCCAACTATCTCAGCCTTTTCTTGCATTTTATTTGGGAAGAAGCTCAAGAGCCGTAGTCAAGACCTACCAGGTCTGACCTTTCATTGGCTTGTCCTTCTTTGGGGATTATGGGTTGAACTCAATTTCAAAACAAAACAAACCAGCCCAGTTTTTTGGGTGTTTTTGTAACACCTTTACTGGAGTATAATTGCTTTACAATGGTGTGTTAGTTTCTGCTTTATAACAAAGTGAATCAGCTATATGTATACATATATCCCCATATCCCCTCCCTCTTGCGTCTCCCTCCCTCCCACCCTCCCTATCCCACCCCTCTAGGTGGTCACAAAGCACCGAGCTGATCTCCCTGTGCTATGCGGCTGCTTCCCATTAGCTATCTATTTTACGTTTGGTAGTGTATATATGTCCATGGCAGTCTCTCACTTCATCCCAGCTTACCCTTCCCCCTCCCCGTGTCCTCAAGTCCATTCTCTACATCTTGCACTCTGGACTCTGAATCCAGCCCAATTTTACCAGCTGTACGATTGGAGGATTGGATTCTGTGAACCCAGAACTCTCCAGGTTAGATACAACTTAGTAGTTGCTAAGGACATGCTCTGGTCTGGAGAACATTCTCCCTGCTCCCCGTTCATTCCAGAACATGAATGTATTCCCATTAGTTAAGTTCTTATTCTAACGTCACCAGCACATAGGTCCCTTCACTCTCTTCTGTTTATGCTATAGTGATCTCACAACATATACATGCCACGAGAGCCCTGTCAGACAATGTTGTAATTTTTATTTTCAACTGCCATGCATATTTTAAAGAACTCAAGAGAAGAATAGTAGTGTATTATATTTACCAGATATTTACCATTTTGTTTCTCTTCTTTTGTTCCTGAAGATCCAAGTTTCCTTCTCATGTTATTTCCCCGCTGCCTGAGGAACTTCCTTTAGAGCAGGTCTAAATGAATTCTTTTAGTTTTTCTTCATCTGAGAATGTCTTTTATCTCGAGTGATATTATCCTGGATGTAGAATTCTCCTCATAGTTCTTTCCTCTCAGCTTAAAAATATTGCACTCTCTCTCTCTCTCTTTTTTTGCCTCTAGGGCTTCTGAGGGGAAACCTGTAGTTATTCAGATTTCTGTAGTGCATCATTTCTTTCCTTATAGTTTTCAAGATTTTTTCTTTGTCTTCAGTTTTTCAGAGTTTGATTATGCTTTGTGTCTGGACGTGGATTTCTTTGGGTTTATCCCATTGGAGTTGCTGAGCTTCTTGAATAATTAGATTTGTATCTTTCACGAAAGTCAGCAAGTTTTCAGCCATTATTTCTTCAAATACTTTTTCTACACCACACCCTTCCTTTTTCCTCTCCTCCTGGGACTCTGATGATGTGACTGTTAGGCCTTTTGGTATTGTCCTACAGGTATCTGAAGTAGTACGTAGATTCATTCTTTTTTATCTTTTTTTCTCTTTGTTGCTCAAATTGTATAATATTTATTGATATATCTTTACGCTCACTGACTCTTCTGTCATCTCCATTCTACTATTAAGCTGCTTCAGTTTGAAATAAGCTGCTTTTGGTTTGAAATTTCCCATTTGGCTCTTCTTTCTATCTTCTGTTCCTTTGCTGACACTTTCTGTCTTTCTGTTCATTTCAAGAATGTTCACGCTTACTTGGTGGAGGAAGTTTATAAGAGCTGCTTTAAAGTCTGTTTTTAAAAAATTGAGGTATAGTTGATGTACAATATTATGTTTCAGATGTACAACATAGTGATTCACAATTTTTAAAGTTTTATTCCATTTATAGTTGTTATAAAATATTGGCTATAATTCCCTGTGCTGTACAATAAATCCTTGTAGCTTATTTATTTTATACATAGTAGTTTGTACCTCTTAATCCTCTACCCCAATCTTTCCACTTCCCCCTTCCCTCTCCCCACTGGTAACCACTAGTTTGTTCTGTGTATCTGTAAGTCTATTTCTTTTTTGTTATATTCACTAGTTTGTTTTATTTTTTAGATTCCACATGTAAGCGATATCATACAGTATTTGTTTTTCTCTGTCTGACTTATTTCACTCAGCATAATACCTTCTAAAATCTATCTATGTTGCTGCAAATGGCAAGATTTCATTTTTTTAATGGCTGAGTAGTATTCCATTATATATGTACCACATCTTCTTTGTCCATTCATCTGTTGATGGACACTTAGGTTGCTTCCATATCTTGGCAATTGTAAATAATGCTGGTATGAACATTGGGGTGCAATAGCTGCTTTAAGGTCTTAATCAGATAATTTCAACATCTATGTCATCTCTGTGTTAACATCTGTTCCTTATCTTTTCCCATGGAAGTTGAGATTTTCCTGGTTGTTCATCTTCCAAGTGATTTTGGATTGCATATTAGACATTTTGACTTTTATGTTTTGTGACTTTGGGTGTTGTTTAAATTCTGTGGAGTATGTTGGTATTTTCTTTTAGAAGGCAACTGGTCCATTTGAGTTCAGGCTGCAAGTTCTTTTTTTTTTCTTTCTTTTTTTTTTTTTTTTTTTTTTTTTTTTGCAGTACGCGGGCCTCTCACTGTTGTGGCCTCTCCCGTTTCGGAGCACAGGCTCCGGACGCGCAGGCTCAGCGGCCATGGCTCACGGGCCCAGCCGCTCTGCGGCATGTGGGATCTTCCCGGACCGGGGCACAAACCCGTGTCCCCTGCATGGGCAGGCGGACTCTCAACCACTGCGCCACCAGGGAAGCCCCAGGCTGCAAGTTCTTAACCAGCTTTTTGCGGGCTGTGGTTTCAATGTCAGTTCTTTTTCAAAGACTTTGCAGTGCTATTCAGACCTGTCCCGTGTGTGCCACCAGGTTGACACTTGGGTGGTGGTTTATCTCTTGGTACAGCTCTCAAAGTTGTTATGCTGCTTAGGATTATGTCTGTGCACGTGCAGCTTGGCAGTGAGCCCAGGGGTTTATCAACAACTTTATGGGACTGATTTTCCAAGCTCCTTTCTCTCTCTCGCGATTTCTTTACACATTCAAGTCCCTGGGAGTCTTCTTTTTGGTACTTACCCCAGAAAGCTGCGGCTTTATTTACCCTGCTCTGCTGTGCTCTCCCACATTTGTGTTTGCCTTCGGGACCAAGTGCTGGGAGGACAGAGAGAGAAAAAAGCAACGGGATTTGTTCCATTCTTTGGGGAATACAGCTCCTCGGATCAGAGGAGAAAGTTTCCCTCCCTCAGTGTTTCACACATCTGTGGCCCCTTTTGCTAGTACTGTTACTACCAGGAGACCCGTTTACCGCTCCTGGAGCCAGAGCTGGAGGGTTTCTCCCACAGCTGCCTGTCTGCGTGGAAGGCTGCTTGTGGCTCCTCCCTGCCTACTCTCCCCTGTAACCCCTGAGCCCAGGCAAGAGTACACTGGAGTTTGAAAAATGGTAAATTGGTTCAGGGGCGCTTCAAATGCTGATCTTCCTTAATCCTCCTGCTACTTTATTTTTAGAATCCTTAAATCACTGCTCCTTGTATTCTGTTCAGATTTTACAACTGCATTTAGTAGGGGAGAGAGAGGGGTGGACTTGCTGACTCCATTTTCCCCTGAACTGCAACCCTACTACTCAGAAATAAACATTGTTAACATTTTGATGTCTTTTCTTCCACTATATATTTTTTTGTGAACACATACAACTGGAATCACACCCTGTGTACAGTTTAGCAGTTTACTTTGTTCAGTATCATTATGAGAATTTCCCCCAATATTATTAAAATACAAGTACAATATTTAAACCTGATTTTAAAGTGTTATATATTTATTGTTGAAATGTTGAAAAAGGGAGAGAAATCATAAGCAATAAAACAAAAAGATGTGTAGTCCCACCACTCAGAAATAACTCAACATTTTGATGTATACATTTCCAGTCTTCTAAATATTTTTGCCTATAAGTTACTGTGCATACTACTTTGAAACTTGTTTTTTTAACTTGACACATTTTGAATATTTTCTATACTATTTAATAATCTTCTACAGCACATTTAAAAAGGCTACATTGTAATCCATCACATGAATGTACCAGAATATATTTAAAGAATCAGAAATTGTTGTAAATTTAAGTTGCTCATAATTTTTCTTTTTGCAGGGAAAATTTAATCAACATTTTTAGCATTCATAGAAGTGACTCTTTTTGTACATCTGTACTTTTATTCTTATGATAAATCCTAGCATACAATTGCTGGGACAAAGACATTTTATACTTATTCCCAATTGCCTTTGAAAAAGATTACCTATTTAGACTGTTAACGTATCCCTGCACTTAGGCCAAATTAGGTATCATCATTTAAAATATAAATTCTAATTGGTTAGATTAACATAGGCCAGTAAAAATTCCATTTAATGACTATTTTATGTATACTGCTGAAAATGTTTTATGATTGAATAATACTTCACAATGTGGATGGAACACTCCTTTATTGGTGGAACTCTTTTGTTGTTGTTTTTTCATAATTCTGCCACAATCTATGCCTCTATCTTTTTCTATCTACTGCCATATATCTCTGTAGGTATCTATGCATCTATCTATGTATCTGTCTATGTAACTATTAATCATCTATCTAGCATAATTTTTCCCACAACTCTATTTCTTTACTATAGATTTATAGATGGGGGTGACTGGGTCAAAGATTATTAACTTTCTTCCTTTTGCAAATATATATATATATATCTCACTTTTGGGCCAAGAGTGAAGAAATAGGTGTGCTTTCTTCATAATCTTTTCCCCTTTTGCTGAAAGGATGCAACTGATCATGAGGCCCTAGGGGATGTGAAGAACCACAGGATGGAAAGAGTCTGGATCCCTTAGTCACTGCATGGAGGAGAGCCACCTGTGCACTAGGAACACTGGGTTATACTCTTACATGGATAGGATACACTGTTAGGTGAAGACACTGACATTTGGTGATTTATTCTTCAGAAATAATCATTGTTAACATTTTGGTGTGTTTTTTCTTTTTCCTACGCATTTTTTCTCTTTAGTTTAGATCAGGGAATGAATATTTTTTAAGGCAATTGGTATGTACTACCAAAAAGCTTTACAGAAATCTTGGTTTAATTTATACTCAAGCAATCAGTATATGGGAATGGCTTTCTTTGCATTGTTTGTTTGTAGTTACTGTATTCTTATGAATATTCTTGTAACAGCCTACTGTAAAAAAAACCCTCTAGGGCTTCCCTGGTGGCACAGTGGTTGAGAGTCCGCCTGCCGGTGCAGGGGACACGGGTTCGTGCCCCGGTCGGGAAAGATCCCACATGCTGCAGAGAAGCTAGGCCTGTGAGCCATGGCCGCTGAGCCTGCACGTCCGGAGCCTGTGCTCCGCAGCGGGAGAGGCCACAACAGTGAGTGGTCCGTGTACTGCAAAAACAAAACAAAACAAAACAAAAAACCCTCTAGGCTATGTTACAACCTGTTAGACATCTTATTTCCCTTATCAAATTATAAAGTTTTGAGATTTAATGTTTGAATGTCCTTGAACACCATAATAAACTGATAAATATTTGTTGAATGACTTCTAAGCCCAATTCTCAGAATACTTACCAAAATTTATTTGAACTTTGACACAATTTGGTTCTGCATTAGCAAATCCTACTTGGGTTAGTTTACTTTCAGACCAATAGATTTCTTTTGCCAATCTTTCTAAGTCATCTTTCAAAGGCTTGTTATTGATCCCATAATTTTATGACACATCATTTCAGAGTCAAGACTGTTCTGCAGTGTTCTGAGTTCATCTGGCTTCTCATCCTCAGGCTGACCTCTGCTCCTGTCCTTTCCCCATTCATTTGTTCACTTAGTCATTCATCAGATATTTATCCAGCACCTACTATGTGTCAAAACCTACTGTGTGCTAATGTTTGGGTTATGGCAAAGAACAAAACAAAGATTTCTTTCCCCATGGATCTTATATTTAGTGGGGGAGATAGACATTAAACAATAAACACAATAATAAATTATAGCATGTTAGAAGATATGGAAAAAAGACAAAGAAAAGCAGGGTAAGAGGAATAGGAAGAGAACATACTGTATAGCACAGGAAACTCTATTTAATGCACTGTGGTGACCTAAATGGGAAGGAAATCCAAAAAACAGGGGATATATGTATATGTATAGCTGATTCATTTTGCTGTACAGTAGAAACTAATACAACACTGGGACTTCCCTGGTGGTCCACTGGTTAAGAATCCGCCTTCCAATGCAGGGGACGTGGGGTTGATCCCTGGTTGGGGAACTAAGATCCCACATGCCGCGTGGCAACTAAGCCTGTGCGCTGCAACTACCGAGCCCGCGAGCTCTGCAATCCAAGCGCCACAACTAGAGAGAAGCCTGTGCGCCACAACAAAGAGCCCACACGCTGCAAGGAAAGATTCCTCATGCTGCAGTGAAGATCCTGCGTGCCGCAACTAAGACCCGACACAGCCAAATAAATTCAAAAAAAAAAAAAAGAAACTAAGACAACATTGTAAAGCAACTATACTTCAATAAAAGTTAATTAAAAAGAAAGAGGAATAGGAAGTGCCTTGGGAGGATTGCAGTTTGAAACACAGTGGTCAGGGTATAAGCCTTATGGAGAGAGAGACAATTAGACAAAGAAGGAGGTAAGGATGTCTGGGGGATGGATAACTGCAGGCAGAGGGAATGGCTGGGAGGAGCCCTGAGGCAGGCCTGTGTTGGTGTGTCAAGGCTGTGTTGAAGGTTGGTGTGTTGAAGGTAAGGAGGCCATAATGGCTGCAGCAGGGTGGGTGGGGGTGTGAGGCAGGACTACAGTGAAGAACAGGAGTGAACAGGAAGAAGAGGAGTCATGATCTGACTGAAGTTTTATAAGGACTGTGCTGACCACCATGTGGAGAGTAGGTGTAGACTGGCAAGAAGAAAAGCAAAGGACCGGGTGGGAGACTACTTCAAATCTAGATGATGGTAGCTTGGATCAGAATGGAAGCGGTGGTTATAGGAAAGGAAGTAAGAATTTTTTTTTTTTTGGCTGTGCCACGTAGCTTGTGGGATCTTAGCTCCCCCCACCAGGCATCGAACCAGGGCCCATGGCAGTGAAAGCCTGGAGTCCTAACCCCTGGACTGCCAGGGAACTGCTGGAAGTAAGAATTTAGATGCATTTGGAATATAGAACCAATAGGAATTTTTGACAGACTGGATTTGGGGATGGGTGGTGAGAGAAAGGTTCCACAGTGCAGATAGAGAGGACTTTCTAAGATGTAAATGACTTAAACCCTAGCTCTCCCTCATTCACTATGAAAAAACGTCAAGCGAAATACAACTTTAACAAAAACATACTGGGCTCTCCGTGGCTAGTTTCGTCTCTCACCCTTTTGCATTTTCTTTTCTTTTTCTTTTCATTTTTAATTGGAGTATAATTGCTTTACAATGGTGTGTTAGTTTCTGCTTTGTAACAAAGTAAATCAGTTATACATATACATATGTTCCCATATCTCTTCCCTCTTGCATCTCCCTCCCTCCTACCCTCCCTATCCCACCCCTCCAGAAGGTCACAAAGCACTGAGCTGATCTCCCTGTGCTATGCGGCTGCTTCCCATTAGCTATCTACCTTACGTTTGGTAGTGTATATATGTCCATGCCTCTCTCTCACTTTGTCACAGCTTACCCTTCCCCCTCCCCCATATCCTCAAGTCCATTCTCTAGTAGGTCGGTGTCTTTATTCCAGTCTTACCGCTAGGTTCTTCATGACATTTTTTCCCCTTAAATTCCATATATATGTGTTAGCATACGGTATTTGTCTTTCTCTTTCTGACTTACTTCACTCTGTATGACAGACTCTAGGTCTATCCACCTCATTACAAATAGCTCAATTTCGTTTCTTTTTATGGCTGAGTAATATTCCATTATATATATGTGCCACATCTTCTTTATCCATTCATCCGATGATGGGCACTTAGGTTGTTTCCATCTCCGGGCTATTGTAAATAGAGCTGCAATGAACATTTTGGTACATGACTCTTTTTGAATTATGGTTTTCTCAGGGTATATGCCCAGTAGTGGGATTGCTGGGTCATATCGTAGTTCTATTTGTAGTTTTTTAAGGAACCTCCATACTGTTCTCCATAGTGGCTGTACCAATTCACATTCCCACCAGCAGTGCAGGAGTGTTCCCTTTTCTCTACACCCTCTCCAGCATTTATTGTTTCTAGATTTTTTGATGATGGCCATTCTGACTGGTGTGAGATGATATCTCATTGTAGTTTTGATTTGCATTTCTCTAATGATTAATGAAGTTGAGCATTCTTTCATGTGTTTGTTGGAAGTCTGTATATCTTCTTTGGAGAAATGTCTATTTAGGTCTTCTGCCCATTTTTGGATTGGGTTGTTTGTTTTTTTGTTATTGAGCTGCATGAGCTGCTTGTAAATTTTGGAAATTAATCCTTTGTCAGTTACTTCATTTGCAAATATTTTCTCCCATTCTGAGGGTTGTCTTTTGGCCTTGTTTATGGTTTCCTTTGCTGTGCAAAAGCTTTGAAGTTTCATTAGGTCCCATTTGTTTATTTTTATTTCCATTTCTCTAGGAGGTGGGTCAAAAAGGATCTTGCTGTGATTTATGTCATAGAGTGTTCTGCCTATGTTTTCTCTAAGAGTTTGATAGTTTCTGGCCTTACATTTAGGTGTTTAATCCATTTTGAGCTTATTTTTGTGTATGGTGTTAGGGAGTGATCTAATCTCATACTTTTACATGTACTTGTCCAGTTTTCCCAGCACCACTTATTGAAGAGGCTGTCCTTTCTCCACTGTACATTCCTGCCTCCTTTATCAAAGATAAGGTGACCATATGTGCGTGGGTTTATCTCTGGGCTTTCTATCCTGTTCCATTGATCTATCTTTCTGTTTTTGTGCCAGTACCATACTGTCTTGATTAATGTAGCTTTGTAGTATAGTCTGAAGTCAGGGAGCCTGATTCCTCCAGCTCCGTTTTTCGTTCTCAAGATTGCTTTGGCTATTCGGGGTCTTTTGTGTTTCCATACAAATTGTGAAATTTTTTGTTTTAGTTCTGTGAAAAATGCCAGTGGTAGTTTGATAGGGATTGCATTGAATCTGTAGATTGCTTTGGGTAGTAGAGTCATTTTCACAATGTTGATTCTTCCAATCCAAGAACATGGTATATCTCTCTATCTATTTGTATCATCTTTCATTTCTTTCATCAGTGTCTTATACTTTTCTGCATACAGGTCTTTTGTCTCCTTAGGTAGGTTTTTTCCTAGATATTTTATTCTTTTTGTTGCAATGGTAAATGGGAGTGTTTTCTTGAATTCACTTTCAGATTTTTCATCATTAGTGTATAGGAATGCCAGAGATTTCTGTGCATTAATTTTGTATCCTGCTACTTTACCAAATTCATTGATTAGCTCTAGTAGTTTTCTGGTAGCATCTTTAGGATTCTCTATGTATAGTATCATGTCATCTGCAAACAGTGACAGCTTTACTTCTTCTTTTCCAATTTGGATTCCTTGTATTTCCTTTTCTTCTCTGATTACTGTGGCTAAAACTTCCAGAACTATGTTGAATAAGAGTGGAGAGAGTGGGTAACCTTGTCTTGTTCCTGATCTTAGTGGAAATGCTTTCAGTTTTTCACCATTGAGGACAATGTTGGCTGTGGGTTTGTCATATATGGCCTTTATTATGTTGAGGAAAGTTCCCTCTATGCCTACTTTCTGCAGAATTTTTATCATAAATGGGTGTTGAATTTTGTTGAAAGCTTTCTCTGCATCTAGTGAGATGATCATATGGTTTTTCTCCTTCAATTTGTTAATATGGTGTATCACGTTGATTGATTTGCGTATACTGAAGAATCCTTGCATTCTTGGAATAAACCCCACTTGATCATGGTGTATGATCCTTTTAATGTGCTGTTGGATTCTGTTTGCTAGTATTTTGTTGAGGATTTTTGCATCTATGTTCATAAGTGATATTGGCCTGTAGTTTTCTTTCTTTGTGACATCCTTGCCTGGTTTTGGTATCATGGTGATGGTGGCCTCGTAGAATGAGTTTGGGAGTGTTCCTTCCTCTGCTATATTTTCGAAGAGTTTGAGAAGGATAGGTGTTAGGTCTTCTCTAAATGTTTGATAGAATTCACCGGTGAAGCCATCTGGTCCTGGGCTTTTGTATGTTGGAAGACTTTTAATCACAGTTTCAATTTCAGTGCTTGTGATCGGTCTGTTCATATTTTCTATTTCTTCCTGATTCAGTCTTGGCAGGTTGTGCATTTCTAAGAATTTGTCCATTTCTTCCAGGTTGTCCATTTTATTGGCATAGAGTTGCTTGTAGTAATCTCTCATGATCCTTTGTATTTCTGCAGTGTCAGTTGTTACTTCTCCTTTTACATTTCTAATTCTATTGATTTGAGTCTTCTCCCTTTTTTTCTTGATGAGTCTGGCTAATGGTTTATCAATTTTGTTTATCTTCTCAAAGAACCAGCTTTTAGTTTTATTGATCTTTGCTATCGTTTCCTTCATTTCTTTTTCATTTATTTCTGATCTGATTTTTATGATTTCTTTCCTTCTGCTAACTTTGGGGGTTTTTTTGTTCTTCTTTCTCTAATTGCTTTAGGTGCAAGGTTAGGTTGTTTATTCGAGATATTTCCTGTTTCTTCAGGTAGGATTGTATTGCTATAAACTTCACCCTTAGAACTGCTTTTGCTGCATCCCATAGGTTTTGGGTCGTCGTGTCTCCATTGTCATTTGTTTCTAGGTATTTTTTGATTTCCTCTTTGATTTCTTCAGTGATCTCTTGGTTATTAAGTAGTGTATTGTTTAGCCTCCATGTGTTTGTATTTTTACAGGTCTTTTCCTGTAATTGATATGTAGTCATAGCGTTGTGGTCGGAAAAGATACTTGATAAAATTTCAATTTTCTTAAATTTACCAAGGCTTGATTTGTGACCCAAGATATGGTCTATCCTGGAGAATGTTCCATGAGCACTGAGAAAAATGTGTATTCTGTTGTTTTTGGATGGAATGTCCTATAAATATCAATTAAGTCCATCTTGTTTAATGTATCATTTAAAGCTTGCGTTTCCTTATTTATTTTCATTTTGGATGATCTGTCCATTGGTGAAAGTGGGGTGTTAAAGTCCCCTACTATGTTTGTGTTACTGTTGATTTCCCCTTTTATGGCTGTTAGCATTTGCCTTATGTATTGTGGTGCTCCTATGTTGGATGCATAAATATTTACAGTTGTTATATCTTCTTCTTGGATCGATCCCTTGATCATTATGTAGTGTCCTTCTTTGTCTCTTCCAATAGTCTTTATTTTAAAGTCTATTTTGTCTGATATGAGAATTGCTACTCCAGCTTTCTTTTGGTTTCCATTTGCATGAAATATCTTTTTCCATCCCCTTACTTTCAGTCTGTATGTGTCTCTAGGTCTGAAGTGGGTCTCTTGTAGACAGCATATATATGGATCTTGTTTTTGTATCCATTCAGCCAATCTGTGTCTTTTGGTGGGAGCATTTAGTCCATTTACATTTAAGGTAATTATCGATATGTATGTTCCTATTCCCATTTTCTTAATTGTTTTGGGTTTGTCATTGTAGGTCTTTTCCTTCTCTTGTGTTTCTTGCCTAGAGAAGTTCCTTTAGCATTTGTTGTAAAGCTGGTTTGGTGGTGCTGAATTCTCTCAGCTTTTGCTTGTCTGTAAAGTTTTTAATTTCTCCATCAAGTCTGAATGAGATCCTTGCTGGGTAGAGTAATCTTGGTTGCAGGTTTTTCTCTTTCATCACTTTAAATATGACCTACCAGTCCCTTCTGTCTTGCAGTGTTTCTGCTGAAAGATCAGCTGTTAACCTTATGGGGATTCCCTTGTGCGTTATTTTTCCCTTGCTGCTTTTAATATGTTTTCTTTGTATTTAATTTTTGACAGTTTGATTAATATGTGTCTTGGCGTGTTTCTCCTTGGGTTTATCCTGTATGGGACTCTCTGTGCTTCCTGGACTTGATTAACTATTTCCTTTCCCATATTAGGGAAGTTTTCAACTATAATCTCTTCAAATATTTTCTCAGTCCCTTTCTTTTTCTCTTCTTCTTCTGGCACCCCTATAATTCGAATGTTGGTGCATTTAATGTTGTCCCAGAGGTCTCTGAGACTGTCCTCAGTTCTTTTCATTGTTTTTTCTTTATTCTGCTCTGCAGTAGTTATTTCCACTATTTTATCTTCCAGGATACCTATCTGTTCTTCTGCCTCAGTTATTCTGCTATTGATCCCATCTAGAGTATTTTTAATTTCATTTATTGTGTTGTTCATCGTTGTTTGTTTCATCTTTAGTTCTTCTAGGTCCTTGTTAAATGTTTCTTGCATTTTGTCTATTCTATTTCCAAGATTTCGGATCATCTTCACTATCATTATTCTGAATTCTTTTTCAGGTAGACTGCCTATTTCCTCTTCATTTGTTAGGTCTGGGGGTTTTTATCTTGCTCCTTCATCTGCTGTGTGTTTTTCTGTCTTCTCATTTTGCTTATCTTACTGTGTTTGGGGTCTCCTGTTGGCAGGCTGCAGGTTCATAGTTCCTGTTGTTTTTGGTGTCTGTCCCCAGTGGCTAAGATTAGTTCAGTGGGTTGTGTAGGCTTCCTGGTGGAGGGGACTAGTGCCTGTGTTCTGGTGGATGAGGCTGAATCTTGTCTTTCTGGTGGGCAGGTCCACGTCTGGTGGTGTGTTTTGGGGTGTCTGTGGTCTTATTATGATTTTAGGCAGCCTCTCTGCTAATGGGTGGGTTTGTGTTCCTGTCTTGCTAGTTGTTCGGCATAGGGTGTCTAGAACTGTAGCTTGCTGGTCGTTGAGTGAAGCTGGGTGCTGGTGTTGAGATGGAGATCTCTGGGAGATTTTTGCCATTTGATATTATGTGGAGTTGGGAGGTCTCTTGTGGACCAGTGTCCTGAAGTTGGCTCTCCCACCTCAGAGGCATAGCACTGACTCCTCGCTGTAGCACCAAGAGCCTTTCATCCACACGGCTCAGAATAAAAGGGAGAAAAAGTAGAAAGAAAGAATTAGTAGAAGTAGAAAGAAAGAAAGAAAGAAAGGAGGGAGGGAGGGAGGAAGGAAGGAAGGAAGGAGGGAAGGAAGAAAAAAAGAAAGAAGATAAAGTAAAATAAAATAAGATAAAATACAATAAAGTTATTAAAATAAAAAATAAGAAAAAAAGTAAAAAAAATAACAACGGACGGATAGAACGCTAGGACAAATGGTGGAAGCAAAGCTATATAGACAAAATCTCACACAGAAGCATACACATACACACTCATAAAAAGAGGAAAAGGGGAAAAAATCATAAATCTTGCTCCCAAAGTCCACCTCCTCAATTTGGGATGATTCGTTGTCTATTCATGTATTCCACAGATGCAGGGTACATCAAGTTGATCGTGGAGCTTTAATCCGCTGCTCCTGAGGCTGCTGGGAGAGATTTCCCTTTCTCTTTGTTCTCACAGTTCCCAGGGGCTCAGCTTTGGATTTGGCCCGGCCTGTGCGTTTAGGTCACTGGAGGGCGTCTGTTCTTCGCTCAGACAGGACGGGGTTAAAAGAGCCGCTGATGGGGAGGCTCTGGCTCACTCAGGCCGGGGAGGGGGAGGGAGGGAGGGGCACTGCGTGCGGGGCGGGCCTGCGGCGGCAGAGGCCTGCGTGACGTTGCACCAGCCTGAGGCGCGCCGTGCGTTCTCCCGGGGAAGTTGTCCCTGGATCCCGGGACCCTGGCAGTGGCGGGCTGCACAGCCTCCCCAGAAGGGGTGTGTGGATAGTGACCTGTGCTCGCACACAGGCTTCTTGGTGGCGGCAGCAGCCTTAGTGTCTCATGCCTGTCTCTGGGGTCCGCGCTTTTAGCCGCGGCTCGCGCCCGTCTCTGGAGCTCCTTTAAGCGGCGCTCTTAATCCCCTCTCCTTGCGCACCAGGAAACAAAGAGGGAAGAAAAAGTCTCTTGCCTCTTCGGCAGGTCCAGACTTTTCCCGGACTCCCTCCAGGCTAGCCGTGGTGCACTAACCCCCTGCAGGCTGTGTTCACGCCGCCAACCCCAGTCCTCTCCCTGCGCTCCGACCGAAGCCCGAGCCTCAGCTCGCAGACCCGCCCGCCCCGGCGGGTGAGCAGACAAGCCTCTCGGACTGGTGAGTGCCGGTCGGCCCTGATCCTCTGTGCTGGAATCTCCCCGCTTTTCCCTCCGCACCCCTTTTGCTGTGCACTCCTCCGCGGCTCCGAAGTTTTCCCCCTCCACCACCCGCAGTCTCCGTCTGCGAAGGGGCTTCCTAGTGTGTGGGAACCTTTCCTCCTTCAGAGCTCCCTCCCGCTGGTGCAGGACCCGTCCCTATCCTTTTGTCTCTGTTTATTCTTTTTTCTTTTGCGTGGGGAGTTTCTTGCCTTTTGGGAGGTCTGAGGTCTTCTGCCAGCGTTCAGTAGGTGTTCTGTAGGAGTTGTTCCACGTGTAGATGTATTTCTGGTGTATCAAGGGGAGGAAGGTCATCTCCGCGTCTTACTCTTCTGCCATCTTCCCCTCGTCCTTGCAAATTAATGTCTTCAAATCTTCTTCAATGTGTTCTTCGAGTTAGTTTTCCAGTCTGTTGGATCAAGGAGTTTTCCTTCTTCATATTTTACAAAGAATTCTCCCTTTTTTTTCTCTTTGTGCTTCCTAGTTTCGCTCGCTCATTTGGTGCTGGGGTCTGAGGCCTCACACCCGGCTCTTCAGACAGAGTCCATAGTGCAAAATGGCTGCCGACCCCTTTTGCATTTTACACACGAGCCATAATCAGCGTTGGCTTCTCGCCTTCCATCCCCACACCCTTTCTACACTCGGCTCATGCATGTTTTTGTTTCTTGAAAGTCTTTTCCAGTTCGTAGTATACTGTTTTCCTGCGCACGCTGAACAAATGGCCGTAAACCTGGTAGCTCAAAACCGCGAGGGCTTATTCTCTCACAGTTCTGGAATCAAGGGTCCGAATCAGGGGGTCTTCAGGGCTGCATTTCCAGAGGTTCTGTGGGAGAATCTGTTCGTTGACCTTCCCCAGCTTCTGGTGGCTTCTGGTATTCCTCGGCTTGTGGCTGCACCACTCCAGTCTCTGCCTCTGTCTTCACATCACCTCCTCTTCTGTGTGTCTGTGTCACGTCCCTCTGTCTTTCTCTTTTAAGGATGCTTGTGATCAGATTAGCCAGGCCCACTAGTGTAATCCAGAATAATTTCCCGATGTCAAGATCCTTAATCATATCTGCAGAGATCCTTTTTCTTTATAAGGTAACAGGTTCCAGGGATTAGGACCTGATATCTTTGGGGGGGGGGGGCCATTAACCAGCCCCGGGAAATGAGTGTTCTCGCACAGTGATCAGTCTCACTCAGAGTGCTTGCACGCTGGCTCATAACGACCTCACACAGGCCTTCCCTCTAAACTGAGCTTCTCAAAGCGAGGGATTATATCTTATTAATAATCACTGCTCCTACCCCTGTCCCCCCAAACCCCGAGCCCCAGCACAGTTTCTAGCTCACAGCTGATGATCGGGGCACATTGATTTGGTAAATGAATGAAGAGTTGGTAACTGCTATGTACTATTGGGACTTAATAATCTTATGAAAATTAAATAGGATTGGATTCCTCAGACATCTGCATTCTGGCTTTTCTGTTTCTTTCCTGTTTTCTTTTCACGTCCAGTTGTTGCATAGAATATCTCCATTAAATAAACCTGCTCAGTTTAGACTCAGGCCCAGTTACAGCCCTTGGTAAACATCGCTATAGTTGGACAGAAGAAGAATATATGTTTTCCTTTAACTGGTATATAAAAGCTAGAGTTTAGTATCTTTGAGGTCAGCTGGGTGCTAAAGAGGTTGATCATGCTGTTTGGAACGTCAGATCTCTCAAGAGGATTATAGTTGAGGGTAGCAGGACCTCTTAACAATGGTGTTTCCTTTGTTATGTGGGTAGTCATTGTATTGTTCAGGAGGCAGGTAGGCCAGCTAGCAGGGTACTTGGAAGTTACTGTGAGTTTGGCCTGTAAAAAATTTGTGCAATCCCTGTCTATTTGGGTTAGGGTTTAGCTGGGGTATTGGTTGGCTTACATGGTGTGGGATGCAACGAGGTCAAAATCATCTCCCAAGATTCTACTTGCAAAAGGTTTATGTTTTTATTTACGTTATCCTAGGACTTTGTTATGTACGGCTATAAGGAAGAATGGGTCCCTGTGGTTGAAAAGCAAATCAGTGTTGTGCTTCTGCAGCGGGTTGTATCTGTCCAGAAAAGGTACAGTATTTGATTTTCCACCTTGAAAACTACTGTTTCCCATCATTTTCTCTCTGTGTTCATTTGATTATTGTAAGTGATTTTTGCAGACAACAGTGCTGTATTTAGTAAGTCAAATTTGTTATTGACCTGTCTTCTTAGAGGCCAGACACACTCAAACATTACACTGGTTAAATTCATATGTATTTTAAAACCCCTATGGGGCAAACGGTGGCACATTTTAAAATTCTTGAACAATGTCTGGATAAGCAGCATCATAAATGTCCCTAGCTCTTATGGAAATGCCACAATTTGTATTAATAATCTGCCTAATCCATCTATCTGTCTGGTCTGTCTCTTCACACATCACATATATGTGTGTATAGTATATATTTATATGAAATATAATACTTGTATATAAAATGTATTTTTATATTTATGTTTTATATATTTTAGATAGATACACACAAGTTTTAAAAGTATAATTGGGATAATGTAGTATATGCTTGTGACAGATTGATTGAAAATGGGCCCCAATTCTCCACGTCTCCCTGTATTTAAAACCTTTACAATATGATGTTGCAAATCCTCCCATCAAGAGGCAGAGTCCATTACCCCTAATGTGTGCTGGCCTTGTGACTTGTTTTGGCTAATAGCATGTAGTGGGCGTGATGGTTCGCCAGGTCTGAGCCCAGGTCTCGAGAGGCCTGTGTTCCTCCTCTCTCTCCCCTCCCACCCCGACCATGATAACAAGCCCAGGCGGGTCTGATGAAGAAGGAGGTGGGCTGAGGAACCTCAGCTGGTAGCGACTTAATAAGGCAGCCCTTTCCTTAATAACGTAGTCTTTACTCCTTAAAGGAAAAAATAACCAAATTTGGTAGATGAACAGAGTATTCTCTTCTAACTTGTCTTTCTTTGATTGCTAGTAAAATTGAGCCTTAAAAATGTATTTAATGGTCATTGCTTGCTCCTATTCTTTGCATGCTTTCCTCTTGAGATAGTCATCTGTTTGCAGAGTGCTCCTGAGTGAGCTCTGTCCTTTTACTTATCCTTCCTGGCAGCTTGTCCCGAACATCCGTGAGGCAGCTCCGAGCCTCGGGAACACGAATCTCTTTTTTATCAATGAGAAAATCCTAAATGTGTTGACAGTGAGGGATTAGATGGAGAAAATTGAAGTTGAAGAGGAGAGGGAAATGGAAGTGAGCCGTGAGAAAGAGCTCTTTCAGCTGGGGACATCTGGGTCCCTTCAAACTCACTGTTGCTTCTCCACGCTCATTAAAACAGGCATTCTGGATTTTGCTGTGCTGTGTGCTGAGGATTTAAAGGGTCAGGAAGAACACAGAATGGAGCAGGACACTGCGCTCAATGAGAGCGCGGGGCTGGGGGAGTGGGGCGGGCGGTGGGAGCAAGGCAGGAAGGAGCTGGGTAACAAAGAGCTGCCAGAGCCGCGGGCACCGAGGCTGGTTTTGCTATAAACCAGGGCCCGCTGTTTGCACACATATGCGCTGGGGTCCTCTGCAGTCACTGTCAAGTAGCGGGGCTTATTGTCATTTGCTGAGCGCCTTCAGAGCCCCCTCCCCCTCCACGCCCCCATGGAGGCTAGGCCTCTCCCACCGGGCAGTCCTGCAGGCTCTTACCTGTCCCTCAGCCTGCCCCAGCCAGTCCCTCTTCCGGGGAGCTCTATGATGGGTTCTTGTGCCATGCCTGGACCATCCTGTCGTCAAAGGTAACTGCTATTCTGATTTCTACGATCACAAGTTAGTTTTACGCATGCGCAATGGCTAATAGCATGCAGTGGATGTATATACTTTTTTGGGCTCCGGTTTTGTTTGCTCAACATCGGGTCTGTTAGAGTTATCAAGGTTGTTGCTAGTAGTGGTACTTGTTCTTTTTCATTGCTGTGTAGTATTCCACTCTGAGAAAAATCTCACATTTTATCCATTCTATTGTTGGCAAACATTTTGGTTGATTTTGGCTGTCGTGAATATACATTTATGAATATTCTTAATCGTGTCTTTTTATTCACGTATGTGCGTTTCTTTTGGGTATATACCTAGGAATGGAATTGCTGGGTGATAGAGTGTACTTATGTTCAACTGAGTAGATACAGACAAGTTTCATAATGGTTCTACCAATTTGCATTCCCACCAGCAGTATCTGAGTTCCAGTAACTCCCTATCTCACCAATATGTGGTGTTGTCAGTTTTAAAAAATTTGTTTGTTTTAAATTTAACCATTCTGGTGGTATGTAGTGGTGTCTCATTATAGCTTTAATTTGCATTTCCATAGTGACTAGTGCTATTGAACATCTTTGCATAGACTCATTGGCTATTTGGGTGTTCTCTTCTGTGTAGAGCCTGCTCAGTTGAGAGTAGATTTCTGTGGATGTTCTATCTATCCACATATCACACATATTTATGCATATATATTTAAATAGATACACATGATTTTTTAAAGTATAATTGGAATAATGGAGTTCATTCTTGTGACAGATTGATTGAAAGTGGACCCAATTCTCCAACTCTTCCTTGATTCAGAAACTTTGCAATATGATTTTGCAAATCCCCCCATCGAGAGGCAGAGTCCATTTCCCCTCAGTCTGTGCTGGTCTTGTGACATGTTTTGGCTAATAGAATGCAGTGGACGTGATGGTTTGCCAGTTTTGAGCCCAGGCCTCAAGAGGCCTGTGTGTTTCCACCCTCTCTCTCGTAACCCTGGCCTCTGTCGTGAAAGCAAGCCTGGGCTGATCTGATGAAGAATGAGGAGGGCTGAGGAACCTCAGTTGTAGCTGAGTTAATAAGGCAGTCCTTTCTTTAATAAGGTAGTCTTTATTCCTTTAAGGAAAAAATAACCAATCAAATTTGGTAGATGAACATAGTATTTATATTTTAACTTGTATTTCTTTGATTAGTAGTAAAATTAAACATTAAAAAATATATTTAATGGCCATTGCTTGTTCGTATTCTTTGCATATTTTTCTCTTAAGGTATTCATCTATTTTCAGAGCTTTTTATACAGAAGTGATTATTAACTCTTGGTATTGTATGCAGAAAAATTTTTCTCCAGTTTATTGTTTCCCTTTAAAGTTTATTAATGGTATTTCTACATTAAAAAGTTTTGACTTTTTATGTAGTTAAATGTATTAATATTTTCCTTTATAAATCATTTCCTTTTGTGCAATACTAAGAAAAATTGTCCCCTCTCTAAGGTTATGTAATTATTTACCTATTACCTTTTAGAGAACACAAATATTAAAAGGACTAAATCTAATTGTAGAACATGGGGACTTGTTAGACTATTAAAGGAGATAATTTGGGCAGGGAACACATATAAATTAGGTTGCTTTTATATATCAGTGACAAACTCTGCCTCAAACTAGTTAAAAATATACATTTTATTTTCCGAAACAAGAAATTCAGAAGTATGACAGTTTCAAAAATTGGTTAAGTCAGCAGCTCAATGGGTTTTTTCTTACAGACCTGTTTTATTCCATCTTGCCACAATGCCATTGTTGGGGTGTTGGCTTTGTCTTCACATGGTTCTCCTCATGGTCACAATATGGCTGCCAGCTAGCCAAAGGGCAACATGCTTCTTTGTTCTATCCAGTGGAAAGACAAGAGTATCTTCCAAGTTTTGAATAAATGTTCCTCTCTTTAGTGTAACAGCCATCTAAGGTCATGTGCCCACCACTAGATCAATAACAGTGACTAGGAGAATGCCAGTCACGGATTCTCTTAGTTCAATCAGGACTCTCCTTTGGGAGTTGGAAATTGGATGATTATACAACATAACTGAGGTTTGGACAAGAAAGAAGAAAGGGGGAAAGGATGGTAGACAGGTCACCAATGGTGGTCACCCTAGGCCCTTCTAGGCACATCTCAAATTGGATGCCATTTTCTAATATGTAGTCTTAAAAAAATTCATAGCCATTTCCCATGTATTCTAAAAAACTTTTCAGCTTTGGATTCAGCTCAACCTTGATTTGGGTCCAGGCTCTGCTTTTTATCATTTGTGGCATCTACTGTAGGTTATTTAACCCCTTTAAGCCTTACTTTCCCCATCTGTAAAATGGGAATAATATCTATGTTGTTTGATACATAGAAGATCCTCAATAACTGGTATTTATCATTATGACCGCTATAAATCAGCTCATAATTCCAATTCCCTTAGCTCTATTTTGTCTCAACAAGACATTTGAGTCAATTTGTGATTTACTGTGCTATATATTATCTGCTGTGCAGCAAGTTTCAAACACCAACCTGGCTTTTCTTTCCATAACTCCCATTTGCCTTTCCCTCACCTTCTATTTCTCTTTTATGCTTATGAGTTTAGGTGTTTGATGCACTTTATAGATGAATGGCATTGCCCTCCCCACCTTGAATTATGTCTGACTTATGAGGCTAACATTTACAAAAAGATGATTCCTATGAGGCTACGAGGAAGTAGCCAGCTCTCCAAAGCGTGTTAAATCATCCTTTGGTTTAATAATAAAAACCAACTGCCTGTTTCCATTTGCAACGAACGTAGGCAGAGTTCTTTAATTTCTGTTACCTCATGCTTATCTAGTGATGCTGAACTCCCTTCAGGCATCACGAGTTTGTGTGTGTGCTCGTGTGTGTGTTTTCCCCGGCGTGACACAAGGCAATCTGTCATCCTGGCAATGAGGAATGGGGCTCATAGATAGGAGGACTGAGGAGCAGGAAGTCTCCTTGCGCTGTCAATCTGGGCTGCTGACCTGGGGCCTCTGCGCGCATCAAGGCAGTCAGCCGTAATGCTTGGGTCACGACCAGATGAAGTGTTTCTGCAGGTGGCACAGTGATGAGCCGGCCTGGAGGTGAGGCATAATTTTGCTTTCCCTGCCAATGATGGGAGTGACTGCTCCCCATTTATCAAAACAATACATGAGCCATCTGGGCCTCCTAAACATACCCCCAAACGTGCCACACCATAGACATATGTAATAATGTTACTCAGGGGTTACCTTGACACAAAGCCAGGTTGGCCCCTCCAATATTTCCCGAAGTGTTTGGATGTTCCTTTTATTATTGTGTTTATTTTTTTCTTAAGGGAGGTTCCCCTTTAGACCGTAAGATTGGAAGGCAATATAGTCTAACGATTAAGCATAGAGGCTCTAATCAGCCTATCCAGGTTCCTAGCTCTGTGACCCTGTGCAAGTTAATTAGCCTCTTTAACTTTCAGTGTTCCCATCTGTAAAAAGAGAGAACAGTACCCACTTGGCTATCATAGGAAGCTGTTTGCTCTTTGACCATGTTTCCTGGCCCAGAGCTTTAAAAACCCTTGCAACTTCCTGAGGGATGAGGGCACTGGAGTGTCTTTTATTTTAAGGAGGTAATTCTTAATGGGTTCCCTGATAGCTTCAGGATGGGGACCAGTCTCCAGAAAGACCAAGGCTTGATTAGAGGCTTGGAAATTTCATCCCCACGCCTCAGCCTCTAGGAAGGGGAGAGGGGCTGCAGGTTGAGTTCAGTCATCAATGGCCAGTGATTTAATTATGCCTATGTAATCAAACGTCCATTCAACCTCTAAACAATGGGGTTCAGAGAGCTTTGGAGTTGGTGAACACATCTACGTGCTGGGATGGTGGTGAAACCCAGTGCTTCAGGGACAGAAGATCCTGTGCTTTGGGTCCTTCCGGACCTTTCCCTATGTACCTCTTCATCTAGCTCTTCACTTGTATCCTTTATAATAAACTGGTGATACTAAGTGAAGTGTCTTCCTGAGTTCTGTGAACCACTTAGCAAATTATCAAAGCCGAAAGGGGGGTTGTGGGAACCCCTGACTTTGTAGCCAAGTCAGACAGAAGTGTGGGTCCCCTGGGAACCCAGTGCTTGCAACTGCCCTCTGCAGTGAGGGCAGCCTTGTGGGACTGAGCCCTTTAACCTGTGGGATCTGACACTAACTCCAGGTCATTAGTGTCAGACTTGAATTGAATTGTAGGACAGCCAGATGGTGTTGGAGGTTTAGGAGAACTGGTTGTTGGTGTGAAAAAAAGCCCACACATTTGGTGTCTGAGGTGCTGTGAGTAAAAACAGCTCCTTCCACCACAGAGAATTGTTGTGAAAATAAGGAAGGTAATCCTGAAAGGTCTAATAATATTGGTGCCAGCCTTCAGTCAACGTCAAGTGGTAGTGTTGAGAAGGGTTAGGATTTTTTTTTTAAACCACAATTAGAACAATTTATGGAAAAACTTATACCTGCTTATTCATGTGGGAATTATTGTTTGACTTAATTCCTCCAATTTTAAAGTCGATTTTTTGTTCAGATATTCAGCACCCCATCCAATCCTTGACCCTGTGGTTTGGAGACCAGTCATCACAACTCTGTTTCTCTGTGGGAGGCATTGGGACTTTGCAGTGAGTTATGGAGAAACACATCTTTGTGGATGAATAGAGACAAACAGCCTATGTAATCATCTGAAAGCCTTTTTGTTTGTTTGTTCACAATTTCTATTTTCCTCCTGGTTCGGCTTCTAGGGAGAGAGCTGACTTGACGTGCTTGTCTCCTGTGGGGTTGCATGGGATCCTATATGTGGGTAATCCCTGAAGCAGGAAGGGGTCGGAGGCAAGTCTGGGCAGGAAGGGGGAGGGCAGCAGTTACTCTCCTCTGAGTCTCCCTGGGCTGTAGGAACAAAGTGTATATGTCAGGAGGCTGGTTGGCCTAATCAGATGGTATTAAAGATCTAGATGTAGCCAGCTTGACCACCATATGGCGGTGAAACTGGGTTTGGCATGTGGCCTGCATAATCCGTCTCATCACGGGGGCTCCAGGATGAATTAAGTGGTGGAAAGCGTGCTTGTTTTGTCTCTGAAATGTCCAGAGGGCCTTCCATTTGTCTGGGTTGTATTCTGTTTGAGTGGTTGCTTTGCAGACTGCACATTTCTGAGACGGCCTGACCGAGGTGGAGGACCTTGGATGGAGTCTCCAGCTGGTGCTGCTGGGAAGCTCTGTCCAGAATGGGGTCCAGCCTCTACCTCTCTGTGAGCTCAGGAGGATGTAACCCAGCAGCACTATTGAAAAGGCAGCTCCATCTGGGCAGTAGAAATGTGCCCAAGGAGAGAAGGAGCGTCCCTGCTACATGGCACTTGGAGGCTGTGGCCGAGGTCTCTCCTATCGTGGACGGGATCTCCTTCCTCCTATCCCCTGTCCCCAAGGCCACTGAGGGGGCACTGTCCTGCCTCAGCACCACAGGGCCAGGACGTGGAGGGAGAGCTCATGGACGGCTATTTTGCTTAGTGGAAGCATCTCAAAGTGTGGGGCTGAGGGCTCTGGACGTCTAGAGCAGGTTCTCCAGCTGCCACGTGCCTGTGAACCCCCTGGGGGCCTTGTTAGGATGCAGCTTCTGCTTCAGGAGGCCTGGGCTCAGGCCCAACATTCTGCATGTTTAATAAGCTCCCGGGTGATGCTCCAGCTGCTGGTCTGGGACTACAGTTAGGGCAGTGAGGGTCTAGATCAAAGAGTCTCCGAGTGTGGTCCACCCATCAGCAGCATCAGTACCCCTGGGAACAGGCTGGAAATGCAGATTCTTGGGCTCGACCCAGATGCACTGAAACAGAAACTCAAGTTCGAGAACCATGGGTCTAGGGTACAGACCCACTACCATTTTGATGTCATCAATTTACATTTTCTCAAAAATGACAGAGGGGAAACTTGTAGAATACGGATGTCTGTGTTAACAGCCAAGTCTGAATAGAAATTTCCTCGAGCAGATCATGTTTAACAGCTCCTGACATAGCTTCGCACACCTGGCTGTTTCCATTTTCCACGTTAACTTAAAACATTCACACAATATTGACCATTATAACGGAAAAAGTGAAGATTCTCCCCTCCCCCTGACTCTTTCTCACTTTCTGTGGGAAATATCCACGGCTCACAATTTAACACAGAATATCAGATATTTTTGGGAAAATGTTTGTACACAAATACACTATAAAGAGCCCATTTTTATTTTCTTTTGCGGTACGTGGGCCTCTCACTGCTGTGGCCTCTCCCATTGCGGAGCACAGGCTCCGGACGCGCAGGCTCAGCGGCCATGGCTCACGGGCCCGGCCGCTCCGCAGCATGTGGGATCTTCCCGGACCGGGGCACGAACCCGTGTCCCCTGCATCGGCAGGCGGACTCTCTACCACTGCGCCACCAGGGAAGCCCCAGAACATCAGATATTTTTGGCAAAATGTTTGTACACAAATACACTGTAGAGAGCCCATTTTTAAATACAAAACTTACAGTGTCTTGCATATTGTTTCCCAGTTTGTTCATTGCAGCTCACCCTCTTCCACAGGTATGTGGGCATTCCTGAAACCTCAAGGCCATAGGGGAGCCAGCTGTGTGATCACGCCGTGCTGCTGTGCGGGTACCCGGCCAGGGCTCTGCCCGTGGTGTGCTCCCAGTGGGGAGCAGGGCGTGAAGCCCCTTCTGCTTTGGCTGGCTGCACTCCACTTGATACACCTTCTCCCTCCGGATGTTGCCCCAGAGAAGAGAGGTTAGATGCATGTGCCTCATGGCCTGCGTCTTCTCTCTCTGTCCTTCTCCCCACAGCCAACTTGGTCAGAAAGGGCAGGTCTGTCTCTCCTTCTTCCTGTTTAAGGAACCAGTCTGAGGTCACATCTTGAGTGAATCCTACACTACAAAAGAAACTTGACGATCTGAATCGGCCAGCTGGGCTCTTAAAAAAGGAGCAGTGTCAGTCTGGGTTCAGCTCCAGCTGGCGGCAGTCACTTGTTAGTTTTAATACAAACAGATTGACAACGTTTTGTTGGACAGGCTAGAGGAGGCGGCTCTGGGCTGAGCTCCCAGGAGTGACCCTCAGGACAACGCTGCAGGAGTAGCCCACCGAGGAGGCTGCTACCTCTGCTGGGAAATCAGCAAGGGAAGCCTCTGTCTCCACGGCAGGACTACTAGCCTCAGCCAGCATCCAACCCAGCAAAATGTGTGCTGGGTATTCTGCCAGCGGAAAAGCCACCTCACTGCGGATTGTCAGATCTCCTGGGGGGTGTCTGCTTGGTGGAAGCCAGGCGACAGAGGAGCCTGAGATCTAAGGGCATCACGGAAATGCAGGCTTGTTTTCCCGACTCTAGTGTGTGTGGCAAGGCTACGGGGAGGGGGTGGAATGGAAATGCCTGAGACAACCTGCAACGTCTACGACAGAATGGCTGAGGACTAGATAACGCAAGGGTGAAACTGCGTTGGTTTCATATTTCCCCTGATGCTGCTATCATCATAATTCACGGCTACCATGTCCTTAATCCTCACGGGCTTGAACTGTTCTAGAACTTTTTTTTTTTTTTTTAAGTCTACGTTACATCTTGGGTTCAGTAGTTTAGCAGGCATTAGGTAAAGTGATGTGTCCTTTCACTTGTCTTTTACAAAATGTTTGGTACCCAAATCTCCAGGCCAGAACCTGCTAAGGGGACCTCAGAATGAAAAAAGAGAGAGACCTGGACCCAAGGAATTCATGGTCCAGTGGGGTCTCATCAGAGCCACCTAATAATACTAACATCAACATCATCATCATTGCCACCATCATCAGAACAGAGAAACTGTTATGTACAATTCAGCAGCTGCTGTGCACACACCATCTCATTTATGCCTCAGAACAGCCCTGCCAAACAAGGATCATTTATCCCTTTTGATGAATGAGCAAACTGAATTTCAAAGGGCTGCGTAATTTTCCTAAGTAATGTCACAGCTAGCACATGGTAGGGCTGGAATTTGAACCCAGAACTGTTTCCAGTCAAAGTTGATGCTCTTTTCATTTTATCTTACTGCTTCCTATAATTGCCTAAAATTTGAAACATAAGAACACAGTCCTCCTAACTGCAATGTTACAGATTTAAACCAGGGGTTAGAAAATTATGGCCTGTGGGTCGAATCTAGTCTGTCATCTGTTTTTCTTTTTTTTTTTTTTTTGCGGTACGCGGGCCTCTCACTATTCTGGCCTCTCCCATTGCAGAGCACAGGCTCCGGATGCGCAGGCTTAGCGGCCATGGTTCACGGGCCCAGCCACTCCACGGCATGTGGGATCTTCCCAGTCTGGGGCACGAACTCGTGTCCCCTGCATCGGCAGGCGGACTCTCAACCACTGCGCCACCAGGGAAGCCCCATCATCTGTTTTTTGTACATACAGTTTTATTGGAGCACAGCCATGCCTATTTGTTTCCATATTGTCTGTGGCTGCTTTTGTGCTATAATAGCAGAGTTAAGTAGTTGATACAGAGACCAAACAGCCTGCAAAGCATAAAATATTGACCAACTGGCTTTTTACAGAATTTGCCCTGATTTAAACACTTCCATGCAGACTACTTTTTATCCTTCATCTTTCAAATAAGGGTATAACAAACTCATCACTTGAGAAGTTAACATTTCTGATTGTATCTATTTGTGAGCTAGCCCAAGCATACATGGTCACGTGAAGCAGGGAAGTCTGTGAGTGGAAAGCACAGTATGGCCTCAGTTAAATGTGTGCTGGAATCCTGTTTGTGCCACTTACTAGCTCTGTGGCCTTTGAGAAATTTCTTAATCTACTTAAATCTATGCGTTCTAATTTATTCATTCATGCATTCAAAAATATTTATTGAGGGCCTACTATGTGCCAGGCACTGCTCTATTTGTTGAGGATGTAGCTGTGAACAAAACACAAAAATTCCTGCCCTGGTGGAGTTGGCATTCCACCAGGTGGAGGCAGACACTAAAAAAAGAAGTAAATGTTTACAGCGTGAAGATGACAATTAAGTGTCATGAAGAAAAATAAAGCAAGAAAGGGGGACAGGAAGTTTCAGCGCGGGAAGAAAGGGTATAGAGAGGCTGCAGTTTTAGGTTGGGTGGTCAGGGAAGCCCTCAATGGGAAGTTAATATCTGAGTAAAGACCAGAAGGAGAGAAGAGAGTAAGGTAGTAAAAGTCTGCAAGAAAGAATGTTCCAGGCTGAGGTAAGAGAAAGAGCAAGGCCCTAAGGCAGAAGCACATCTAGCATGTTGAAGGAATGGCAAGAAGGCCAGAGGGACCGGAGCATAAACAAAGTGATGCAGCAGGAGAGGAGGTCCAAGAGGTGCTGGGATTAGCACATCTAAGGTCTTATAAGTTATCATAAAGAGTTTGGCTTTTACTTTTGATGTGGTGGAAAGCCAATGGAGAGCTTGCAAACACTGAAGGACATGACTTGATTTATGTTTTAGATGGTCCGCTTTGGGTGCTGGGTTGAGAAGAGCCTGGAGGTGGGAGAGTGACCGAGGGTAGAAGTAGTGGCACCATTTAGGAGGCTACTGCCATAATCCAAGTAAGAGATGATGGTGGTTCAGATGAGGGTGGTTGTAGTGAGTTGGTGAGACGTGGTTGGATTCTGGAAATATTTTGAAGGTAGATTCAATGGGGTTTTGACACACTGGATATGGACTGTGAGAAAAATTAAAGTTGTTGGTCCACCGGCTTGGAAGGATGGGGCTCAGTGAAGGATCTTACCTGAGATGGGCAAACAGCAGTTGGAGCAGGTTTGCGGGGGACGATCAGGAGTTTGGTTTTGGAGGCACTAAATTTGAGATGGCCACGAGACAATGGGGATATTAAATAGGCAGTTGGATGTAGCAGTGAAATCCTTGAAATGGCCATTATTGATAAATGACAAAGTCCAGGGTGTGACCATGGGAGTGGGTGGCTGAGGTAGGGTGGAAGCCAAGATCTTTAGGACCTGAAACAACAGAATATTGGCAAGATCATCCAGGTGGATATTAAAATCACCAAGAATTTTGATAAGGGTACTGTTAGAGGGAGTAGCAGTGAGCCAAGGGCAAAAATCTTAGCGGAATGAGGGTAGTGATGTTAGGGCTGGGGCCTCAGTGGGGATGATTGTGATGAGGGGGGGTAGTGGGGGGACAGCATGATGACATAAGATACAGAGCTCTGGGGTGGGGGGTTGGGAAGAAGAAAGGTCTAGAAAAGGCACTGAGGAGGAGAGGACAGTTATCCCATCTCCAGTCCGGTTGTTTAAGGGGAAAGGGCTGCCGGAGAAGCGGTATCCTCAGACTTAGTTACAGCAAGAGGCGAAGGGCATGGTCCCAGGGGAGGCTGGGGGTAGCAGAGATTGGTTGTGTGATCCTGCAGGTACAGTAGATCCTGCACGTTCAGGAGCTGGGGTTGGATGATGGCAGAGGACAAGGGTCAGAAAAGGAGACGTCCAGATGCTTTGGAGCCCTGGGCTTCTTGCGGTGGCTGATGTAGTGGGAATAAAAGAGCTGGTGGCCACAAGGCAGACAGTGGTGGCCAAGATGTGAGTAGTGGAGGGAGGGAGGGCAGGGGGTCTTGCCAGGCCATGAGAGTTCTGGGGCTCCCTCTTGACTCCTGCTAATGGAAGTGCCAAGACTGGGGAGAATAAGGTCTTCCTGGGGTGTGGAGCCCCCTCTCAGTTCCTCCGGGGGGCGGGGGTGGGGGTCCCTCTTTCTCCTGCCATCAGAGGCATGGCGGCCACAGCAAGGAACAGAAAGAACTCAGTCTAGCTTAGGAAAAAGGGCGCTTGCTGGAGGGTCTTTCATGGGTCCCAAGGGCTGCCTGGACATGAGCAGCTTGAATTCATGGCTCCTCTTTTCAGTCTCTGCTGCTAAGACTCATCAACCAACTTCCAGTCTCTCTTGCTCTCCATTCAGATTTGGGATTTTGAATGGCTCAACCTACAGAATCAGGTGGTACAGACATGTATCCCGGGGAGCCACCTCTCTGGATTGTGGGATGGAGATGGGGGACATCAAAGAGATGGGAAAAATGATCGTGAACTGGACAGACCCTTGCTGAGATGCCTAATTCACTAAACTGAAGATTCTCATGTATTAACGGAGGGATCGTAATAGTATTGGCCTCATTCAGTTGAGGTGAATATTTAATGAGATCATAGATAGACAGCATGTAGCATAGTGTCTGTTACCCAGTTGACTGTCCATACATATTAGCTATTTTTATAATCATGGCCTGCAGTAATTTGTCACCATACAGAGGGACAGACTTGAATTGTTGCTGTCGTGTGTGAATCACTCAGCTCACGAGGAAGCTGAGGAGGAGGCATGTGTTTGCTGGATAGGACGGGAGTACTGGGGTCCAGCTGGGTCACCACCAGGACTCCCAGCAATGGGCATTGACATTTCAGTGTGGCTTTGTTGTTCTTTACTTGGGTCTGAAGGGACATTGCATTTCTATTTGTATTTTATTGCTTTTTATTGTGGAATCCTATCCTATACAGACTTGTTTGAATATGGGGACACCCGACAGTCTGGGGACTCATTCTCAGCTAATGCCAAGGGTCTGGCTCCGTCTCCTTTTGACGCCGCCTGGTATGGCAGCCCCTTCATCTCCTTGACCTTCCCAGCTGACCTCCACTGGCTTGCTTTTGTCTGGTTTCTAACACAGTTTCTATTAAGACAAATTTTGAACGTGAGCAGCCATGCTTTCGCCCCTTGGATAAGAATTTTAGTTAGTTCTTTTATTTAGAATTTATTGACTTACGTGTCTATCTGAGCACTTGTGGATAAATGTAGTCACGAGGCATAGGTGTGCCCTCTATTGTGTGCTTTAAAGAGATCATAAGTGTATTGATGGAAGCTGTGTGATAAGAAAAATGTGGTGTGTGCTGTAATAATTTTGGTTCCTACTGAGAAATCCCGAGGATGCCTAAGTATACTGAGTCTGTAATGTATTATTGAAGAGGAGCCTATTATAATTCAGATCACAGTGATTTGCAGCTGCTGCAAGGTCACCAAGACTCATTCTGTGATCTCCCCTGGATTGTCCCAGGTAGCAGAAAATGCTAAACTGTGGATATCAAATGCTGATTTTTCTGCTTTCTTGCTTTATCGCTGTGGACCTTGCTGTAAAACATGGGCACAGTTTTGGGGAAATAAACTGTTATGGAATTGAGGAGCAAAAGCCCTAAGGCATTTTTGACATGAGTCATAAATAACACACAGTTGTAACTTGGGAAATATATGACTATAGAAATTCTTTGGGTATGTTACCCATGATATTATTTGATCAGTTTCTTCCAATTTATCCTATCAGATGTCTGAAAAAAGTAGATAAGTGGCTGAAGACAGATGTTTTAAAATAGATGATTAAAAAAATATTGGAATTTTTTATGCCAACCCTCTACTGACAGACCAAGTTTTTGAAGCCACGTGACTTTTCTTCATGATTATAAATGACAAACGATGAGCCTACCATAAAAGCTCTTATTAGGACCCGTGTTCAGTCACCACTGCTCTTGAAGGGGCATGGAATATACTGGAATATCATGGTGTTTTGTTACCTCACTCTCTTGTTTTAAAGGATTTCACGGCAAAACACATACCTTACCACTTTAAGTGGCTTTTAAAGACACTTTGTGAAGTATTGCATGGTTACTGTAAAACGAAGTATGTTGGTTCAATTTGCCCAATTCTTGGAACAGGACAATTTAAAAAGTTACCTTAAGTTATCAGTTTGAATTGCAAAGAACCATCTTCTTACTATGTGGAGCAATTCCCTAGGGGAAGCGTGATCTAAGCATTGGACTTTGTGTAGGGGAAAAGATTTTGATTGTTACAGACCATGAAATGTAGCACCCATAGTCTCCAGTTAAGTCTAGACTGAAAAATAAAGAGCCAGCCTACTTTATGCCCTGTTCTCTGGCCCTGTGTTGGATCTTGGTTCTCAGCCACGCTGGGTGATGGCGATTCAAACAGCTCCAGGGCCATAGCAGGGTGACTTACTAGGCCGCTTTCTCACAAGCTTTAAAAGAGAATGGACAGTGTCTATAAATGTATATTTGTTGCAGGATCCAACCAATACACATTTATGTGAACAAGTGGGCCAGGTCGGTTTTCACATATACTTGTCAAAGCTGGTGCCAGTGTGCAGACTGAAGCTGCAGTTACCCCAGGGGTTCAGCAACAATTTGGCCCTACACAGAGACCCCAGTTCACCCCCAAGAAGACAGCATGGACTCCAAATCTAACTCTGAGCTCCTGCCGTCTGTGTGAGACTTGACGTGCCTTCCCCAAAGCCAGGGTGTTTTAATCCCCATGGATTCGTTAGTATCTACATGGAGAGCTTCAAGACAATTGCTTTCATTTCCTCCACTTAACTCTCTCGCCTCCGTGCCTTTGCACAGGCTCTTCCCTCTGCTCAGAACACGCTCTCACTAACCCTTCTCCTGCCTAATTTCTACTTGTCTCTCAGAACTTAGCTTAGAGGTCACGTCCCCAGGAGCCCCCAGGCCTGCCTTGGATGCTTCTCTAACACCCACACTTCTGCTAGTGGAGCCCTTTCCACTCTGCATTGGAAATATGGTTAGCATAACTCCCTCCACAGTAGGCTATAAACTATTTTCTTAGTACTTTAAAAAATTATTTCTTTGTTATATTTAAATCTTTAATTCATATTGACTTTATTTTTGTGTAGAGTGTGAGGTAGGGATCTCAGTTTATTGTCCTAATATTTACCGAAGAATTCTTCCCTTACCCTTTTCCTTACCTACCCTGAGAAGATCACCCTATACTCATTCACCATTTATTGAGGGACTGCTAAGGACTGCTAAGTACCAGCCTTAGTAGTTGATGCCGGGGATGAGAAAGGAATGATACTGCTCCTGACCTCAAGAAGCTTACAGTCTATCAACTATACTTCAATTAAAAAAAAAATAAATAAAAGAGGAAATAAAAGAAGCTTACATTCTGTTGGAAAGAGCTAAATGCAAACAAATAATCATTAGTCAGATCATATGAAATTGGCATTTTTGTAGGTCAAGGATGGTCAAATGTTGGCAATTTCACATAGTTTAATCCAATCCAATACAAAATAAACACAGTATCTTACTTGACTTTCCCTGAAAATGGAGCTTGAGACGAACACATGCATGTATTTATTTGGAAATGATTCCAGGGATCAGAGGTCAGGGAGGGACTAGGGGAGTAAAACAGGGAAGGAGGAAAGAACAATACATGGGATGCTTTTGGAGTCGGCCACTGCCCAAACGACCAGTGGTCAATCCGCTGGAACTTCTGAGGAGCTTTAGGAAATGTGAGTCAGAACTGTCTGCACAGGGGACAAAAGGGGAAACTTTATCCATGAGTGGCCCCAGAGGGGTTACATTCCCTGCATGTCTTTGGGTTGGCCCATGCATGTGTCTATTGGGTTTTTGTGGATGTTCCAATCTTGGCATCAGAGAAGGCTTGGGCCAGGAAGTGAGAGGCAGACAGCGTGGGCTGAGGAGAGGGGCTATCGTGTCACACGTGTGCAAAGGTGGTTGTGGTTGCAGTGGGCCTGGGACTAGTTGCTGGGGCAGTGGCTGAGTAAGAGACAGGACTGAGACAAACAACAGTTGAGGTATATCTAAGGAGAAATGGTTGATTCTGTGGAAGTTTGGTTGGGAGGGAGAAGGGCGTAGGGAAACAGAAGAAGGGAGGGTTGAGCTGAATCTTCTAGGGCTCACTGGTACCTCCAGGTGGAAGTGGGCAGGGGAGTAGGTATTCCAGGTAGACAGAGCGACCTGGGCACAAGCGCAGAGGCATGAAGGAACATAGCACATTTGGGGAATTTGAAGTAGACGGATATGGCTGGATTGTAAAACCTGGGATGGGGGAGGAGGGATATGGCTAAAGAGGTAGGCAGGGGTCAGATCAAGAAGCTGACTTGGGAGGTGTATTAGTTTGCTAGGGCTGCCACAATAAAAGTCACAAACTGGGTGGCTTGAACAACAGAATTTTATTGTTTCAGAGCTCTGGAGGCTAGAAGTCCAAGATTGAGGTATGGGCAGGATTGGTACCTTCCAAGGGATGAGAAAACATCTGATATGTGACTCTTTCCTGGTACAGAGTAGTTGCCTGCAATCTCTTGGCATTCCTTGACTTGTAGAATCATCACCCTAGTCTCTGTCTCCATTTTTACATGGCATTCTCCTGTGTGTGTGCCTATCTCCAAATTTCTCCTTTTTGTAAAGTCAGTTGTCCTATTAGATTGGCACTCAACGTGATGACCTTATTTTAACCTGATGATTTCATAGGTAAAGACCCTATCTCAAAAATAAGGTTATATTCTGAGGTCCTAGGGGTTAAGGCTTCAACATACGCATTTTGGGGGGCACAGTTCAACCCATAACAGGAGGGAAATCAGAGAATGTGTTGGGGGTCGGAAGCTGAACTGAGCAGTCTCTACTGGGTGCTGCTAGGCTATCATTTCTCCCTATCTCCTCACACTTTGCACTGGGCCACAGGGGCTGAGAGCTGCTTCCTCCTCTTGGACTTGTTTCCCTCCCAAAGCTCTCAATCGCATTCAGCATTGCACAGCAGTTACTTGGGAGTGTATATTTCAACACTGTCTTTTTTTTTTTACTTAAAAAAAATTTTTTTTATTGAAGTATAGTTGATTTACAAAGTTGTGTTAGTTTCTGGTATACAAAAAAGTGATTCAGTTATACATACATATATATATATTCTTTTTCATATTCTTTTCCATTATGGTTTATTACAGGATATTGAATATAGTTCCCTGTGCTACACAGTAGGACCTTGTTTACCTATTTTATTTTTTTATTGGAGTATAATTGCTTTATAATGTTGTGTTAGTTTCTGCTGTATAATGACGTGAATCAGCTATATGTATACATATCACCCCTCCTCTTAGAACTCCCTCCCTGCCCCATCCCACCCATCTAGGTCATCACAGAGCATTGTGCTGAGCTCCCTGTGCTATGCAGCAGGTTCCCACTAGCTATCTATTTTACACATGGTAGTGTATATATCCTAATCTCCCAGTTCGTTCCACCCTCCCCTTACCCTCTGTGTCCACATGTCCATTCTCTATGTTCTGCATTTCTATTCCTGCCCTGAAACTAGGTTCATCTGTACCATTTTTCTAGATTCCACATGTATGTGTTAATATACAATATTTGTTTTTCTCTTTCTGACTTACTTTACTCTGTATGACAGACTCTAGGTCCAACCACATCTCTACAAATGACCCAATTTCATTTTTTTTATGGCTGAGTAATATTCTATTATATATATGTACCACAAAAAATGTCTACAAACAATAACTGCTGGAGAGGGTGTGGAGAAAACGGAACCCTCTTGCACCGTTGGTGGGAGTGTAAATTGATACAGCCACTGTGGAGAACAGTATGGAGGTTCCTTAAAAAACTAAAAATAGAAGTACCATATGATCCAGCAATCCCACTACTGGGCATATACCCAGAGAAAACCGTAATTAAAAAATCACATGCATCCCAGTGTTCATTGCAGCACTATTTACAATAGTCAGGGCATGGAAGCAACCTCAGTGTCCATCAACAGATGAATTAACACTGTCTTTAAACGTCTGAATTTGCAGCATCTTTCCAAGGCTAGGTCACTCTTTGGTTCAATTTTTATCTCTTGGATTTGTCATAACCCTTTTATTAGAGTTGTGTGTGTGTGTGTTAAAGAAGGTTGGTGTCAGTGAGCTTGGGTTTTATTAGACAGGTACTGAGGAGGTGCTGAAGAGTTGTAAGGCAAGAGTGGTGTGGTAAGATTAGTGTTTCTAAAAGATTGATCTGGAAGCAGGATGAAGAAGGGATTTGAAGAAATCAAAACTGGCCCAGGCAGATGACTCACGCAGTGATTCAGGTGAGCAGCAATGTGAGCATGATGTAAGGCTTGGATGAATAGTAGAACATCCTGGAGTTTGAAAAATACCCGTGCTCAAGCCCCACCTCAGACCAATTCAGCTGCAATCTCTGGAGGTAGGACACAGACACTGGCACATTTTAATTAATTAATTAATTTTTATTTATTTATTTTTGTGGTACGCGGGTCTCTCACTGTTGTGGCCTCTCCCATTGCGGGAGGCTCTGGACGTGCAGGCTCAGTGGCCATGGCTCACGGGCCCATGTGGGATCTTCCCGGACCAGGGCACGAACCCGTGTCCCCTGCATCAGCAGGCGGACTCTCAACCACTGCGCCACCAGGGAAGCCCGACACTGGCACATTTTTATTAAAATTCCCAAGTGATTCCAATGTGAAGTCAAGGTTGTTAACCAGTAACTAAGGCAAGGCACTGTGTGTGGTCAATGGCAGGTAGGGCAAGAGATATTAAGGAGGTAGAACCACAGGTCTTGGTGATCAATTCAGTGAGAGTGATGGGTAGGAAACATATTGAGGATGAGTCTGGAGTTCTTGCTTAATTGCACACTATTATAGCTACCAGGGATACATTCTACATTTCTAAAGATTTAGGATGTTCTGAGGTATACTTTATACCAAAATTATATTAAACATGACTTAATCTTTCTTTCATTTGGAAGGCAATTAAGGATGTGCCAGTGTCTCTAGGACATTAAGTTTATTGTTCAGCACTATACTAGATGTCCACATGTAGGAGAAGGGGTTGGACCACAGACTCATGCTGTCACCATCTCCCTAAGACACATTTCACTCACATTAGTGTCCTGTTCAGAAATCCTTAGGGACCCACCAATTCTTACATAATAAATTCCACATTTCTTCTTACTTGAAATTCAAAACCCAGTGCTTCCACCCATCCCTTAAATAAACCCACTGCTCAGTCAAACGATTTTATATAGATTTTAGAATATTGGACTATAATAATTAGTATCAGTCTTGGGTGTATGATATCATCAGGCACTGTTTGAGGCACTGAACACTATAGTCTTTCTAGTTCTTCTAAGAACACTGTATGATTGACCTTGTTGTCTATGTTACATATGAGGAAACTTGGGATCAGTAACATTATGTACCTCTCTAAAGTCTGCACAGCTAGTAAGTAGCAGAACTGGGGTTTGAACCCATGACTACAGCCCACATTATTCCCACCACACTATCCCCTTCACTATGAGCAATTCAGCTTCTGCCATTTTGCACATGCTGTTATTTCTTTATGACGTGGTCTTCCTCCAGTGGTGCACTGGTAAATGTTTAATCACCAGCTTTCTCATTGTAGTTCTTTCATGAATGCTGGGTGATATTTTTATTTACGTGAATGAGCATGTTGGAACTTCACTGTTCATCAATGATGTGATGGACTTCTTTTCTCAATCAGATAATAATTTTCCAGTGCTGGAAGATTTCTTCAGTTTTTATGGTGTCATTCACAATATAACAACTACTAACATGATATATTTTAAAGTTTAGGGACTTCCCTTGTGGTGCTGTGGTTAAGAATCTGCCTGCCAATGCAGGGGATGCAGGTTTGAGCCCTGGTCCGGGAAGACCCCACATGCTGTGGAGCAACTAAGCCCGTGTGCCACAACTCCTGAGCCTGTGTGGCACAACTACTGAGCCTGCACTCTAGAGCCTGCGAGCCTAGAGCCTGTGCTCCGCAACGAGAGAATTCACTGCAATGAGAAGCCCGTGCACTGCAATGAAGAGTAGCCCCTGCTTGCGCAACTAGAGGAAGCCCGCGCACAGGAACGAAGACCCAAGGCAGCCAAAAAAAAAAAAAAAAAAAATCAATTTATAAAAAAAAGTTTAATCTTCATTATTAATATTTTTCTATTATTTTCTTAAGTCTAAACAACCAACAAAACAATAGATCCAGCTCTGGTTTGTAGCATTTGCAGACTTCTGCTTTGGAAGTGCTCCCAGCAAGGAGTTAGGAAGGCGTGCTCAGGAGCACATTATCATACAGCATTGCTACCTTACACATACAATAGTGGAAATAACCACAAGAGCATAGATAACAGTAAGATGCAGTAAAATAATTAGGAACTAATGAGTTCTGAGTATTTATTTAGATAATACTGTATAATACTAAATTATATATTATACAGCATTGCTACCTCACACATACAATAGTGTAAATAACCACAAGAGCATAGATAACAGTAAGATGCAGTAAAATAGTTAGGAACTAATGAGTTCTGAGTATTTATTTAGATAATACTGTGTAATACTAAATTATATATTATACATAAAAATTAATTTATAAATAAAATATAATTGATTTAACTATGTTTTTGTAATTTAATTTTTAATAATGGCTGCTTTTAGCAACTGGCAAACATTATTCCTGAAAAATGTAACAAGCACTTCTCACGAGACAGTGGGAGCTGTCTCTTGCAGGTCACTGCTTATCCTTTTCCTCTCCACTGACCCAAATCCAACCCCATCTTCCAGGTCCAGCCAAAACTCCAACTTGCTACAAAACCTTCCAAGTACAAATCACATCTTCCTTTCCTTAAATCCTTCAATCTTTTTAGTTGAGACTAGTCCTTAAAATCTATCTTACACTACCGCTCAATTTTGTCTTTTGTTTTTAGCTGATCTGTTTCACCAACAATATGGTCAGTTCTGTGAGGGCAGGGAGCTTGCTTAGTAACCTTTGTTTGCAGTTTCTGACGTTATTAGCATCATCTTCACACATAAGGTAGTAGGCATTATGCTGTTGGGTTAGTTGTTTTTTGGATAAATTACCCATATACGGTTTGTATAATACCCATCTGTCCCCATCTCATAAAAATGAGCACAAAAATACAAGTCTGATTCCAGGCAAATGGGAGTTTATTGTGTTTGCATAGCTAAGACTCTGCTGACTTTGGGGGTTGCAAAACTCACTCAGCGTGACCTTGACAAACACTGTTCACATCTCCAGACTCACTTTCTTTGAAAAGATCATTCTTTAGCCCTCAGAGCTCTGGCAGCCCACATTTAAGCATCATTACTTGCCTTCCCTGAGTCACCTCATCCTTTTCTTATGCAGGGAGTTCTGTCTACCTGTTGAATTTTGAATGAAAACCCAACGGACAGAAGCTCTACCCTGAATTCTATACTTTGTTCCTTGTTGAGCTTCCATGAATATAAAACACCAGCCCAAAGGGGAGAGTCAGCAGGTAGAGATTAACACTATCCATATTTAATGGAAAGGGAGTCTGAGTTCATAGTTGGGAAAACCACATTAGAAGAAGGCCAAGTTCAATAACTTGCCCAGGCTTACTGAGTAAGCTTCTAGGAAAAAATGAATAAATATCTTATGATGAACTTTCATGATTTGTGCTTTAAAGTATTACCATCATTTGAATCCCTAAGGAGAAAAAAGAAAAGCAGGCAAGTAAGGGATTAAGCAGTGATTGGTAATTAGGAAATTTCCCTCACCTACAATGGAGTACAAAACGGGGGCAGGGAGCCATACCCTTCACCAAGCATCTGAGCTCTCTGTGAGTAGGATGGCCCAGATCCACACCATTCTCTCTCCTAGGCGGAAGGCACTGAAACACTCATAATCTTCACCCAGTACCAGAAAGTCAAGGGTTGCAAGGCAGAGAGGCCTGGAACCAGAAGCACAGTGATCTTCTGTCTCTGGTTGTGTGGTTCCCAATGTGGAACCCACAGTGTCTCTTGGCAAGGTTCTCCCGATGAAAGCATGTCCCAGCACAGTTCCTTCCCTGGTCCCCAATGGTTTTCGACATCTTTCTGAGGAAACGCCCTCATGGCAACATGATCAGTAGTAGCTTCCGTTACAGAATCTGCAGCTCTCAATAGCTATCGCTTCCAGAATCCTCTTCAGGTTCTTGGGATACCTCCTGTGTCTCCAGGTGCTACGTCTCTCTGGCTGGGCAGCCATCATCACTCTTTCAGTATCAAATATACAAATGAGCACATTCTTTTAATAACTACATCAACAAGTAAAGCATGGAGTCCCAGCATCACCCCCAGTTCTATTCACACACTCCTTTTCCATTGGACATAGAAGCACCAATGGATATCTTGTCAGAAAGATCTAGCAAGTCCCAAACCCAAATTCAGTGGGACTGTGCATTGCCTTCTTGTTCTCACAGCTGCTTGCTCATTTAAATAGTTGTCCATTTATTCATTCATTCAATCACCTACCCAGTACTTATTGAGCACCTGGTATGTGCCAGGCACCATGGCATGGACAATTAGACCAAATGCTCCTGTTCAAGGTGCTCACAGTCTAATAATAATGATAATAATCATAGTAATAATAATAGCAGAAAATACTTACTGAATGCTTAGTGTGTGCCATTCCTCAATATCATGAGGTAAATACTTTTATTCCTTCCTACTTTACAGGTGAGAAAATAAAGACATGGAGAGGTTTAGTTGCTCATGTTCACACAGCTAGACAGGTAAATAGACAATTAGCGTTTCATGTAGTAACCCAGTGATGCAGGGAAGCCCCATGTGCAGGGAGTACACTAAGGACTCAGGTGTGATTGAAACCTAACCTGCTTACATACTTGCCCACCCACCTAATTCTAGGATTTTCCAGGCATCATAAAATTTAAAAAATGGTTTTTAAGAGAAACTAAGAGGAACGCGGTAACAATAAAACAAAGAAGTGTTCATCCTAGACGGGAAAAAAAGTTCAGTTTTAGGGTTAGCGTGATTTTTAATTTACGTATGTCTTCAGTGCTTCTGGCAAAACTCAACCCTGTTTTTGGAGAACTGATCTCTACAGTGATGAATTAGAAAGGGCCAGAAAGATTTGTGATTGCAGAAGAACTCTCAGGAAACCTATTTAAAATAGAAAAGACAAGACATACGGAGCCAGTTTCCTTACATCTGGAAGGACTTCTGCAGACACAGAAAGGAGAGACTGGAATCAGCAAAGCTGTTCTTCACACTGTGGTATCTGCTGAATTTCACCTTCCACCATTGTGCTAACTCTGGCAGCTCTTTGAATGTGAATCGATGCCAGGTCTCCTTGAGCTGAATTTTTAAGAACTGAAAGAAAGCATTTGAACCTGAATTATATGACCAACTGTTTGAGATGCTTAATAAATGCACAGTCTGGCTATAACCACATGATACCAAATCCGTCATCAGCTCTATCAGTTCAGAGAAGAAAAAGAAATCAGTATAGTGCAAATTCTCCTAGGTTTCACGAGATTGAGAGAAGTCCTTAGACTGATGTATTCAGCCATTCATTTTGTTGTCATGTAGAAACAGCCCGGGGTTTGGTCTCTGTCTTTCTGTGGATATCCTGCTTTGGCGATCAGCTAAGACCACTCACTCTGAGAGCTGAATTCGCCTGGTGATATTTTTCCACACCAGTTTGGGGCATGACAGGAATTTTTCTGTCAGCAAGAACAGAAGATGATTCCAAAAAGAAGCAGCTTAATGAGCTATTGGCAGTGATTCTATACTTACCTCTAGAAGAAAAGGCTCAGGTTCCAATGTGGTTTTGCAAAGTAGTAATTCTTTGTTGACTTCTTCCTAACCATACCTTTCCTGATTGTGAAGAAATAGTTACAGTCAATCTCTTTAAGTAACAAAGGGCATTTAATGAAAATATTTTGCTTGATACTAAGAGATTTTGGAGGGCTTTGCCAATTATTTTTTGCCATTATTTCTTCGAATAGTCTTTCTTTTCCTTTCCATTTCTTTCTTCCTTTTGAGACTCCCATTACGTGTATGTTGGTGTGATTGGAGTCCAGCAGGTTTCTTGGATTCTTTCATTTTCCTTCATTCTTTCTTTTTCTTTCTGTTTCTCTGATTGGATAATCTCAACTGACCTATCTTTGGGGTTGCTGATTCTTTCTTTTGTCTGCAATAATTTGCTGTTGAGCTCCTGTAGTAAAATTTTAATTTCACTTATTGTACTTTTCAACTCCAGATTTTCTATCTGGTTCCTTTTAATAATTTCTCTCTTTATTGATATTCTCTGGTAGGACATTATTCTCATGATTTCTTTTAGTTCTTTAGGCATGATTTCCTTTAGATCTTCGAACATATTTAAAATAGCTGATTCAAAATCTTTTTCTAATAACTCCAATGTCTGGGTTACCTCAGGGACAGTTTCTATTGATTGTTTCTTTACCCCTGCGTATAGACCATATTTTATTGTTTCTTTCCATGTCTCATAATTTTTAAATGGAAACTGAGCATTTTGAATACTATAATGTGGTGACTCTAGAAATAAGATTCCCCATCTTCCTTAGGGTTTGTTGTTTCTACTTGTTTTAGTTGGATTTTTAGTGACTTTTCTGAACCAGTTTTAAGAAGTATGTCTTTTTGTCATTTGTGACCACTGAAGTTTCTGTTCTCTTGGCCTAGTGGTCAGTTAATGGTTGGATACAGATTTCCTTGAATGTTTAGAAACAAAATAGCTCCCCGTTTTTGCACATGGCCTCTCTTATGTTGGGGCACACTTTCAGTAATAAGCCAGGCAGTTTACAACACTGCCGTAGCCTTCATTTCCTGTTTGTGCAGAGAGTCAAGGTCAGTCAGAACTGAGAAGGTAAGACCTTCTAAGGTCTTTCCTGAACATGTGTACAGTCCTGTTTATGTGTAAGGCCTTCTAGGTTGTCAGGAATATGTTGGAGCCTTTCAAAGCTCTTATTTGCCAATGTGTATCATTTCCCAGCCTTTCCTCCAATATTTTTAGTTAATCTATTGTTTTTTTCCAACTGTTACCCATTGCTGCATACAGCATCAATTAAAACATTTGCCTGTAAATATTTTTGACAAATGGCCCTTGAGTAGTGGTCATAGTGCTGGCTGAGTTCCAGGTAGGTGAGATAAAACATACCTTTTGAGCTAGTCTTCCATGGAGTCACTGGACAGATCAACTAAGGACAACACTTTCCAGATGAGGTCTGTTCTGCTCCCTCTGGTATCAGTACCAGTACTTGGAATGTGGGCTGTTTCTTTCAAGGCTACTGTTAAGCTGAGCAACAGGTGATGGGGCTAAAATGCCACAAAGCTCACTGTTCTTACTGAGATTCAGCCCTTTTTGCTGATTCAGTGCTCCCAAAGTTTCAACAAGTTTTGGTTTGTCTCCAGTGTTCTAAAAAAGTTTGATTCTGAGTTTTTGCCAGAGTTTTAGTTGCTTTTATGGAGGGGTAGATTTCTGCAGTTTCTTACTCTGACCTTTTTACTGACATCCCCTTGCCTATTTTTCTTACAGGGGTCTTGGACCTTTATTCTTGCATTCTTTTTTTTTTTTTTTAAATTTTGTTTATTTATTTATTTTTGGCTGTGTTGGGTCTTCACTGCTGTGCACGGGCTTTCTCTAGTTGTGGTGAATGGGGACTACTTTTCATTGCAGTGCATGGGCTTCTCATTGTGGTGGCTTCTCTTTGTTGAGGAGCATGGGCTCTAGGCGTGTGGGCTTCAGTAGTTGTGGCACATGGGCTCAGTAGTTGTGGCTTGTGGGCTCTAGAGCGCAGGCTCAGAAGTTGTGGCACACAGGCTTAGTTGCTCCGCGGCATGTGGGTTCTTCCCGGACCAGGGCTTGAACCCGTGTCCCCTGCATTGGCATGCAGATTCTTAACCACTGTGCCAGCAGGAAAGTCCCTATTCTTGCATTCTTAGTTCTTTACATATCAGAGATATTAACACTTTGTGATTAGCTGCAAATAGTTTTGCCCAGTTCATCATTTGGTATTTTACTTTGTTCATGGTGCTTTGACTTATTCAAATGTTTTTGATTGTTATCAAATTTATTAATCTTTTCTCTTTCTTCTGGGTTTTGAGTCATAGTGACAAAATTTTCCCTCTCTCTACTTCTAGAGCAATTTATCTATATTTTCATATGGTATTTGTAGAGCTTTATGTTTTACATTTAAATCTCTAATCCATTTGGATTTTAATACAGTGTATGGTGTGAGAAATGGATCTAATTTTATTTTTTTCATATAGCTAACCAGTTATACTCTCAGCACTTATTATCTTTTCTTACCAATTTGAGAAGCCTCCTTTACTGTATACTAAATTTCCATGTGCCATTAGATCTATTTCTGAATTTTCTATTCTGTTTCATTGGTTCTCTAGTCATGTGCCAATGCCACAGTGTTTTTAATTGTAGAGATTTTATTTTATATGTTAGTTCCCTATACTTCCCATATTGGTTTTCTTTTTTTAAGATTTTTTTTCCTGGCTATTATTGCTTATTTGTTCTTCAGATGAACTTTGTAGTAAACTTGCTTTGTGCCAGAAAAAAAATTCTGATGAAATTTTATATTGGGATTGTATTAAATTTGTATATTACCTTCATGATAACTGATATGCCAAAACATGGTATATCTCTTTTTTCTTTCAAGTCTAATTTTGGGACTTAAAAAAGTGCTTTGTAGTTTTTCTCATATAGATTTTTGGCACATCTTACTAAGTTTGCACCTAGAAATTTTATTTCATGTTTTGATATCACAAATGGGACATTCTCTTCCATTCAAACTGGTTTTTGTTTGTACATATAACAACCTATTAATTTTTGTACATTAATTGTATAACCTGCTATTTTATTATTATCTGTAGTAGTTTTTCCATGGGTTCTTGTGGGTTTTCTAGATATAAAATAATACCAGCTCCTGGGATATTGTATTTTGGTGGTTTTAGCAAAAACTGCAAAAGCCACATGATAAAAAAGTCCTGGACATCAGTATTCAGTAATAAGACCCATAAACCAAGTTATTTTCTCATATACCTCAGTATTTCTTATGATGTTACTTTGATTTTAGGCCTAAGTCAGCCTCTAAAAGAGAATTTTAAAAAGTGACATTATCAGGACCCTTTGTGTCTACACACATATGTACACACTCACATACATACATACTCCATCTGTTTTGCTCTTGAGAAATAAACGTACGTACAGGGCTGACTATATTCTACCTGATAAGGTTACCAGGTAAGTGAGTGTAGGACTGGTGAAAATAACATCACACCTCTCACCTATTTTTTGCTGAAGGTGAGATAACAATTCCTTAGATTTTGCTTACACTCTTCACTTTTTTTGTTTGTTTGTTTGTTTTGCGGTACGCGGGCCTCTCACTGTTGTGGCCTGTCCCGTTGCGGAGCACAGGCTCCAGACGCGCAGGCTCAGCGGCCATGGCTCACGGGCCCAGCCGCTCCGCGGCATGTGGGATCTTTCCGGACCGGGGCACGAACCCGCGTCCCCTGCATTGGCAGGCGGATTCTCAACCACTGCGCCACCAGGGAAGCCTACACTCTTCACTTTTAAAGTGCAATTTTGTGCATTTAAATGCTCATCATTTCTTTTTATTCTCACAATAATCCTCCAGCACTAGGTGGGGAGGTGGCTACCCCATTCTAATTTCCTAGAAAGCAGAGGTACCGAAGCTAGTTAACTGCCTAAGGGAGAAATGGTTTAGAACTCAGATTTTCTGTCTTCATATATATTCTTTCTAATATGCTTAAATACTTGCAAAGCCTTTTGCTGCTCTTAAAGCCCATTTCTTACCTGTCCTCAGGGGAATCAGGAACAGCTGCTCAGTATCCCCTATTATAATATCCCTTTATATGTATGAATCCTGCGATTTTGTTCCCTTCCAGCTTCCCCTGTGGTGGGTTAAATAGCCCAGGTTCTGTTCCGCATAGAGTTTATCTCCCACCTCTTTTGTCAGTTTTAACAAAGAGGTTGTGACTCTTGGGTTCCTGCTCAACACAGCTCTTCCTCATTATTTGTAACCTTTATACCTCCTTCCAGGGAGAGTTAAATAAAGCCTCTGGATTTTTGATATGAATGTCTGGCAGGCTGCTGCTTACACAGAAAGGTTTCCAGCAGGGCTGGCTGATTAAAGCCCCAGTCCGATGACTGAGTGTCATTCATGGCAGATGAAAGGCGTCAGCACCTCTGCTCATTCCAAAACCCACAAATGGGAATGGTGCCCGCGTGAAGGTCCAAATTCCACAGCAAGTCCTATTTTGGCAGGAAGAGATAGGTTATAATGAGAATATTTAGAAACTAGGAACCACTGGCTAATTACCTCAGGTGAACAATTCATTTTTTGGAAAGGCACTGTTCTTTTAGCTTGTTAATCATGTGTAAAAATTATCCCTGACCTAGAATTTCATTATTGCACTGGAGTCAGCCTTAAAATTAGAGAAATGAAATACCATAAAATATAAGTAGTAAAAAGGAGAATAAACCTTGAGAGTTAACAGTTATGTGACCTTTTGGATGTTAAAGCATGAAGCATGATGTCCAGTGTGCTTCAGTGGTTTTGAAAACAATGACCCCCAAATGCCACTTCTCTTTCAACATCCTTGGATTCTCTTCCAGTGCCTTCTCTCTGTACACACAAAAAATTGCCAGATTTGGATGGTGGGAGGGTACTCCATCCATCAACCAAGTTACTTGCTTTTTCTTTCTCTGGAAATGATATGTGGCTGATATCACTATCCTCCAGAGAACATTAATATGAGTCAGAAAAATGGGTTCATGCCCTATAGGGGCAACCTCTCCCTGTTTGTGAACAACGTGTCTCTGCAGCTGAGCACCTACCCCTCTTGTGGATTCCCTGGTTATTCTGTCACTGAGCCCTTTAGGCAAATGTAAGAACTACTGGCTTCTGAAAGGAAGAGTCTCCTCAAAGTTAGCATCATCTCAGGTCAAGAAGAGAAAGTGGGAAGGATTTGAGGAAGCCCCTTTGTGTGTCCATCATCTTAGTGTGAAGAAGTGAGACTTATTGATTCATTATTTGTTAGCAAAGAATTTGGTTGATGAGTGGGGAGAACTTTCCATAAGGGGGAAATGTGGTGAATAAAGGGTCAAGGTATGAATGATGAGGCTATGTAAGCACCAAGAGTCTACCTACCCTGGTCTAAGTCACCTTGATTTGGGTTAAGCGGGGCCTGGTTAGAGAGGTCCTCGGTGGCATGAAGAGACAGGTGGGGCCTTGTTGCTTCTTGAGCAGAGGAGGGACATTATAAAAGTGGTATTTTGGAGGAAGAGTCTGATGATGGTGAGTGTGGAGCATGGTCCGAGGGACAGCAGTGGAAGTGATGGAAGAGAATGATGCCAACATCTATTATGAAGGGAATTTGCTCTGACCTTTGACAAAAGGAAGTTTTGGTGTAAGTGGAGAAAACACTGGTCTGAAAATTAAAAGGCCTAATTTTGAATTCCTGTTCTGCCTTTAACTAGCTGGATGACCTCAAGAGGCACTTCTCTCCGCCTTAAGTCCAAATTTCAAGCTAGATCTGTCCAGTGCATCAGTTTCACCTGCAGACACACTGATTTTGGCTAACACAATATTTCAGTTTTCCACAGTTCCCACTGCTCCCTATTGCATCAGAAACAACTTGCTTCGCACTTTTACATCACCAGCCTGGCCCCTCCAGGTGTGCAGTCTCCGCTATAAATCTTGGTAAAATAAGTACATTCATGTTTGCTTAGTTTGTTGGCCACATTAGGTTACAAGTTCTTAGAGTTAGGAAACAAATTAACTTTTTCCTTCTAGCAGGATGTTCAGGGCAAATTAGTAATTAATAATTACTAGTTGATAATATTCAAGTATACAAACATAGACCCTCTTCCCTCTCCTTGCTTCTCTACTTTCTGGGAAAACCTATCGCAGTTAGAAATCATGTTGGGGAATGGTCAGAAGGTTAGATTTTACTTTACTTTCCCTGCTCAGTTTGGACTTTTATATATTTATAGCCACAAATGTACAACTACCTATATTTGGAAGGAAACTGGTTTTAGTCCTTTGGTTGATTTATGATAGTGCCTTGGGGGTTGTGATGAAGAGAGACTCGTAAAAGTAGCACAGGAGAGGGAACATGTTCCCTTTGCAGAACACTAGATAGAGCAAGGGACTCGCCTAGAGCCCCATCTCCAGGACTGGAGTGTAGCACTTCCTCTCTTGAGCCCGTGGCTTCTCTGGCTTAGTGTTGATGTAATGTTTGTAAGAGACTGTATTCTGCTTGGGGATTGGCTCAAGACCTTCATCGAAAGTTAATTAAATCTCTTAGATTGAATACTTATGCTGAGTTGCTAAAATTGCATTTTAAAAAATGGGGTTAGTGATGTGTCCTTATAGAACTAAAAACCTGTAGTTTAGGTTTATTTTCCCAAAAGATTTAAGAGTCAAGTCACAGAAACTAGATAGTTAACAAAAATGTAAAGATTATTTCCGTTATCATAGAATTTGAAGTATTTAATCACATTTTGATATAATCATTTAGTTACAGTAAATGCTTTTTGCTTCCATTTTTCTTTCTTTATTTTATTCACTATGAGTTATTTTATTGTTCCCAAGAGGTTATAACTTTAAAATGAGTTAACATGTTACATTACATTTTCCTTTATAACATGAAATTTAATTATATTGCATTTAATTCATGTAAGTGTTCATCTAAGAACTAGATTTTAAAATATTTTTTGAGTTACTAGAAGTAGAACTTCTCTTTTTCCTCCTTTTTCTATTTTCCTTTCCTTTTGCTCCTCTTCTTCCTTCTTCCTCTTTTTTTCTCAAATAAGTTCCTGAGCAATGTCTCCTGCTCGCAGATTCACAAAGTTGAGCCCATTAGAACTGGAAGAGGTTGTAGCTATTCTCCCATCCACGAGTTCCTGACCTGGGGTTCACTTACACAGGTGAAGTCCTAGGTGGGCTATTGTGGAGAGCCCAAAAACCTTGAAATTCTGTGCAAAGCTCTGTGTTCATACGCACTTCCCTGAGAAGAGGGTCTATATCTTCATCAAATTCTCAGAGGAGTCCATGACCCCAAAGGTTAAATAAGTATCACTGATAAGAAAAACAATGGCCAAGATGTCAAAATAACTCATCCAGGATCATGTAACTATGTAGTGGCAGAACCAGGAGTAGAAACTAGGTCTCTGGATTCTAGTACAAGGCTTTTTCTGCTACACTAAGAAAGCGGGCTTAGTTTCCATTTTTATGGAGTTGTTGATGTGCAGTTGTTAGGTCTTCTTAAAGCTGTATTCCATGGATGGCTAAGGAGTTAGAAATAAATTACTAATAAAATCAAATTGATTAAAACAACTTATCAGCCAACCCAAACCAAAATACTGTCTACATTCCAAGTGTTCTAAGTCCTTTTATATAAAAAGTCACACACTCTGAGTATGTTTGATATCATGTATACCTGAAGACAAAGTAAAAGAGGGAGGGAGGCAGAGAGAGTGAGAGGAAGTTGGGGGAGGGTAGGTCACATGTTTCCAGGGAGTGGGGTGGGGGAAGGGAGAGAAAGAATAGTGAGAACTTCCAAATCAGCAAGTCAGTTTTCTTCCTAACTTGTAATGGATGATGGGGGCATCCTCCCTTGGGAGAACCCAGGATATTTAAAACGTCTGGAGTGTCACCTCTGCTGCTGCCTTCTCCCTGATTCAAGAAAGCATATTGGCAGGGAGAATTGCAACACCCCCAAGAACTGAGTATGAAGCCATAGGGTGCTGGACTTCACTGCAAGAACCACCATGCCCTGGAGCACTCTTTCAAAAAGCCTGCAGACACTAAGCCCTATGTAAACTAAGATGAAAGAGGACAGTGTTTCCACAGCACTACTCATATCCCCTGCCCTGCAACACTCAGCACTGACACCAAACCCATGAGCCCTGCTGTGGGCTGCCTGTCCTCAGAAGGATCTTTTGTCCCAGCTCCACTTTTCATTTTAGCTGTTTTGACAGGTGGTAGAGATTTCTAGTTCCTTGTCCACATTAACGTAAATGATCATCTTTTCAGACACAAATAACAACTCCTTTCCAAATGCTCTGAACATGGCCAGCTCACTGATTGTTCATAACCATGAATGGATTTAAAATTTCTCTCTACAAATAAGTTTATTTTTACCATGTTTTTAGCTTCCACATATATGCATTAATATATGACATTTGTTTTTCTCTTTCTGACTTACTTCACTCTGTACGACAGTCTCTAGGTCCATCCATGTCTCTACAAATGACCCAATTTCATTCCTTTTTATGGCTGAGTAGTATTCCATAGTATATATGTACCACATCTTCTTTATCCATTCATCTGTCAATGGACATTTAGGTTGCTTTTGTAAATAGCATCCTGGCTATTGTAAATAGTGTTGCAATGAACACTGGGGTGCATGTATCTTTTCGAATTATGGTTTTCTCCAGATATATGCCCAGGAATGGGATTTCTGGATCATATGGTAGTTCTATCTTTAGTTTTTTAAGGAAAAAACCTCCATACTGTTCTCCACAGTGGCTATATCAATTTGCATTCCCACCAACAGGGCAGGAGGGTTCCTTTTTCTCCACACCCTCTCCAGCATTTATTGTTTGCAGAGTTTTCATGATGGCCATTCTGACCAGTGTGAGGTGATACCTCATTGTAGTTTTGATTTGCATTTCTCTAATAATTAGTGACGTTAAGCATCTTTTCATATGCCTCTTGGTCATCTGTATGTCTTTTTTGGAGAAATGTCTATTTAGGTCTTCCACCCATCTTTTGATTGGATTGTTTGTTTTTTTGATATTGGGCTGCATGAGTTGTTTGTATATTTTGGTGATTAATCCCTTGTCAGTTGCTTCATTTGCAAATATTTTCTCCCAATCTGAGGGTTGTCTTTTTGCCGTACAACAGAAACTAACACAACATTGCAAGTCAGCATTGTCAACATTGTAAAGCAACTATAACCCAATTAAAAAAAAATTTATCTCTGAGCAGAGATACAGATGCAAGGAAAGGCTTTTTTCCCCCCAATGGTGATAAAGATCATGGTTTAATCTTTTTTTCTCATGCTCTAATATAATAGAGATGAATCATGCCCAGGCAGTTTAATCATACTTGTCATAACGGAGGCTATAATTCTTTGGATTCTGTTTTATTAGCAGTATTTAAAAATCTGCCACAACTCAGATTGCTCAGTTGGCCAAACAGCTTGACATCTCTTTCCCTTCCCCATCCCCCAAATTAAATAAAATAAAGGAAAAGAAGGAAGGGGAGAGTGGAAGGAAGGAGGGAAGAAAGGATGACAAAATTAGTCGAGTCTGTGACAGAGGCTGTCTGAAACACCGGGCCAGGCTGAGTTACTGCCTGCTGCTTGAGGGGAAGGCAGGGGAATGTGGGCCCAGAGAAGAACTGCAGAGGAGATGCTGTCCCTGAGCCTAGGCCACTGACCACACACCCCTGAGTGAAGGGCTCAGTAGACCTTAGGTAAGTTACTGAGAGGATGCTGAGGTTAGGTTGGCTCTGGGGCTTTCAACTGGATTTTTCCTGTTACTTTCCTCTTCCCCCCACTGAGCCTTCATGGACCTCAGGGTAATTTGAATTTCTACAGCCTATGGCTTAGGTGGGGTTTGACTTTGATGGTTCCTCAGATCACCCTTTCCCTCGGCTATTGATAAGGCAGATGCTGTACTCCCCCGCTGGATTTGCCATCTTTCTCTGGGCTTCCCAGGGGAGGTAGTGATTTTTGGCAAGACGAAGCCCTCAGCAACAAGCAGAGGCATCTCTTTCAACTGTCTGCGTTTTAGCAACATTTACTAAGCCGCCTCTGGCTATGGTGGCAATCATATGGTGTCGTGTTCTGGAGCACACAGCATCTGATGGCAGCCTACTATCCTCAAGGGGGGAGAAGGGATGAGTTTTTAATACACCAAGACCATGACTTGGCCTGTGGGAAAGACATCTGCCAACATCCATTTCCTGTGCAGAGGGAAGGAGCAGAGTGGTACATAGAAGACAAGCTTCAGCAGTTTTATTTACTTGGCCTATAGACTGAGTTCAAAAGTTAGGCATCACCCTGTGAACTTCCCAACATATGGATGACGACTGTGAAATAGGAGTAAATTTAAGCACTGGATGGCAGATACGTCTTTGAGTGACTTCCAGAGTTGTTTTTTTTTTGGCAGGAGCTTCTTTGATTGATTTCCAGAGATTTTTTGCATCATTGACATCAAAATTAGATGGAAGGGAATCTTAAATAGCCTGGTAGCCATGATGTGTGTGTGCATGTGCATGCCTGTGTGAGTGTGTGTGTGAAAAGCCTTGGATCTTGATATTGAAAGGAAGACAGCCCTACAACCTTTCAGGCACAGAGGTTGGGGCGAGGTGTATGAATAGTTAAAGAGAATTCTGGTTTATTTCTTACTAAAATATCCACAAAGATCCAGCACGAGATGACCATTCATATTGCCACTCCAAACTAGATGACCCAATGACAGAATCTGGGAGGGACTGACAATTATGAGGCAGATGGAGTTGGACTAGGAAAACTACTCAAGCTTTAGATTTGTTTCCAAAGCAGACTGCCTGAAAAAAAAGTCAAGCAATATTGCATATCTTACCACCACCTGTCCTCTCAATATAAGAACTTAAGTCCTATATAATTTGAAAATGATCAGTTACACTTTTTGGGTCCCCCTCTTTGAGGCCAGGGGAGTATGTACTTTTTCACAGGTGCCTCCCTTACCAATTTTCTTTTTTGAAGTTTTGAATTTTATTTTATTTATTTTTTTATACAGCAGGTTCTTATTATTTATCAATTTTATACTTATTAGTGTATATATATCAATCCCAATCTCTCAATTCATCACACACACCCCCACCCCCACCATGTTCCCCCCTTGGTGTCCATACGTTTGTTCTCTACATATGTCTCTCTATTTCTGCCCTGCAAACTGGTTCATCTATACCATTTTTCTGGTTCCACATATATGCATTAATGTATGATATTTGTTTTTCTCTTTCTGATTAATTCATTCTGTATGACAGTCTCTAGATCCATCCACATCTCTACAAATGATCCAATTTGGTTCATTTTTATGGCTGAGTAATATTCCATTGTATATATGTACCACTTCTTCTTTATCCATTCGTCTGTCAATGGGCATTTAGGTTGCTTCCATGACCTGGCTATTGTAAATAGTGCTGCAATGAACATTGGGGTGCATGTGTCTTTTTGAATTATGGTTTTCTCTGGGTATATGCCCAGTAGTGGGATTGCTGGGTCATATGGTAATTCTATTTTTAGTTTTTTAAGGAAACCCCATACTGTCCCCCATAGTGGCTGTATCAGTTACATTCCCACCAACAGAGCAAGAGGGTTCCATTTTCTCCACATCCTCTACAGCATTTGTTGTTTGTAGATTTTCTGTTGATGCCCATTCTAACTGGTGTGAGGTGATACCTCATTGTAGTTTTGATTTGCATTTCTCTAATAATTAGTGATGTTGAGAAGCTTTTCATTTGCTTCTTGGCCATCTGTATGTCTTCTTTGGAGAAATGTCTATTTAGGTCATCTGCCCATTTTTTGATTGGGTTGTTTGTTTTTTTAATATTGAGCTGCATGAGCTGTTTATATATTTTGGAGATTAATCCTTTGTCCATTGATTTGTTTGCAAATATTTTCTCCCATTCTGCGGGTTGTCTTTTCGTCTTGTTTGTAGTTTCCTTTGCTGTGCAAAAGCTTTTAAGTTTCATTAGGACCCATTTGTTTATTTTTCTTTTTATTTCCATTACTCTAGGAGGTGGATCAAAAATGATCTTGCTGTGATTTATGTCAAAGAGTGTTCTTCCTATGTTTTCCTCTAAGAGTTTTATAGTGTCCAGTCTTACATTTAGGTCTCTAACCCATTTTGAGTTTATTTTTGTGTATGGTGTTAGGGAGTGTTTTAATTTCATTCTTTTACATGTAGCTGCCCAGTTTTCCAAGCACCACTTATTGAACAGACTGTCTTTTCTCCATTGTATATTCTTGCCTCCTTTGTCATAGATTAGTTGACCATAGGTACATGGGTTTACCTCTGGGCTTTCTATCCTGTTCCATTGATCTATATTTCTGTTTTTGTGCCAGTACCATATGTCTTGATTACTGTAGCTTTGTAGTATAGTCTGAAGTCAGGGAGTCTGATTCCTTCAGCTCTGTTTTTTCCCTCAAGATTGCTTTGGCTATTCGGGGTCTTTTTTTGTCTCCATACAAATTTTAAGATGTTTTGTTCTAGTTCTGTAAAAATTGCCATTGGTAATTAGATAGAGATTGCATTGAATCTGTAGATTGCTTTGGGTGGTATAGTCATTTTCACAATATTGATTCTTCCAATCCAAGAACATGGTATGTCTCTCCATCTATTTGTATCTTTAATTTCTTTCATCAGTGTCTTATAGTTTTCTGCATACAGGTCTTTTGTCTCCCTAGGTAGCTTTATTCCTAGGTATTTTATTCTTTTTGTTGCAGTGGTAAACGGGAGTGTTTCCTTAATTTCTCTTTCAGATTTTTCATCATTAGTGTATAGGAATGCAGGAGATTTCTGTGCATTAATTTTGTATCCTGCAACTTTACCACATTCACTGATTAGCACTAGTAGTTTCCTGGTGGCTTCTTTAGGATTCTCTATGTATAGTATCATGTCATCTGCAGTGACAGCTTTACTTCTTCTTTTCCAATTTGTATTCCTTTTATTTCTTTTTCTTCTCTGATTGTCATGGCTAGGACTTCCAAAACTATGTTGAATAATAGTGGCGAGAGTGGACATCCTTGTCTTGTTCCTGATCTTAGAGGAAATGCTTTCAGTTTTTCACCATTGAGAATGATGTTTGCTATAGGTTTGTCATATATGGCTTTTATTCTGTTGAGGTAGTTTCCCTGTATGCCCACTTTCTGGATAGTTTTTATCATAAATGGGTGTTGAATTTTGTCAAAAGCTTTTTCTGCATCTATTGAGATGATCATATGGTTTTTATTCTTCAATTTGTTAATATGGTGTATCACATTGATTTATTTGCCTATATTGTAGAATCCTTGCATCCCTGGGATAAATCCCACCTGATCATTGTGTATGATCCTTTTAAAGTGTTGTTGGATTCTGTTTGCTAGTAGTTTGTTGAGGATTTTGCATCTATATACATGAGTGATATTGGTCTGTAATTTTCTTTTTTTGTATTATCTTTGTCTGGTTTTGTTATCAGGGTGATGGTGACCTCATAGAATGAGTTTGGGAGTGTTCCTTCCTCTGCAATTTTTTGGAAGAGTTTGAGAAGGATGGATGTTAGCTCTTCTCTAAATGTTTGATAGAATTCACCTGTGAAGCCATTTGGTCCTGGACTTTTGTTTGTTGGAAGAATTTTAACCACAGTTTCAATTTCATTACTTATTATTGGTCTGATCATATTTTCTATTTCTTCCTGGTTCAGTCTTGGAAGGTTATACCTTTCTAAGAATTTGTCCATTCCTTCAGGTTGTCTGTTTTATGGGACAGAGTTGCTTGTAGTAGTCTCTTAGGATGCTTTGTATTTCTGCGATGTCTGTTGTAACTTCTCCTTTTTCATTTCTAATTTTATTGATGAATCCTCTCCCTCATTTTCTTCATGAGTCTGGCTAATGGTTTATTAATTTTGTTTATCTTCTCAAAGAACCAGCTTTAAGTTTTATTGATCTTTGCTATTGTTTTCTTTGTTTCTATTTCATTTACTTCTGATCTTTATGATTTCTTTCCTCTACTAACTTTGGGTTTTGTTTGTTCTTCTTTCTCTAGTGCCTTTAGGTGTCAGGTTAGATTGTTTATTTGAGATTTTTCATGTTTCCTGAGGTAGGCTTGTATTGCTATAAACTTCCCTCTTAGAACTGCTTTTGCTTCATCCCATAGGTTTTGGGTCATTGTGTTTTCATTGTCATTTGTTTCTAGGTATTTTTTGTTTTCCTCTTTGATTTCTTCAGTGATTTCTTGGTTATTTAGTAATATATTGTTTAGCCTCCACCATGTGTTTGTGTTTTTTACGTTTTTTTCCCTGTAATTGATTTCTAATCTCATAGCGTTGTGGTCAGAAAAGATGCTTGATATGATTTGAATTTTCTTAAATTTACTGGGGCTTGATTTGTGACCCAAGTTGTGATGTATCCTGGAGATTGTTCCATGTGCACTTGAGAAGACAGTGTAATCTGCTGTTTTTGGATGGAATGTCCTATAAATATCAATTAAATCTATCTGGTCTATTGTGTCATTTAAAGCTTGTGTTTCCTTATTAATTTTCTTTTTGGATGATCTGTCCATTGGTGTAAGTGAGGTGTTTAAGTCTCCCACTATTACTGTGTTACTGTCGATTTCCTCTTTTATAGCTGTTAGCAGTTGCCTTATGTATTGAGGTGCTCCTATGTTGGGTGCATATATATTTATAATTGTTATATCTTCTTCTTGGATTGATCCCTTGATCATTATGTAGTGTCCTTCCTTGTCTCTTGTAACATTCTTTATTTGAAAGTCTATTTTATCTGATATGAGTATTGCTACTCCAGCTTTCTTTTGATTTTCATTTGCATGGAATATCTTTTTCCATCCCCTCACTTTCAGTCTGTATGTGTCCCTAGGTCTGAAGTGGGTCTCTTGTAGAGAGAATATATGTGGGTCTTGTTTTTGTATCCATTCAGTGAGCCTGTGTTTTTTTTTTTTTTTTTTTTTTTTTGCGGTATGTGGGCCTCTCACCGTGTGGCCTCTCCCGTTGTGGAGCACAGGCTCTGGACGTGCAGGCTCAGCAGCCATGGCTCACGGGCCCAGCCGCTCCGCAGCATGTGGGATCCTCCCAGACCGGGGCACGAACCCTTGTCCCCTGCATTGGCAGGCTGACTCTCAACCACTGTGCCACCAGGGAAGCCACGAGCCTGTGTGTTTTGGTTGGAGCATTTAATCCATTTATGTTTAAGGTAATTATCAATATGTATTTTCCTATTACCATTTTCTTAATTGTTATAGGTTTGTTTTTTTAGGTTCTTTTCTTCTCTTGTGTTTCCCACTTAGAGTATTTCCTTTAGCATTTGTTGTATAGCTGGTTTGGTGGTACTGAATTCTCTTAGCTTTTGCTTGTCTGTTAAAGCTTTTGGTTTCCCCGTCAAATCTGAATGAGATCCTTGCCGGGTAGGGTAATCTTGCTTGTAGGTTCTTCCCTCTCATAACTTTAAGTATGTCATGCCACTCCCTTCTGGCTTGTAGAGTTTCTGCCGAGAAATCAGCTGTTAACCTTATGGGAGTTCCCTTGTGTGTTATTTTTTGTTTTTCCCTTGTTGCTTTCAATAATTTTTCTTTGTCTTTAATTTTTGCCAGTTTGATTACTATGTGTTTCGGCATGTTTCTCCTTGGGTTTATCCTGCCTGGGACTCTCTGTGCTTCCTGGACTTGGGTGGCTATTTCCCATGTTAGGGAAGTTTTCGACTATAATCTCTTCAAAAATTTTCTCGGGTCCTTTCTCTCTCTCTTCTCCTTCTGGGACCCCTATAATGTGAATGATGTCCCATTTAATGTTGTCCCAGAGGTCTGTTAGGCTGTCTCCATTTCTTTTCATTCTTTTTTCTTTAATCTGTTCTGCAGTAGTGAATTCCACCATTCTGTCTTCCAGGTCACTTATCCGTTCTGCCTCAGTTATTCTGCTATTGATTCCTTCTAGTTTATTTTTCAGTTCAGTTATTGTATTGTTCATCTCTGTTTGTTCTTTAATTCTTCTAGGTGGTTGTTCTTTAATTCTTCTCGGTCTTTGTTAAACATTTCTTGCATCTTCTCAATCTTTGCCTCCATTGTTTTTCCCAGATCCTCGATCATCTTCACTATCATTATTCTGAATTTTTTTCTGGAAGGTTGCCTATCTCCATTTCATTTAGTTGTTTCTCTGGGGTTTTATCTTGTTCCTTCATCTGGTACATAGCCCTCTGCCTTTTCATCTTGTCTATATTTCTTTGAATGTGGTTTCTGTTCCACAGGCTGCAGGATTGTAGTTCTTCTTGCTTCTTCTCTCTGCCCTCTGGTGGATGAGGCTATATAAGAGACTTCTGCAAGGTTCCTCCCAATTTTCTACATCTAGGCAGAGACTTAAAATCTCAGAAGTCAACTGAGCATGAGAGGGGTGTGTTTGTGCGTGTGAGTGTGTGTGCACGTGCACACACATGCATACTGTAGCACTATATATTTTGGGAGATATATTCTCATGAATAAAGCACTAGTACAGGAGCAGTGCATGCTGAGAATTCCAGTCTCTCATGTACTCCATTGGCTCAAGGGTGAGAGAACAAGAAAGAAGAGGTATGAAGTAGATACCTTTGCAGCAAATCAAAGATCATTTTATGAAAACCCAGACAAAACTGAGAATTAATTACTCTGGGAGATTGCATATCACATTCTCTGTTGACAAACTCTGAGGCCAGATGGATGCTTCATTCAAGGAGGAGAAAACAATAACATGAGGCATGTGAAAAAATTGTGCAGAGCAAAGGGAAGGAAAGGATCTGGGTAACTCAGAGGAAAAACATACCTTTAAATATCATCTCCCACAGAACTGAGAAGAAAATTTCACAAGACTTGTATGCGGGCCTCTCACTATTGTGGCCTCTCCCGTCGCGGAGCACAGGCTCTGGATGCGCAGGCTTAGCGGCCATGGCTCACGGGACCAGCCGCTCTGCGGCATGTGGGATCTTCCTGGACTGGGGCACGAACCCGTGTCCCCTGCATCGGCAGGCGGACTCTCAACCACCACGCCACCAGGGAAGCCCCTCACAAGACTTTTTGATATTCAAGAAGACTTGACCTCTATCAGGAGAGAAAGTCAGAAGTAAAAAAGAGCTGAACTGAAAAGGCAGTTAAATAAGATAAAAAGGGAGTTAGATCAATTGAGAGAGGATTGCTCACAGAATGAATGAAAATGTGGAATTAACAATTACACTGAAGGCAGCAAAAGCAGAATTGATGTGAAAAAAAGCTGAGTGCAAATGTCCCATGATCCTCTTTAAAGAGAATATGTAATATGAAATTAACAATAATCTGGATTTTAAAGTCCAGATTATATGAAAAAAAACCTGAGAGTGGACAGAAGAGAAGGAATGTGCTTAATATCTTATCTCAAATAGGGGCAACTTAAAGGCTACAATATTCTCTTGGTTCTGACGGGGAAATATAGGCTGAAGTATTATATACAGAGGTATTATTTAGTGCAATAAAAGGCAAACGAATTCCAGAACGCTGGAGAAAATAAATCAAAATCACTTGAGCAAACATAAAGGAAACAAACAAAAAGAATACACATCGTAAAAGACATAAAACTAAATTAGCCTCAAGAAAGCATAGAACACTGTGATAAAAATAAGAACAACCAGATCGGCTGAACTAAAAAATATAAAAATGGATAAAATATTCTTATTAAAAGAAGTAGAAGCTCATATTGAGTCAAAAAACGGCATCCAATTTTATGCTGTTGAAAAGCAGTAGACCTAAAACAAAGTGAAGCAATGTTTATATGTAAAAGGATAAGTGTAGGTATGTTAGATAATGAAAAACAAAACAAGGGATAATGTAGATATGATAAGGTAGAATTTAAGAAACAAATTAAATAAGATTATGGGATCTTTTATTTTGATAAAATAAATTATTTTGAGAACTATATAGCCATAATGAATCCTTATGAACCAAATAACATTGCTTCAAAGTATACAAAGCATATAATGTTAGAAGTAGAAAGAGAATCTGAACAATGTCAGTAGTGAGGGTTACTTTGATATCTATATCTAAATCGAATCTATATCTATGTATCTTTTTTCTAGCATCTATGGAAATATTATTAAAATTACCTAAAACAGATCTTAAAGAAAAGTAAATAAATTTTCCAAAAAGAAACTCCAGCACACCATCACCACCACCACAGTATCCTTGTCATCTGGCATGGTGCAGAACTTCTTTGAATGCACATCCTTTCCAGGTCTCCAGTTTACATGGTCCCAAAAGTCCCTGATAGTTTTACTTATTTGTCTTACTTGCCTGGCCCTATACATTTGAATTTGCAAGCTTTGATAAAGGCTAAACATTTAATAAGAGGTTCTTACTATCTTTGTTTGGGTTAAACGCCATTACACAGGAGTTTATACTCACAGAATCTGCTGGGGGCTGGGCTGGGGCCATCTTCCAAAGTGTAAGATAAGTTTAGTTGAAGCCTGCATTGGAAAGGCTGCAGTGGGCTCTGCTGAAAGTCTAATAAAGGGTGGCTGTTGGACCTTGATGGAGAGGTGAGTTAACTACATCTTCTTCAAGCAAAACAGGGAAATGGAAGGATGATTAAGCCATGACTGATAACAGCTGTAGATTTATTCGAATGGTTTTCACAAGATTTCCTGTAGGCAATGGTATTCTGAAATTTCTAAATATATTTTCTAGGTATATTTAGTTCCTAGGTATATTAGTATTCACTCATTTGTACTTGCTTTAACCTAAAAAGGACTTGAGTCAGTTACAAAGACTGTGACATACCAAGGGTGGGAAGTGGTCTGCCCCAGAGACAAGCAAAAGAGGAGTTTAAGACCAATAATAAAACTGGCTAAAAGCCAGTCTGCTTTTTATTAGCACGTATACCAGTATTCTAAACAGTATCAGTGATAAAATGCTTCTTCTTGCCATGATGGACCCCTCCATCATTTATTTATTTATTTATTTATTTATTTATTTATTTATTTATTTATTTATTTATGTTTTTGGCTGTGTTGTGTCTTCTTTGCTGCATGCGGGCTTTCTCTGGATGCGGCAAGTGGGGGCTGCTCTTCGTTGTGGTATGTGGGCTTTTCGTTGCGGTGGCTTCTCTTGTTGCGGAGCACAGGCTCTAGGTGCACGGGCTTCAATAGTTGTGGTGTATGGGCTCAGTAGTTGTGGCTCACGGGCTGTAGGGCTGTAGAGCACAGGCTCAGTAGTTGTGGTGCATGGGCTCAGTTGCTCTGCGGCATGTGGGATCTTCCTGGACCAGGGTCGGAACCTGTGCCCCCTGCATTGGCAGGTGGATTCTTAACCACTGCGCCATCAGGGAAGTCCCTCCATCATTTATTTTTAATACAAACCGTGTTTGCATCTATTTAAAGTAGTTTGTATTTATTTTAATTAATTAATGATTAATTAATTAATCTTTCATTTTTTTAAAAATTGGAGTTAGTTGCTTTACAATATTGTGTTAGTTTATACTGTAAAGTGAATCAGCTATACATATATCTTCTTTTTTGTAGATTTTCTTCTCATGAACTAGTTCGTATTTATTTTAAATGGACCTTCAGAATTGTGTAACATAGCCTATAAATTGGAATAGTGTCAATGCTTCATTTGTAATAAAATTTTATTTCAGTGAAAAATACATGTGCTGTGCCTATAACATAATGGGTTGGATTTCTATAGGACTCAGCCTATGACTTGCTTAGATAAATTGCCTGGGCAAGCTGCCTTTCTCTTCAGACCATTGATCAGTTATTACCATCAGTCTAGTACTAGTTGCTCAGTTTAAGGCAGAGGAACCAAGAAAAAATAAAATTGTTTGTGTGTGCTAGTGTTTCAGGCCCACATTTAAGAAATGATAGGAAACATCATCCCAGATTATGTTTTTCTTAAAAAAATTACCATGTATATTTAGCAACAAGTAGAATGGGCATTATGATACACTTAGACTCATAGTACCAGACTGACTCCAGCACTGAAGGAAAAAAGGGAGGGTGGTGGCTGTGAGGTGTTTTGACCTCTGAGCCCTGTACAGATTGTTCAAAAGGGCTTTGGAAATCTTCAGGCAAAAATGCTGTGAGAAGGATGATGCATCTGAGAAAAGAGATAGGTGGGGCCACAGTCTCTTATTCTACAGGCTTTCCTATTTCCTTCCTTATCTTTTGAGAAAGAAAACTGCATAAAAAGCAGCCATTCTATACCTTGCAGAGGATTGAGAGTTTGAAAAGGACCACAAAGGACTGGCTTTGGGGTATAGAAATGGCTAATTCTCGAAGGAGAAACAGGTCTAACGGTTTTAAACACCTCTTTAGGGGATAATTATGAATATGGCTTGATCTATTCTTGCAGATATATTCAAATCTACAGCAAAGTTTCTTTGGTCATCTCTCCTTTCTTAATGCTCATGTCAGAGCCCTTGAAAAATTGGTTCCCCAATGTTGTCATACGGCCAATACTCAGGTAAATGGAACAACAAGGGTTATATTAATACTATTTAACCACTGGTAGTACAGGCACCAAACAGTCAAAGTGGAACCCCAATGAGTCATTACATATGTGCACAACTGGCACAGCTGTGTCAGCGTGTGCTGGCTGAGTGTCAGCGCTGGGCATGGGCCAACCTTGGAAACTTCAGAAAGTCTTCATTGGTTATCCCACCCCAAGAGAAAACACACATGTGCATACACACACAGACACACACACACTAGCAGGAAAGAAGTGAGATTTCTTAAAACCAGATTAAGGCATGCCAAGACAAAAATCTATAATTGGCACCAGAACATCACTGGAATTAAAGGGAAATATTACCCCAGTTAACTCAGGGATCCTTACATAACTAAAGTATAAATCCATTCCTGTCATTGAAATAAACAGTGCCCTTAAGTGGAAGTGTAAGGCACTGATCTATTGAGTCCTTCTGTACAGGGCAAGATTCATTGTGTAAATGCAGATGGTGTGTTGCTCTGTACCAAACTTGGTAACAATGGCCACAGAACTCAGAGCTTCCCAATAGTTTGTCGTCGGTATGCTGAGATATCACACATGGGTACTTGTGTTGCTACAAGACATAGTTACTCTCAGCCTTCAGGGGGCAGTGCAGGGGCCGTGGTGGGAGGAGCTCCTGAGCAGCCTCAGGAGCAGGGTCTCAGGGCTGCTTTGTGGTCCCCTTGGGTGGCAGCCCTGCTGAGCAACACCCAGCAACTCATGGCTCTAGATGGCTGTGCCGAATGAGGTCAGGGAGCTCTACTCCCCAGAGACCTACTTCCGCAGCCAGCTGCGGAGTACACTCTGCTACCCACCGTGGATAAGTACCTGCCCGTGGAGCTGTTGGAGAATCCGTATGTTTGGTGCCCTAAAAGTAGGTGGTTGGAAGTGGGGGAGGTGCAGAGGCTGGATAGGGCTCCTTGTGGGCCTAGCTCCGGGTCCTGGCTCTGCCTCAGTCTAAGTATGTGTGTTAGTTTTCCATTAATATTGTAACACATGACCACAAACTCAGTGGCTTAAAACAATACAGGTTTATTATGTTACAGTTCTAGAAGCCAGAAGTCTGAGATGGGATTCACTGGAACAAAAATCAAGAGTTGGTAGGGTTGCATTCCTTCTGGAGGCTCTAGGGGAAAATCTGTTCCCTAACCTTTTCTAGCTTCTAGAAGCCACTTGCATTCCTCAGCTTGTGACCCCTCCCTTCGTCTTCAAAGCCAGCAGCATGGCGTCTTCCAATCTCTCCCTGACTCTGTCTTTCGTTTCTGTTGTTCCATCTTCTCTGACTCCGACTCTTCTGCTTCCTCCTTTTTCTTAAAAGGACCCTTCGCATTACATTGATTCCACGTGGGTAATCAGGAGCATCCTCCCATCTCGAGACTCTTAATTTAACCGCTTGCAAAGTCCCCTTTGCCATGTGAAGGAACACATTCAGCGGTTCCAGGGATCACAATATAGGTATCTTTGGGGGACTGTTATTCAGCCTTCCATACAGATGATGGCTCCCTTGTCTGTTTTGCAGGTGACTGGGCCTGAAGAATGACATTCGTGACTTCCAAGTTAGAGTGTTATTGTTATTTTGAAATGCTTGATGTAAAAAAGTTCATTGGATCAAAAATCTGTTCCCATCATTAAATACATTTCAATATTACATTGCCAGTGAAAAGGAAGAAGAGTGGTTGGATTTTTTTTTTATAAATTTATTTATTTATTTTTGGCTGTGTTGGGTCTTCGTTGCTGCACATGGGATTTCTCTAGTTGTGGCGAGCAGGGGCTACTCTTCATTGCGGTGCATGGGCTTCTCATTGCAGTGGCTTCTCTTGTTGCAGAGCACAGGCTCTAGGCGTGTGAGCTTCAGTGGTTGTGGTGCACGGTCTCAGTAGTTGTGGCTCACGTGCTCTAGAGCGCAGGCTCAGTAGTTGCAGTGCACGGGCTAAGTTGCTCTGCAGCATGTGGGATCTTCCTGGACCAGGGATAAAACCTATGTCCCCTGCATTGGCAGGCAGATTCTTAACCACTGCACCACCAGGGAAGTCCCTGGTTGGATTTTTAAAGTACAGTTTTCACTGTCGTGAAATTTTCAATGTTATAAAAATGGTTTTAAAATTTGTATTATATGTATGTGAACAAAATTTCTCATTGATGTAACTCTCACAAATTTCAAGGGTCACCATTGAAAACTCTTGATCAGGAATTGTGTGTAGCCATTTCAGCCTTAAAATGTGATATAAGAAAGTTATTCTTGTTATCTTCATGGAAGCAAGCTCAAGGTTCTCATTAAAAAATGTGAAAAGATTTTTGGGGAAGGTTTATTCTAGTTCAATATTCAATATCTTCCCTAATATCTTTTATTTTTATCATGATTAAATATAAAACAAAGAAAATGTAATGTTTTTACCCAAGTTCCAAAGAGATATGCCCAAATCTTCCCCAGATTACCTCAGCATGCCATATAAATATTATCATTTTCTATGTGTGGATAATGTGAAAAATGATTGAGGAGAGTGGATGGGGGTGACCCCATCCTTTGTACTTGTACAGGACCAACTCAAAACAATTTCAAAGGAAATATTACAAAATGATAGACAATTCCATTATAAGATCAATTGCAATGTTTAGAACACATAATAAATCCCTTAATTTGACCATAGATAAAGAAGTATATAGTACTTCCTTGCTGTCCACAGGGGATAGGTTCAAGGACCCCCACAGATACCAAAAGCCAAGGATGCTCAAGTCCCTTACATAAAATGGTGTAGTATTTGCATATGAACTACGCACATTCCCCTGTATACTTTATTATTTATTTATTTATAAATGTATTTATTTATTTATTTAGTTTTGGGTGCGTTGGGTCTTTGCTGCTGTGCGCAGGCTTTCTCTAGTTGTGGCGAGCAGGGGCTACTCTTCTGTTGTGGTGCACGAGCTTCTCATTGCGGTGGCTTCTCTTGTTGCAGAGCACGGGCTCTAGGCATGTGGGTTTCAGTAGTTGTGGCATGCGGGCTCAGTAGTTGTGGCTCGCAGGCTCTAGAGTGCAGGCTCAGTAGTTATGGTGCACAGGCTTAGTTGCTCCGCAGCATGTGGGATCTTCCCAGACCAGGGCTCAAACCCGTGTCCCCTGCACTGGCAGGCGGATTCTTAACCCCTGCACCACCAGGGAAGCCCCCTCCTATATACTTTAAGTCATCCCTGGATTACTTATAATATCTAATATAATGTAAATGCTATGTAAATAGTTGTAAATACAATGAAAAACTGTGTAAATAGTCTCCCTCAAGTTCTATTTTTGGAATTTTCTGGAATTCCTCCTCCTCCCCTGAATATTTTCCATTGAGGTTGGTGGATGTGGAGCCTACAGGATATGGAGGGATAACTGTCCATATGTCTATATATATGTAGATATGTATCTACGTGTGTTTATATATGTAGATATGTGTGTATGTATATCTGTTTATGTGTACACATCCTATATATGTGTGTACATATTTGTATGTATACACACACACACACACATATCTTTGGAAGGTTCCTATTTCAAGGTCCCAAAGTCTGGTGCCTTGAGGGACTCGACAGGGGTGTACCCAGGCCTCCCTCCCTGTGGGCCCTTGAACGAGCTAGTTACCTAACTTGAGTGCCATCTTCCGCCTCACACTTGTCGTCCACCTCGTAGGGTTATTGTGAAGGTCAAAGGAGGTAAAAAGGCACAAAAGTGTCCGTCACAACCCCAGACGCTCATCGTGATCACTCAGTAAAGGTTAATGCCCATCTCCTTTGAACTCTTTGGAAAGAAAATGATTCATGCCTCTAAGTCAGGCCAGGTTTGTTTCTTTTAAGTGAAAGAGGTCCATTTCATAAACAGATGAGCTGAAATGGCTGAGATTTTGTTAGGTTCGGAAGAAGCGCAGGAGGCCTCGCCACGTCGGCAGTCGCCCCGCCCAGGGCAGCCGTCAGAGTTCTGCGCAGCAGGGAGAGGGTGAAGGCTACACCTTCCTCTCTTTATTCTCTTCCACACATGCCCAGGCAGTCAGTTCAAACATGTCATTGTCCAGCGTGAAGCGCAGCAGACCGTAATGGCTAAAGAGCCCACGCTGCGGAGTGAGCCCCGCCTTCAGCTTTTCTCACCCCGGGAGAGGCCAGGAGTCACGTGGGGTGGGGAAACCCAGGAGGAAGGCCAAGGGCACCACCTCCTACGGACCCAGCGGGACCTCGTCATCCCCGCAACCCCGCAGGTATTCAGACGGAAACCGGCACCGGTCGTGACAAATAGTTAGTAAGACCCATTCTGCGTCTGGTTTCTGCGTATAATGAATGAGGTGGCAGAGGTTTTTAAGTTAAAAGGCCTAAAATCTATTTCACGCCTTGGGTGGGCATCAGAATTAGGTGACAGGTGAATCATGCAGAAGTTGAGGCAAGAAACAGCCTCGTGCCGGAGTGAACACAAGCACTGAGATGCGTCCCTGGATCGTTTCTTATGCTTTAGAGTCAGCACGTTTCTGGGGACTCTGTGTGCCTACCTGGTCAATGCTTGTTAGTTTATTGTGTGGAGGATTTTTGAGTTATATAACCTGTTCTCTGCTCTAGAAACGTGCAAAACAAGTCATAATGTGGATAGTGTATGAAGAGGTCTGCGTTCGCAGGCTGAGGAGGGGTTTACAGGATGGGAGACAGACGTGTGTGAGCAGCCTCTGTAGGTGAGGGGCAAGGGCAGCCGCTCTTCCCCGGAGGACAGAGCCGTCTGTTTCAGGTCCTGGTGACTTGGGGTCCTCTGAGTGCGTCCATGCCTGGCGAGCCCAGGATATTGCCTACCTTCAGCGTGGGCGCAAGTCAGCAAAAGCAAAGAGGCCTGGGTTTGGCATAATTTGCCAGAGGACTGGTGCCTGTCGTCAGGATTTCTAGATTCTTTTATCCTGGGAGGCAGTTGGAATGGGCGGGGGAGGGACGAGGGTGACAGTGCTGCCTCTGTAAGCATTCTCACCTGCAGAATGTAGGGGGTGGACTGTCCAGCTTGAGCTCAATGCCCCTTTTCTTCCCTTCCCAGGGCTACGTCCTCCCTTGGCTATTTCTCATTTATTCATTCAACAAACATTAACTGGTGCTGGGTGCTATGCAGAGCACTGCAGGGCAAGACAGGCCCTGTCCCCCTGTTGGCCCTGACCAACGTGGCCAGCAGAGAGTAGGAGAGACATAAATAAGCAGGTGGTTACAGTCTAGGGGGTCAGTGACATGCAGGTCAAGACCTGAAGGATCTAAAGATGCTGGGCAAGGGTCTGAACAGGAGGACTGGAGGAGGGTGGAGAGTATTCCACAGAGGCCCGCAAGTGAGGGCGCAAGTGGGGCACGTTCTATCAGGGCTCAAGTTCCTTCTGTTCTCTAATCCATAAACCAGGAAAGGGTATGGTGGAGAGCCATGAAAATAGGCCGAAACAGGCAGGAGAATGGAGGAGATTCTCTTCCTCTATTATTCTTCCTTGCTTCCTTCCTCCCTCCCTCTATCCCTCCCCTCCCCTCTCCTCCTCTCCCTTCCACTCCCTTCCTTCCTCTCTTTCTTTTTTATTTTGAAACCACTCAATCTATAAACACTTCGTCTAGCATGGAAATATAGGGACCCAAAAGAACCAAACACTCCCCCAGTGGAACCCTCTCAGACATGGTGGGTAGGGGTACCAGGTGGTCCTCCAATGCTTGCAGGCATCAGGATAACCTGGCGGGCTTGTTAAAAAACAGTCTGCTAGGCCCACCTCTGGAGTTTCTGTTTCAGTGCATCTGGGTCGAGCCCAAGAATCTGCATTTCCAGCCTGTTCACAGGGGTACTGATGCTGCTGATGGGTGGACCACACTCGGAGACTCTCTGATCTAGACCCTCACTGCCCTAACTGTAGTCCCAGACCAGCAGCTGGAGCATCACCCGGGAGCTTATTAAACATGCAGAATGTTGGGCCTGAGCCCAGGCCTCCTGAAGCAGAAGCTGCATCCTAACAAGACCCCCAGGGGGTTCACAGGCACGTGGCAGCTGGAGAACCTGCTCTAGACGTCCAGAGCCCTCAGCCCCACACTTTGAGATGCTTCCACTAAGCAAAATAGCCGTCCATGAGCTCTCCCTCCACGTCCTGGCCCTGTGGTGCTGAGGCAGGACAGTGCCCCCTCAGTGGCCTTGGGAACAGGGGATAGGAGGAAGGAGATCCCGTCCATGATAGGAGAGACCTCAGCCTCTTAGTGACGTGTAGTATGGGCACATTTCCACAGCCCCCATGGAGCTGTCTTTTCAATGGTGCTGCTGAGTTACATCCTCCTGAGCTCACAGAGAAGCAGAGGCTGGACCCCATTCTGGACAGAGCTGCAGCACCAGCTGCAGACTCCACCTGAGGTCCTCTACTTCGGTTAGGCCCTTTCAGAAATGTTCAGTCTTGGATCCAAAATATATAAAGAACTTTTATAGATCAATAATAAGAAGAGAAACAACCCAATAAGATGATGGGCAAACGATCTGAACAGACATGTTATGGATCATATGTGAAATGCCAATAAGCACATGAAAATGTGTTCAACATCACGAGTCAGTCAATGAGTAAATGCAAATAAAGCCGTATGGGATATACCACTACACTACACCCATTAGAATGGCAGACAAACAAGTAAAGCAAAATAAAACTACACCAACAAAGCACTGAGCACACCAAGTATTGGTGAAGATGAGAGGCAATTAGAATCCTCATTCACTGCTGCGGAAATGTAAAATGCCACCCTCACTTTGGAAAATAGTTTGACAGTTTCTTAAAAAGTTGAACGTATACCTACCATATGACACAGCCCTTCCACTCCTAAGTGTTTACCCAAGGAAATGAAAACTTCTGTCTACACAAAGACCTGTACACAGCTGTTCATGTCAGCTTTATTTGTAGTAGCTCTGAACTAACAGCTCTGAATTGAAAGCTCTAAAGAATAAAGTCAATTATTAAAAAATTTAAAAACCTATGAGATGGGTATTACCTCATTTTACAGGTAAGGAAACTGAGGTACAGACAGGTAAATAACCATGTCCATCTATATGAGCATGGATAGACATACTGTAGTACAGCCATATCACAGAATACCAGTCAGCTATAGAGTGAAATGCTCTACTATACACACAGCAACATGGAAGAGTCGTAAACTAATTATGCTGAGTGAAAGATCGCAGACTGAGAAGAGCACACACTGCAAGACTCCATTTACATAAAGACTAGGATATGGAAAGTCATCCATGACGACAGAGCAGGTGAGTGGCTGCCTGCCAAAAGGGGTGGAAGGAGGGATGGCAAAACGACGCAAGGAACCTTTGGAGGATATGGAAATGTTTGTTTTGGTTGTGTTGCTGGTTTCATGGTTGTATAGGTGTGTCAGGCTGATGGATCGTACACTTTTTTTTTTAAACATCTTTATTGGAGTATAATTGCTTTACAATGGTGTGTTAGTTTCTGCTGTATAACAAAGTGAATCAGCTATACATATACATATATCCCCATATCCCCTCCCTCTGGCATCTCCCTCCCTCCCACCCTCCCTCTCCCACCCCTCTAGGTGGTCACAAAGCACCGAGCTGATCTCCCTGTGCTCTGCGGCTGCTTCCAACTAGCTATCTATTTTACATTTGGTAGTGTATATATGTCCATGCCACTCTCTCACTTCATCCCAGCTTACCCTTCCCCCTCCCTGTGTCCTCAAGTCCATTCTCTATGTCTGTGTCTTTATTCCTGTCCTGCCCCTAGGTTCTTCAGAACCATTTTTTTTTTAGATTCCATATATATGTGTTATATGTCATTTGTGAAATCTGACCCCCTGCCTCCTTATAGTTTTGAGCTCCTCTCCTTGCATTATGTGATTCCCTTGTACAACAAGCACATCAAATGCTCTTGAACATTCCCAGGCTATTTTGTCATTCCCAATGTGACTCTTAATGGCATGGGTGGGAAGGTGCCACACTCACCCTTCCACATTCTCTTGCTTCTACAGGGGCTGGAAGTCTGCAAACCACACTCTCTCCCTTCTGGGTCTGCCAGTGCCCCACAGAAGGGGACTGAAAGTCAGGAGGAGGAGGGGACCCATCAACATCAGTGGCGCCTTTGCCAGCGGCAGGTGGCGAAGTGCGACTGCAGGCAGCTGTGGCTCCAGCTGTGTGGTGGTAGCTTCAGTGACACCAGCAGGCATGGGGGCTCCTGATCGCCACCAGCAGCAGCGGTGACGGCTCCTCCAGCAGCAAAGCCGAGCCTGCAGGCTCCCCTGGTGGGGAGGCGGCAGCACCTTTTTGATCTTTGGGTACCACCGCCTTCTCCTTCGGCTCCTTCACCCACACCAAACCTTTTCTCATCTTTTCTTCCAGCCCATGTACCGCCTCTACAGTCAGTTATGCATTAGATCTTTTTCTCCTCAAAATATCCCTGGGGGGCTCGTTTTCCTGAGTGAACACTGATCCAGGCAGTTATTTTGACCAGTCTTAGACCATTCTGAACCAGGGGACTGAGATCTATGTGATTTTATTCTCTTAGCTTCCAAGTTTTGTTCGGCATCTCTGTGTACTCTTCTTTTAATGACTAAGGACCATTCATATTATTATTTCAGGGTAAAAATTTTTAAGGCAAACAATCAAGAGAGTGATGGACATATCAATAAACTGCCCGGGAAGACAGCATAGGACAGTGAACAGTGATGAAGATCTGAACCTGATCTCAGTTATGACATAGCTCTGTCCTTATAATCAGGAGGTTAGCCACTAGGCAAGTTTTGTCAAAATGTGACACTGGATCTGTCCACTGATTTTATTGTGTAGTGAACTTGATGAGCTGACATCAGCTGCTCTACTGATTTTCCTTAATCTATACTCTATTTCAAAGTCAGACAGGACGGGTGATATGAATACCATTTACTTTTGGAGAATCAAGCAGGGAATGAGTGATTAAGTGGTATGTTTTGAGTGTACATGTATATATATTATTGTGAGTATATGTTCTAGGTGAGATGATTTTTATTATGAATAAGAATAACAGCATAAAGAACTAAAAAAGACTTAAACAAGAAAGATGTTTATTGGGCTATATGACTGGAAGTCCAGAGATAGGGCAGGCTTCAGTGCTGGCTTAATACAGGGGCTCTTGCCCCATTTTCCTGAGATGCTCTTGGCTTTGCTGGCCTCTGTGGGTGGGCTTCTTCTTGGGTGTGTAGCACTGGGCTATGTCTAGAGAAAGAGAGCAATGATTGCTTCTGGAAGCTTGAGAAGCCCCCAGAAAAGTCTTTTCTCATGTTTCATAGGTCTGAATTCAGTCATATGCCCATGTGGAACAAATCACTGGAAAGGGATGGAAATGACATTACCTTTGCAACATTCTGACACTGGAAATGAGATCAGATTTCCTATATGGGCTGCATGGAGGAGAGGGTGTTTCCTTGAAGGAAATCAGGATCCTCTTAGGGAAGAAGAAGGTTAGGGAAGAGACACTTGAATAATGAAGACTATGGGACGGCAAAGTGGTATTTACAGTTATTAGACTGTTCTGATGCTGAAAAAAAATCTTTCCATGTTGTTGATTTAGCTGATGCCTTACAGTTTTTTATTCATTCAACCAACACTTATTGACCATTAAATCCGTGCTTGGTACTATGCTAAATGCTGGGGATACAAAGAATAATAAAAGGAATGTCTTATCCCTTGAGGATTTTACAGTCTAGTGGAGGAGACATAGAGGTGAATGAAACTATTATGAACAATATATGAGACAGTTGTTGAAGAGAGGTAAAGCAAAGTTTTAGGACAACTCAGAGGAAGGAGCAGCTACATCTCTGGTGCAGGAGGCTGAGGAGGAGAGTAGACGTCTGGGAAGATGGGGCATCCTAGTCAGAAGGAGCAGCATGTGAAATGGTACAAAGACATGGAAGATGGTGAAATGTTCTAGAAAGTCCGATTACCTGTGTGTGCATGAAACGGTGAGCATGTGGGAGATGGTGAGGGATGAGAGGGCCTAGAATTCAGGTCTTGGAGAGACTTGGACTTCATCCTGTACATATCAGGACTCAGGAAATTTGGTAGGTAGGAGGGCCATGGGGGATAGGAGTAGAAAGTCTGTTCTGACTTGGTGTGGAGAATAAACTGGACGGGGCGAGCCTGAAGGCTGAGACGTTCTTTCAATAGCCAGGTGAGAAGTAAAAGACAATGAGAGCCTGAACCAAGGAAGGGATGGAGCGACTGCAGCAGAGGGGACAAATCAGAGGGAGATGCAGAAGGAAGAATCATGAGATCCTGGTGATGGCTTGGACGGGGAGGGGATGGGAGGGAGAGGGCGTGGCAATTCCAGTGGCAGCCAGGAATATGAGTGGGAGAGGGCTCCAGCAGTAAGCAGGACAGGGTGGTGTATTTGAGACAGATGGTCAGGAAAGGCCATTCTGAAGAGGAAACATTCAAGCCGATACCTGAATGGAATCACTGAACAAGGAATGCAGGTATTTCATGCAAGTAGCTGGCCATTTCTCTGGCTGCTTTGCCTAATAGCTGTAAGAGCTATGGAGGCAGGGCTGGGAGGAAGATGCTAACCGGCAGGTAAAGGCATGACCTCCCCTCTCTTCCTGCGGTCTGTGGGTAGCAAATCTATCCATCTGTGAACTCTGGTGAGGCTTCTGGCCCTGATGGTGAGTGTGCTGGAGACTGGCCCTGATGGTGAGTGTGCCTCCAGCCATGCCTCCTCCTCCCTCCCACCCCTGATTCTGACACAGAACCCTCCAGGTCTTCCTTAGGGCTTGGCTGTACTTGGGATCTAGCCACAGGGAGTTCCACTTGGTGCAGATGCTGCTTCTGAACACTAGGGGGCTCTCTGAGAACCTGAATTGGCCTGGATGACATCTAGGACAAGGCATAGTCTGAGGCGTCCACATCGTACAGGATGTGATGAAAGGGACTGAAGCATTAACAGCTTATTCAAGCTCAAATTATACTTTTAATCTGAGATCAAAAGACACCTCATCCAATAAATTCAATGACCAAGACAAGAAAATCTCATAAAGGTCTCATTTCTCTACTTTTCTTTACTGATCTTGGTCTTGAATTATTTGTTGAGTGAATGAATGGATGAATGAATACTTAGGCAAAATTCCAGGAGAACTTTCAAAAGGGGGTGAGGATGGGAAGTAAAGCAATTGTTGTTTTCCTATACTTGAGGCAAGTCCCATCTGAGCATTATTCTCTGTCTACTTAATGTCCCCTTGCTCTTGTCAATGATGATTTACTCACAGACCTTTACTGGCTTCTTAATAATAAAAGCCTCCTCAGAAAGAGTGTCTCAGAAACTGAAGCATGTGGCCACTTGAACACTTTGAGTTTTTGAAGACATTGGAAAGGTATTGTCTTGCTACTTCACTGTCCAGGAAGACTTGTAAGACAGAGTTTATGCTAGCAAGGTTTGGATGATAAAATATAAAAGAACAGTAAGTCCAATGGGAAAAAGGGAGAAAGGCTACTATTTTGGGATAAAAGCATCTTTTAAAAGTCTTATTATTTTAAAAGGGAACATGCTGTTCATTTTTTGAACGAGGTTATTCTTTGGTGCCACTGTCTCTTTAACATCTTGGTGTGCTAAACCAGACCTGTACCAGGCAACATGTCTTAGATTGTTGGCCTGAAATTGCTGTATTCTTGCTGCTGCAATCATCTACTGTATCTTAAGGTAGCAGGTTTATGTTAGCACCAATTTAAATAAAAAAGAAGAATACAACAGGCCTGAAGACAGTCTGTTCTCCATGACTGTTGTTACCATATTCTGCCATCAGATGTAATTCTTCACGTCCTGGTCCATGGGGAATGGGCAAGTGAAGACGAAAGTTGCAACCCTCCCCGGCAAAATTATGTTCCGGCCAGTAGGCAAATTTGGTAAATTCATTGTTTTGCCATCCTAAAAATAACACCCGTGAAGGCTTTCATATGTCATGCCACTAGATGTCACTAAACATCTAGCTGCTTAGAACAGTTGAGTTGGAGGATTTACCAACCGTTTCTCCCTTCATTCTATTAGTATTTTAAAACTCTATTTTGTACTGTATACATTTTCCACATCATTATTTTTTTTCTAAATCTTTTACGTTTATGTGAAATTCATTCTTAGGAACACAGCTTCATCCTATTTGACAGTAAGCCAGCTTATTCTTTGGGTAGGAATAACTCCTCTGGCCCATCCTCTGTGTGGCAAGTGGATTCACATTTCATTTGCTATGAAAATATTGTGGTAAAAATGTGCATGGTTCTGTTTTTGACATTGGTGGAATACTTGTTCTCCAATGCATTTTAGCTGATCAAGCGCAATGTGAAAAAACCGGAAGCTTGATTGCTTGCTTATAATTTAGTCTCCTCAGAAAGCATGAGGCTCTCCTAGAGATCATCGTGGCCAGCTGGGGCCTTCCAACAGGGCCACCATGGAAACCATCTGGGGAGAGTGAAGAGCCTGTTCTGGCTTAAAGACTCTACAGAAAAGGTCTTTGCTAAAACAAAACCCGTTTCTTTGATGCCCCTTAATCCCTTTATCTTTCTCTAGGATTCCTTGTCATATTTTCTGTGACAGCTCTCAGGGTACCAAGGCCAGCAGAGTTTTCTATGCCTTGGGAATATCTATCCCCATCAGTAATTCAGACAGTAGGAAGGAGAACTTGTCATGTGTCCTGGGGGATGCTTCAGTTGTGCATTTGATGTTGACTGTTTTCTTTGTCATGAAGAATGGAATCAGGGGTGCATGGATCATACAGTCTAATGATAAAACTTGGGAGTTATGTCAGGCTTTACAATTTCCAGAGCACTTTCACATCTATCACCTCACTTTATTTTCGCAACCATCTGTTAAGGAAGGCAGGATGGGTGTTTTTATTTCTGTTTCACAGAAGAGGAAACAGAAGCTCAGAGAGGTTAAATGGCTTGCCCAAGGTCATCCAGATATAAGGCAGAGTTGTAACACTCACTTGCATTTCCAGGCTCCTGACACACCCCTCCCCCACCCCATCCCACCAAGCTGCTCTCTACAGTGGAATTGCTAGGGGCAACAAGAAAATGCAATTCTAGCCAGGCTGCTTCCACAAAGCTGGCGAAGAATCAAAGATCGGGTGCTGGAGATTTCAGGGCAAGAGTGGAGGAGTCCTCGTCCCTCTGCTGCCAACTGCCCCCTTCCCAAGGCACCTACCCAAGGCACACCATCATCTGAGTGCTTGACCGGCGCTCCTTGCTGAAACTGCTATTTAAGAGATGTGAAAAAGCTGCAGAGTACAGAGGAAGCTTATAAAAATACTTTCACGATGGTAGGGTACTTTGGGAAGAAAAGGGTTCACGATCTAGAGCTTATTTCATGTAGAAAAGCAAAACTGAAAAGAGACTTTGTATATTGTTGTCAAGTCAAAACCCAGAACTTATCCTCTCCTTGGAGTGTAAGAGGGGGTGGAAAGGATGAAGAAGACGGAGGTAATGGAAATGATACCAGGGGCCTGTGGGATGAATTTCCTGCTTTCCCAGACCAAGAGGGTCAGGAGTGGGTGTGGGAGAGGCTCTGGGAGACTTCTTTTGTCAATATCAGGGGGTTACTGCCTGACCAAAGTATATCTATAAAGCATTTTGCTAAGCCTGATGGAAAACACTAGCTAATCACTAAAATAATCTGTTAATCTGTTGAGTGGTGGAGTCCCTTTCCTGATGAATAGAGACTTCGAAATATACTGCTTAATCAATGATGACAACTGGGCTAATTTTCAGTTGCAGCTGATAATTTACTGAGAGTGGAGCTGTAATGTCCCACTTATAAGCCATAGTTGGAACAAAAGACACCTGCCTGGTATTATTTCAGAAAGAGTTCCTACCCGCAAAATCCATTTGTGAATTCCAAAGCAGCTTGCTTTCAGGATACATTCTGAAACACTGGTCTTTCCACCAGATACCTAATTATTTCTAAGGTCCAGCTTGAGTGCCATTTGAAGGCAGCAATGCTTGCCTTTGCTTTCCCAGGTTGGTTTTGCAAGACTAGCCCCTCAGTTCTCATTAGAGCCAGTGCTTCTTGATCTTGGCTGCACGTGAAAATTGCTTGGTGAGCTTTTAAAAATTGCCGATGCCCAGGCTCCACCCCCAGATGTTCAGATTTAATTGGTTGAGGTGGAGCCCAGGCACTGGTATTTTTAATAAGTGCCCCAGATGATTGTCATGTGCAGCCAGGGATGAGAACCACTGTGTTAAAGCATCTCAACTGGAGGGGCTCCTATACAGGAAGCCCGTCTCAGGTACGGGTAACTGAGAATCCTGGTGAGCATAGCTTTCCATTCTCCTTTTCTTTTTTGCTTTGTTTCAGTGACAGAAACTTTATCCACTAATCAGTAATTATTTTATGTATTTAAAAGTTCAATCACATTTAAGGGCTAAATTGAAATATATACCATCTCCTAGAAAAAATTTGTTCCACAATTTAATCTGGTGTTTCTCAAAGTGTATTATTTTTGATCATTCATATCAGAATATGGGGTGGTTGTTAACATGCAGGTTCCTGGGCCCAGTTCCGGACCTACTGAGTGGAGCACTCTGGGTGGAAGCCCAGGAATCTGCATTGTGCTGCATTGTGGCAGTTGTTCCAGGGACTCTTTGTGAGAGTCAACAGCAATAATTAACTGTTTTTTTTTTTTTTTTAATTTATTTACTTTTGGCTGCATTGGGTCTTCGTTGCGGTGCACGGGCTTCTCGTTGCGGTGGCTTCTCTTGTTGCAGAGCACGGGCTCTAGGCGCGCGGGCTCGCGGGCTCAAGAGCGCAGGCTCAGTAGTTGTGGCGCACGGGCTTAGTTGCTCCGCGGCATGTGGGATCTTCCCGGACCAGGGCTCGAACCCGTGTCCCCTGCATTGGCAGGCGGATTCTTAACCACTGCGCCACCAGGGAAGCCCCTACTTAACTGGTTTTAATTAATATTAACACTGTTTGTCCTGAGGGCATTAGTGAATCTTAGTACTTACAGTGTTTTGTTTTTGTTTTTTTCCAATTGCAAGGCTTCTAGCCCTATAGGCCTCCATCACTTCTCTGTCAGAACCGTAAACTATTTTTCTGTATAGGCTGTTTGCTATTGAGAGGGATTGCCTGATTTAATCTTTCTGGCATTCCTGACCAGCTAAAAGGTCCCTTGTACCTTTCACCAATTCTGTCACAAAGCAGAAAAAGAAAAATGAAGTAGCAGCATGACGTCACTGGTCTGCTTAAAAACCCCATGATTGTCTATTTCCAATTAGCAGTTTCCCTGCCGGCAGGCCTCTCAGTCTTTCCAAGCTTGCCCTGGTATCAGGTATCCAGCTGCTTAGTGTTTGTTGATTTATTTGCATCGGATAGTCCCGTAATAACTATCTCTCACAGGATCAAACACTTCCGCTTTTGGGCACAGTTTTCTCTCAAGAGTTCGGAGTTACAAAGCCAAGCTCTACCCATGATGTTGAAAACCGATTTTAGAGAATACAGTGTAATTGTGAAGTAGCTGTAAAAGGGTTTCTCCACGCAGATGAAATCTTGCAGATTCCTGCTTTGCTGTTGTCCTTCTCCTGGTTCTGGTCTTCCTAATAGCAAACAGATTCTGGGTGGGTGCCTTACTCACACTTCTACCCTCATACTTTTCTAAAACCAAGCTGCCTTGTATCCAATTCCCAGTTACACTGAAGAATTAATGTGATAATATCTGAATCAAAGAGTCAAATTGAGCACATGCTAAGAGACCCTATTCCCATATCAAACATACAGAAATGCCAGAAAAATAAATTATTCAAAGTCAAATTAAGAGGAGCCAAGCAGAAATCTTGAAAACGAGAAGCAGTCATTGACCTAAAAAGCTCAGTAGATGGGTTATGGGATAGTTTAGACACAGATAAAGAGAGAGAATTAGTATTTGGAGGATAGAACTGACATAGTTTTCCCTGCGTACAGAGAGATCAAGAGATAGAAATATGACAGAAATTAGGAGACATGGAGGATATGATGAGACACTTCAACTTATATCGGATAGGAACTCTGTAAACAAAGAATATGACAATGATGGAAAGCCAAGATTCAAAGAAGCAATGGCCAAGTCTTTTCTGAATATGAAGATATAACATTTTAGAAAGAAAAAGTCAGAATGCCAAGGATTAAAAAAGAAAAAAGATCCTTCAGTAGATTTCAACTGTGGTAGAATGGCGGAGTATAAAATTGTAATATCCACCACAATTACCTACAAGGCAGCGGCCATCAGACTGACAGAAGACTTCTCATCAGTAGATGTCTTCTTCCGGAAGACAATGGCTATTGCTCTGGAACACTCTACCTCAGAATTTCATATCCAGCTGTTAAGAACTAAACTAAGCCTATTCAGTCACTGCTTTATTCTTTTGATAGAGTTTGGTGGCTTCCAGAGATTAGTGGTGAGTGAGGTCCACTTCTGTACAATCTTGCCACCAAGTAGGATGTTACAATGAAAGCAAGTCTCAGATGGAATTCTGTCCCGCTCCCAAACATTTTTGGTGAGCAGGTACAAATAACAGTCATACCTGTTCTTATAAGGTCAAGGAAATTCTAGTTTGGCATCCTTTAGGCATTTCTGCCAATGCCTTGCATAAAATATGTCATGGAGGCAGATGTGACATTATTCTAGAAGAAGGATATTCTTGTTGGATCAAATGACAGAGTCCCCATTAAATGGTGGAACACAGGTCAAAACGGAGAAGGTGCTGGGCTGGCCCAGTTCTATACGCTGTTTACACAGGAACAGAGTAGGTGTCTATGCAATATTTCTAACCATTCCACGTAGCTTGACCACCAATTATTTCAACGATGAGAAATATTTCTATAAAATTATCATAATTAACATGCTCTCTCTGTGGTTTTGGATAGCGGTCTTTACAAGGCTTGCAGAAGCTGCCTCTGGGGGGTCTTGAATGCAACCTTTTAAATTCAAATTCTCGCTAACCACTCTTGGAGTGTTTATTATTGATTAGGGTGTTTCCAGTCTTAACCAACTGTGACCATAGATTAAAACTAGCATACATTCATAGATACATGTCATGCTATTTCTGCTGAAACATTTAAAAGTAAATTATAGACTGTATAGCATCAGCCAAATAATATTTTTAAGAATGAGGGCAAAATAAGGACATTTTTGTTTTTGTTTTCCGGTATGCCGGCCTCTCACTGTTGTGGCCTCTCCCGTTGCAGAGCACAGGCTCCGGACGCGCAGGTTCAGCGGCCATGGCTCACGGGCCCAGCCGCTCCGCGGCATGTGGGATCTTCCCGGACCGGTGCACGAACCCGTGTCCCCTGCATCGGCACGCGGACTCTCAACCACTGCGCCACCAGGGAAGCCCAATAAGGACATTTTTAAGCATAAAAGGAGTTGGAGAATTTACCACTTTACTGATAGAAAGAACTAATAAAGAATGTCCTAAAGCAGGAATGCAAATAAACCCAGAAGGAAGGTATGGGATGCAAAAGCAAAGCAATTTATGTACTTGTTTAAAAGCAAGTACAGGGCTTCTCCGCTCCTGTATCTCCACAGTCCACTTCTGTCATCTCCTGTATCACAGAATTGTATACATGCGCCCATGCAAAGTACAAAATGGGATGATATTCAAGAATGAATTGTGGTAAAACAGCCCTAAATCAACCAAGAAGGCAGACACGACACAGAAGGAAAAATCAGAATAAAATTAAATATTCAAAGTAATGCCCCCCAAGGCAGATCCTAAGACAAGGATTTGAGTACACATAGTTTATCTGGGAGGTCACCCCAGGTGAAGTGGAACACTGGGGAGGTGACAAGGGAGGAAAGGAGGGGGTGGGTGAAAGCCAGTCACCACTGAAGGTACCTGGAGCTCAGTCCTGAAGGAGAACGTGGGAGACAGCATAGGACTTCCCTGGAGTTATCCCCAAGGGGGGCGAGGGAGTTGGTCTTGAGTCACCAATGCCCATCCACACTGGTTCAGCCTACTTCAGGGGCATTAACTTGCTGGTTCTCCCAGCTTCCCTGGGCACCAGCTCAGCATGCTCCCAAGCTCAAAGGAAGACCCTCTTCAGTCAGACAGACACGGGTTCCCAGGGAGCAGTGTTTGTCATGTTGCAAGGAGTGCAGCTGAGGGGGCAGGGCAGGCTCCAACAGGGTCCCCTGCAGGTGTGCGTGTCAGGCTGCCCCAGGAAGTGCTAGTGTGAAGGCGGGGGAGACCCCTGTGGTCTTAGCCCACCATCCACCGCTCCTGGAACACTTGTTTGTCCCTGTCTAACAATTCCCAACCTTAGCAAGTCAACCTTGGCTCAGAGGCCAGCTCCCTGTGCCGCTCCTTTCCTGAGTCAGGGCCTCCGGCTGTGCACCTGAGCTCAGCACACCGAGATGGCTGAGAGGAGATACCGAAAGGAAGGCTGTGTGCTCTGACTGGTTGTCACCTCTGCTGAAGTGGTCTTTGAGGAGGTACAGTGCCCACAGGCATTTGCATTTTAACAGATGACCCTCAGTCCCAGAAAAGTCTACAGGATTCAGGAGAGTGTATCTTTAAGACGAGATCTGGGTACCTTGAGTCCAGGGGGTGGGAAAGCGTTTGTGGCAGGGGCCTCAGGGACATCACACACAAGCAGGTGGACCTGGCTTGAGCCCCTCCCTGGTCCTCCTGACCATAGCCGCCATCTTCTCAGAGCAGGACACTTTAGGAAACTCTGTTCTCAGACGACGGAGGTGCAAGAGTCCCTGTCCCAGTGGCCCCTCCCCTGTCCCATCAACACTGCCACCCCTCTTCTGCGGGGAGGAGGCTTCTGGGAGGAGCTAGGCTGGGTAGGAGCCATACAGCCTAAAGGGTCTCAGACTGCTTGGGTTTGCATCCCTGTTCTGCTGCTCACCAGCTGTTGCACTCTGGGTAAGTTAACTTAAGCTCATGCTATCTCAGTCTCCACATCTGTGAAATGGGGATAATAATGGTGCTTACTTCATAGGGTTTCTGTGAGAATAAAATGAGTTATTTTATGAGGAGGGCTAAGAACTGCTAAGGTTTCCTGGCACAGAATGTGCTTGTCAAATATATAGAATAGTAGTGTTGAGCGAATGCCAGGGGCATGGGGGCTCTAAGCAGCAGAGGAATCCGATAGAAGGGGCTCAAGCTGTACTCTGCTACCTATAGGCTCTGTGTCCTTGGATGAGTTGTTTAGCTTCTTAAATCTCAGTTTCTCATATGTAGAATGGAGCGTATAATACCTGTACCAGGTAGTTGTGAGAATTAAAGGAGATAAGGGACCTAAAATATTTAGCACAGTGTTTGTCATACATAATAATCTTTCAATAAATGTTATATTTGTAGTAAAATGTCTCACTGAAGATATGTTGGGTTTTCATGAGAGGTGAAGTCCCTGGGGTGAAACTCAGGAGGTAGCTTTGTCCTTTTTGGGGTGGGGATGGGCAGGAGAGGAGAGAAGATGGAGTTGGCACTGGGAAGGGGTAGGGAAGGGGGAGGTGGGGGAGGGAACAGGGAAGGACATGGAAGGGGAGCTGGCGGAGTAGGTGAGGGCTCAGCTCCCTGAAGACAGTCAGGACAGCCCTCCTTGATTGTTAGGAGATCCACTGGATTTCAAAGCTGAAACAACAACAACAACAACAGCAACTCACCTTGCCCTTGGAGGGCATAGATAACAGGGAACTGAAAGGGTCAGAGGGTTCTAGCCACATGAACTAATTCTGATAAAGAGCTCCTGAAACTTTGATGTCTGGGGAATGGGTGGAAAGGGAAGGCAGAATATTAGCTAAGAAGTGCTGTCCTGGGAACCCACGTTGGGGTGGGCATCCTTTGCTGAACTTGACATTGAAGTCCCCTGACCAAGGGTATTGGATCAGCACGTGGTGGATGGGCATCTCAGGCTGTGGACAATCAGATTTTAACAGCTGCTCTGGTGGCAGCAAGAAGCCAGGGCAGGAGGGGACCACCTGGAGATCAGGGCTCTCCTTGCCCAGCGTGGAAGGCAGACTGGCCGTTACTTGGAGGGTATAGTTAGAAAAAATACTGGACTTATTGCTATACGGTAGGTGGGTGATTGAGCCAGTTTTGTATTTATTTCAGAAAAGAGATTGAGGGAGGGAGGGAGAGAGCGAGAGTGAGAGAGATAGACAGAGAGAGGGAGAGAGAGCGAGCAAGAGAGAGCTGTTTCCTGTTTGTGGAGCAGGTCTTTCTTCTTATGTCCTTTGGAGTTAAAAATGGGGGAGTTCTTTACTGCTGCCAGAGTTGCCCCTTCCCATGGGCCTTAAGTCAGGAAACGTGACTGTTCTGTGACAAGAGTCTAGGAGCTGCACCCCTCCTCACACAGGATACCCACAACAGGAACTTGTAGCCACTTTGAGTTTCTATTACTTCTCCCATGTAATTATCACAACAACCCTGAGAATCGATATTTCTGTCCATTTTACAGATGAGAAAACTGAAGCCTAGAGAGGTCTTGGAACTTGCTCCAGGTCTTAGGGGAGGTGGTGCTGTCTGATCTAAAATTCCACATTGCTTCCACTACCCCATTCTCCACCCTGCAAGATCTCTGTCTTTGTGTGACACGCTTCTAACGTTGGAATTGAATACAGTGGTAGTTCTATCACATGAATTAATTTTTCTTTATTGCTGTGAGTCTAGGCTTATTTAAGTCCATAAATAATACATAAATTGGTATGTTGAGCTGATTCCCACCTTTTTCAACAGCCTTCAGTTCTTCCTGAGATCAATAAAGCTTAAAAGAAAAGAAAAAGCCAGCTCAGCTTGTGTGTGGATCCTGGACCCTGCTCTAATACAGACCCCTTCCCTAGAGTTTCAGAAGCCATGCTTGACAGCTCAGCTTTCTTGTCACTAATGAGTTGGGATGTGATTGTGCATTCAAAATCTAATAAGGACTAAGCCAGTGCACTTGGATCCATACCACTGATTAAACATAGTTGAAAAGAAATTTCTTTTTGAGAGGACGTGTAAGAAGAGAGGCAGAGAGAGGTGGGTGAGGTTTCTTGTGTGTGCCGTGCTCCCTCTGAACCATGGCTGTGCCAGGGGCTGTCCAGCTTTCCACAGGGGACAGCAAGATTCAAATCACATAGATGAAATAAAAGAAAAAAATAACCAAATACCAGGGGGAAAGGGTGAGGGCGAGGGATAGATTGGGAGTTTGGGATTGACATGTACACACTGCTGTATTTAAAACAGATAACCAACAAGGACCTACTGTATAGCGCAGGCAACTCTGCTCAATACTGTATAATAACCTAAGTGGGAAAAGAATTTGAAAAAGAATAGATACATGTATATGTATAACTGAATCACTTTGCTGTACTCCAGGAAACTAATGCAACATTGTTAATCAAATATGCTCCAATATAAAATAAAAATTTTTTTTAAATTAAAAAAAGAAAGGACTGGAAAAGAAATAACCAAAGAAGAAAAGAGCAACAACTCCACACGATGAGAAAAAACAACAACCTAACCTAACCCACTGACTCAATTCATCATGTGGAAGAAACTACCCACTAAGAACCCAGAGATACTGGCAATCCAGATGGCGCTTGGTCCAAAGTGGGAAAAGCCACCCTCTCTAGGCACACGCAGCTCTACGTGGGCTGAATTTCAGGTCCACTTACCTCTCAACCAGGGCCCCTTGTGCAGGGAACCCCCCTCATAGCTGTGCACGGGGCCCTGAGGGTCTACAGGTAACCATGTCATATTTCCAGCCTTTCCTTTTGTCAGGTTTTCATTTTTTTAGAGGTTCAGTAGATACTTTTTTTTTAGGACTATGAGGCTGCGGCCTCTGACATGATATATAGATAAAAGGTATCACAGGGGTAAGAGCTAGGGAAAGCTTTAACGAGAAGAGCTTAGACCATTTTCAAAGCACCTCCGTGGTGCACGGAGGGGCCCCAGAGCTGGCTGACCTCTGGGTGACACGCCGTGGGTGACACGCCGCAGGTGACTTGCCATGGCAGTGGACTGTTGCTCATTCTAAGGCCTCACTCTGATGAGCTGGGCAACCGGAGGACTGTTTGAACAGACCAAAGAAAAATATCAAAAGGCAAATTGGAGTTAGGGAGGAAATGAATAGCCCATGATCTCCAAGGGAGATTACAGAGGTAATGACAAAGCAGTCAGGTTTTAAAAGGAGCTGTTATTCCAAGAAAGGTAATTTTGTTCAACTTTTTTTTTTTAAATGAAAAAGAGGATGAAGAGATCAGCACCAGCTAAATCATCAATGTCAGATAAAAGATAAACCCTTCATTAGGAAACATTGCTCCGCGTGTCCTTTTGACATTGAAGAATATATTTGATGTAAGGATCTGGGGCTTTATCAAAACTGTAATATGCTAAAATAAACAAAACCACGGTGTGTCGTTTTATTGGAGAGGAGCAGCTGTAAAGAAATGGAAGAGAACTTTCAAGATTAATAGTGTGTTTTCCCTATAGGAGCTTTGTTCTTTTTAATCATTTTTTAAGATCCGTACTTCTGAATGTTTGCACATTCGGCAAACACAGGCTTGGATAACGAGAGGGGCTGCCTTGATCCCCTAGAGATTCAGGTACAAACTCCCAACCAGAGTCTTCCACTGCCTGCAAAGCTTGGTTTCCTAAATAGGTTTCTTGCCCCAGACCACTGCTGAGACCTTGCTTCTGCCTTTGGAGGGTCCATTGACCTCCCACCATTCCTCCCGTCACCTTCCCAATCCCCCCATTCCACCCAGCTGCCTGCAGGCTCAGGGTGTCCTTCATTCTGGGACCAATGAGGAGGGATCAAAGAAACCCTCCCAAGAAGATGCAATTGGCCACTAGTCCTGCTGACACCTGGTGCTTGGGCTAGGTCCCTGCCTTCCGTCTGCCGTCACACATGCCCTTGATCCCCCTTCCACCAGCCCAGGGCTGTGCATCTGCCGAGTCTCCCTGGGACTTGTGCTGTGTCATGACCCCTACCTATGACTTCCCTAAGGCTGTTCCCAAATGCCCCCCGCCCGCCCCCCCCCCCCACAAGTGCAGCCTGTTCCCATCTCCCCGACAACAGCTCTGTCACTGGACAGGATCCCACTCATGACCCGGGCCGTAATTCTGTGGTCATCACTGCGTCAGCCCCCAGCTTCTCTGCACGCTGCTGACTGCTGGGTGTCCTCCTATAGTCTGTAGCTGTGCTCATGCCTCCGTATCTGTCCTGGTCTCATGGACAAATGTGTTCCCTAGGTTACCAACCCCCTGGTCTCACTTATAAAACTCTGCCTCAGTCGTGGAGGTCATGGCTCATCCTTTTAGAGCTCTGCCATTAACACAGCACAGACACACGCTCTCTGTGCATCTGCTCCGCGCTCTGGTGGCCTAGACTTCTCACCCTTTGCTCAATGTGTTTTCTCGATCAGCATCTCCATTGCTCACAGTATATGCTCCCGTAGAGCTTCCGCTTCTGCCGGGCCCATTGAGCCTGTGTGTCTTCCCTGTCCCTCTCTGTGTGTCTCTTTCTGTCTTTGTGTCTATCTGTCTCTCTCTGTGTCTCTGTCTCTGCCTCTGTATGTCTGTCTCTCTGCCTCTATATATCTCTGGAGAGAGACATGTATAGACATTTGTTTATATATTTATATCAATAAAAATATGTCCTTATACAGACGTTCTATAGAGACATTTCTCTGGTGCTCTGGCACTACCCCTGGGCCTTGCACAGATCCCCAGTACTGGAACCATCCCCCAGCTGCCGTGAGCATTGCCTGCTAACTAACAGCTCCCAGCTGCTCCTTTCTCTAGAGCATTATCCAAGGCCGTTAGGACAGCAGATCCTCCCATCCCAGGGGAGGCCCATAGCCAGAGCCCTCCAGGCCAAGGCTAGACTTTTCTTGCGGTCATAGCCTTTCTCAACACCTTCCTCTTTTCTGTACTGCTCCACTTGCTCCCTCATAGGTTTTTCTTGAAGCGCACTCCCTCAGTAAACCATGTGTGCCTGAATCTGTGTTTCAGGCTCTGCTTCTAGGGAACATGACTTAGTCAGAAACTCAGTTTACTTCTTTATGAAGTAGGAAGCTGGGTTAATGAGCTCTGAGGTCCCTTCCCACGCTGATAACCCTTGGTTCTTTTCCTGTGCATTGTCTCACTTCTATTTTGCAAACAGACAAGGCTTAGAAGAAAACTAGCGATAAAACTGGAATGGCTGTGTTTCTGTGTAGCTTACAAGATAATTGACATAAGCTAAGGGATGTCTTAGCCAATTAGATTACAGCACTTACTTTGGTTGCCTCTGGCAATAGGATTTGGAGAAGTTCCAGGGGTGACCACCATGGAGTGTTTTCATCAGCATGGGTACTGTGTGCACATGAAGTTCTTGGCTTGCTGAGCCATGCAGACATTTCAGGGTACAAGTTCCTGGAATGTGGACTTAGGCAGTCACTGATATCCGCCTGACCTGGTGCCTGGCGACAGCTAGGCAGACATTTGAAAGTCTCACGTAGTCTTCACACGAGCAATCTGTGAATCGTTCAGAGCAATAGGCAGGCTGTGTTCCAAATTATTTGTATCTAGAAAATGTGAGTTGCACATGATTGTATTATCCACTATTTTCAGTCTTGGCCTGGGTCATGGAAGAACTGAAGATGAATTAGATCATCCAAGTCATTAACACAAACAACCCTGCAAAAGAAAGGATCGTCCCCCAAATTAAAATTCTTACAACATTGTTCCTCTAGCGTGACTGTTCGAACCATACAGGGTCTCCCTTTTTTGTCTTTAAAAGTTAACAACATCTGGAGACTTCCCTGGTGGTCCAGGGGGTAAGACTCCACGCTCCCAATGCAGGGGGCCTGGGTTCGATCCCTGGTCGGGGAACTAGATCCTGCATGTGTGCCGCAGCGAAGAAGCCCTCATGCTGCAACTAAAAGATCCCGCGTGCCACAACCAAAACCCAGCACAGCCAAAATAAATAAATAAATATTAAAAAAAAAAGAAGTTAACATCTGCCAGAACTCTTTCACATGAACATTGTCAAGTAGCCATGAGCTACTTTCATTTAGGGAGCCTCATTAAACTTATCTATTGGACATATGTTTTTTGGCCTGGAACTAAAGACCTGACTGCTCTCTTGTCTACTGACTTGACCTTATTAGCATAACAGGGCACTCAACACTCATGTGGCTGAACAGTCTGAGTCATCAATGGGAGCTAATAATTATTCCCCAAAGGTTCAATGAGAGTTGCTTAGGGAACACTTAGAAGGTGCTTGCCACACCTCCGGTAGGGCTCCAAGCCAGTTCACAGTGTCCCCTGAAACACACACACCTAGCTGGGATTATGGCAACATTGAATTCAGAAGTAAGTGGTTCTCTGGAGCTTCTTGCTCCAGATCTGAATACAGTCTGAGGCAGAGACCTCCTCTGGAGATTGTTTTGCTTTGCTCTGTACTTTGAGCTCTTATGGGTGGCTATGGTGGAAGAGGAAGGATTGTGAAGAATAAATATTTCCTTAAGGGCTTTATGCTAATAGCACTGCCTTTTGCCAGAGGGAGCCAAGGAGTATACTGCAGGCTCCTTTTACCCTTTGCTATGTGCCCACTGAGTTCCTTTTCCTAATATCCAGAACCATCTGTCTCCTAGGGTCCAGGACAGTTGGTCTGGAAGGGCTCACTGGAGCTAGGCCCTGGAGGCAGACGACCAGGCTCTAAAGACGAGTGTAAGCTTGCCCAAGTCAGCGTGCTTCCCAGGACATAGATTTCCTCATCTGAAACAGAAGAGGTTGAGGGAAAATGTCCCTTTGAATCAGAAAATTGTGTCATTTTAGACAAGGTCAAGCTCTGGAACCCAAGAACAACTTCCGTATTGATGAATGAAGAAACAGAGCCCAGTCACTTCTCCCAAGTCCCAAATCTGTGCTGAGAGTCACTCGGCAGTGCAGCCAACATCCCCATCACTACTGACTGAGCACCTACCAGGCTTGGTGTCCCTGGCCAGGCTACCCACCCTCGGCTTTGACGATGTTGGCAACCCAGAGTCAGTTTCAGGATTTAGTCTGAAGGTCAACTTTGGGGCTCTCTGGACAGTTCCTGGCACCTGATTTGCATGCATTCCTTGTGTCCAGTGTGGGTGGAGTTGGGGTGTAAAGGGAAACGAAACATTTTTAGAGTTCCAAATTCCTCGTATACCTGAGTAAAGGGTAAGGGGTTCGATACTGCAGTACTCAGTTGGATTGGGGTGGCGATGTGAACAGGTACCCTGGGACGCTTGGCACTGGGCCTGTGCCCTGCTCAGATCACAGTGTGATGGAGATGGAGAAGGCTGAGGAGTGTGACACCAGGTTGCCGAAAGAAGGGTGTTCGGTGTTCCTCAGCATACTTCCTAGCGACGCTCTCTTTAAAGGGCTGTAGACCACTTCCTTAAAAGAGTTTGGTGACCTCTAGGCAGAGACTCTAGTGTGAGTTGCCTTTCAGAGATGAGCTGAAAGAATACTTAATTGGTTTACCAGGATGGAGTTAGAACTCAGGGACCCAAGGGAGGACCTTTCCAAAGCACTTGCTGAGCAACCCTTTGGAGTATGGGGATGTGGAGAGAGGAGAGAAAAATAGAGAAATGGAAACCCAGAGACAGAGTTTGAGGAGACCTTCCTAAGTGAAGCTTTCCATCATCCCTTGGTTAAGTGTGTCCCTTTAAGAGAGAAAGAGGCCAGCTCCCCGTTGAGGTCTGCACACTTCTGGGGGAAAATAGAATTTTCTACCAATCAACCTAGGAGTTTGAAGATTCCTAAATTCTAAGTGGGGAAGTGATTCATAGTCAAACCCTTGAACTGAAACTTGAGTCTGAGTCAGGGTGGATGGGGTGAGGAGTGAGAATGGCCTGAACGTCTCACCTGAAAAAATGAGTTGTGGAAGAGAGCTTGAATCATCCAGCCCCGCCTCCCTTCCACCAGAGAAACCTCTCACACGACAGCTCAGACAGACGAGCAGACAGCTTCTGTTTCAATTCTTCCACTGAAAGGAAACTTACTCATCATACCTCTTAACAGTGATAGACTTGAATATTCCATTGTGGGACAGCCTTAATTTTTAAAAACTGCTTCCTTGTGTGAAATTAAGTAAGTATCCCCTTGGTCATAGTTTTGTTTTCTAGATCTAAATGTTCAAATGTACTTTCAACATACTGTCATTCAACTTCCTGAAGAGGGCTGTTAGCTCTCAGCAGCCACCTTTACTCTTCCCCCACCAAGCGGCTGACTGTTTTCAGTTCATTCGATGGTCGATCATATATTACACAACTCTAGACCCCTTCCTGTTTCGCTTGATGTCCTCTGGTTTGTCAGTGTGAGCCGTGGGCTGTCTCCTTTCTTTTCTCTGCAATCCAGGCGGATCATAACACTGAGCTTTCCTGTGTGTGGAGTCTGGGAGTCTTCTGAGCCTCTCTGAAAGATCTTCTGGTGTGATCTGGCTTGCTCTGCGCCTAGCGACAATCTGTGACTGCTCAAAGGCAAGGGGCTTTGCCCGCGTGGGAATGCTGAGGTCTGCGAAGTTGGGTGTTCCCAACAAACATGGGAAAAAGGAGGTTGGTAAAGACTTGCCGGTTCTCTTTGAGGATCTGCCCACTCCCCAGATCTCATTTTCTCCCAGATGATGGTCCCCTAAAGCCCAAGGTTATAGCACAAAATTAACTTTGGTCCTAAAGAAGTGTGGATAATGATCTGACATCCCTTACCTCTACCCATCCATCCATCATCCATCCACCCACCCACACATGTAATCTTTTATCAACATGTATTGAGCACTGACTATATCAGGCCATTTACTAGGCATGGTGATAGCACTCGTGGGATGTTGGTTTGTGCCAGCTAACCTCTCTTCTCTTCCTGAGCCCTACTTCTCTGAGTAGCCAGAGACCCAAAGAAGACTTAAGAATATCCAACAAGATTAAGACAGTGCCTCAAGAAGGTCACAATCTAAAATAAGTTTAAACTGAATATTTCTAGTTGGGGGACAAAAAGAGTTTCCCAATTAAGGGCACATTAGAATCTCAGGCGGTGGGGTGGGAATGGGGGTAGGAAAATTGGAGACAGGGAGAAGTAGCAAGCTGAGTTCAAAAAGGATATGCTTAGATCACCATTACGCCTTCTACGTAATTGAAGTTGATATACTTAATTTACTTGACATTTATACAACTCTTTAAAAGAGGATGAGAGGTTTTCATGTTTATTACAATGCGGCATGGATTTTAAAAAATGCCAAGAGCCCCTGGCTTAGAGCAGATTTGGAAGGGCGGCCTCTTCCCTTACTATGTTTTTCTCTCTTCCTCATGAGATGGATGTAGCTGTTTTTACTCTCACTGCTTGTGGCTTAGTTCACTGATTCCGATGAATCGGGAAACTTTTCTTGGCACATCCTATAGGTCAACTTCTGGGACCTTCTCTCCTTCGGGTCTCTGTGCTGCTCAGAGGTGGGACTCTTACAGTGGAAGAGAAGAAGGTTAGTCAGCAGGAGCCTGCATCTCCCTCCCCCGGCCCGTGCCCTCTGTCCACTATCTGACCACTCTGCAGACCACTTTCTTCAGGATATCCTCACATTCTTGCTGCTTCTGTGCCTGGGAACGCCCAGGGCTCTTTGGCCACCCCATCCCTTTCCCACAGGGGAAGTGAGTCCAAGCAGATTACACCCTGCACCCCAAACCACCGAGCTGAGATCCCCGAGAACCACACCTAGGGACGCAGAACGCCTGGCAGTAATGCAACTCATAGAGGGCAGGACACTTTTTTTTTTTAAATTGAAGAATAGTTGATTTACAATGTTGTGTTAGTTTCAGGTGTATAGCAAAGTGACTCAGTTTATATCTTTTTCAGATTCTTTTCCGTTATAGGTTATTATAAAATATTGAATTCGCAGGACATTTCTTTTTCTTTTTTCTAAACATCTTTATTGGAGTATAATTGCTTTACAATGGTGTGTTAGTTTCTGCTTTATAACAAAGTGAATCAGTTATACATATACATATGTTCCCATATCTCTTCCCTCTTGCATCTCCCTCCCTCCCACCCTCCCTCTCCCACCCCTCTAGGTGGTCACAAAGCACCGAGCTGATCTCCCTGTGCTATGCGGCTGCTTCCCACTAGCTATCTGTTTTACATTTGGTAGCGTATATATGTCCGTGCCACTCTCTCACTTTGTCCCTTACCTTTCCCCCTCCCCGTGTCCTCCAGTCTATTCTCTATGTCTGCGTCTTTATTCTTGTCCTGCCCCTAGGTTCTTCAGAACCATTTTTTTGTTTTGTTTTGTTTTAGATTCCATATATATGTGTTAGCATACAGTATTTGTTTTTCTCTTTCTGACTTACTTCACTCCACATGACAGACTCTAGGTCCATCCACCTCACTACAAATAACTCAATTTCGTTTCTTTTTATGGCTGAGTAATATTCCATTGTATATATGTGCCACATCTTCTTTATCCGTTCATCTGTCGATGGACACTTAGGTTGCTTCCATGTCCTGGCTATTGTAAATAGAGCTGCAATGAACATTGTGGTACATGATTCCTTTTGAATTATGGTTTTCTCAGGATATATGCCCAGTAGTGGGATTGCTGTGTCGTATGGTAGTTCTATTTTTGGTTTTGTAAGGAACCTCCGTACTGTTCTCCAGAGTGGCTGTATCAATTTACATTCCCACCAACAGTGCAAGAGGGTTCCCTTTTCTCCACACCCTCTCCAGCATTTATTGTTTGTAGACTTTTTGATGATGGCCATTCTGACCGGTGTGAGGTGATACCTCATTGTAGTTTTGATTTGCATTTCTCTAACGATTAGTGATGTTGAGCATCCTTTCATGTGTTTGTTGGCCGTCTGTCTATCTTCTTTGGAGAAATATCTGTCTAGGTCTTCGGACAGGACATTTCTTAACAGCAGGCGGGGAAACATGACAGGGTTTGCATCGTCTCATCCAACTGCCTTGCCTGGCTGCTGGAGTTGGAGAGAGCACAGCCCTACGCCTGTGTTCTCATGCCTATTCCAGAATGTGCTCTTTCTTCTCGGCAATAGTTTCTAGGTCAAATGGCCCAAAGATTTATCTTACTCTAGGTCCTTGGGAACATTGTTCCTTTAGCCAAGCACCTGTCAGTTCCAGGTGGGGTTTGCATGTGGCAAGGAAGACAGGATTCAGTTGGGCTCAGCTGAGAAATGGGTACATGGTAGGTACTCGATAAAGTTTGGTTGAATGGAAGGCTGATGGGGCTAGACACAGGGATGGTGGTCTTTGCCAGGTAGAATTCTTGAATTCTGGACATGGTTTTTATGGAGGGGAACACTTCCTTGTGTTTTGAAGGTGATGACCTGGTACAGATCTTTTACCCACTCAGTTACCCACAGAGAAGCTGGGGTGGGTCATGTGGATTAGGAAGTCTGGAGCTGAGAAGGAAAACCTATCCTGCAAACTGGGATAGCAGAGGGGCAGCGGTGTCTGCCCAGTTTGGGAGGCCCTGAGAAGGGGGTGGGCTGCTTCAGAGACGCAGTCAATTAAAATCCCATCAGTCTCAGTCGGTAGGAGCAGGGCTGGCCACACAGTTTGCAGGGCCTAGTTAAGAATGAAAATGCAAGTCCTCTTGTTCAAAACTTATTAAGAATTTCAAGGTGATGACAGCAGGGCACTAAACGAAACACAAACTCTTCTAAGTGCAGGGCCCTGTGTGGCCACTCCGTCACATACCTGTGAAGCCTCCAGAGTAGGAGTCATTGCCCGTCCCTATTTCAGAAGCAGCTGCGTCTGCTCCCCTGTGATGCATCCTTTTTCTCTCTCTCCTTGGCCCATCCACATGAAGACCGCTTTACTCTGGTTCTGGATCCACTGTGTTTGTTCCATCTCATTCCCTTGCTCAGTTGTTAGCTGCCTGTGAGTCTGAGGGGCTCCACAGCTATCAATGCTGTTGCCATTTATCAAGGGCACCATGCCCCTGGCAGAAGTGCTTTGTATACGTTATCTCTACCCGTTCAGAAACACTTGGCGGTAAGTATGTCACCCCCTTTAATAGGGACACAAAATGACTTGGCCAAGGCCACAGAATTTATAAATGACAGAACCAAGATCAGGACAGCTTCAAAAACCCACGCTCTTTCCTCTTAGCACCTGGTCTTTGAGGGCACGATTGTGTCTTGTTGATTTTGTGTCATCTGCGGGGCCTTGTACATTGCAGGCCCTCAATATTATGCTTTTTCTTGAGTGCCAGGCTGTGTGGTAGGAGAAGCAGTCACATGTGGACCTAGGGAGACTTAGGGGTCTCAACTCCAGCTACTGCTCTGCTTCCCACACCACGGTGCCATCCTCTTCAGGTCTGAGGGCAGTGGAAGAGAGGTGGCTGCCTTACGCTGGGGATTTCTGGCTTCCGGGCTCCGTTGATGTTAGGGCTTCCCTGACTCAGGCCTGATTTGCACATCTTCCTGCCTCTCATAGGCCCTGAGCTCATTCCAGCCAAGTGCATCATTTTCCTGTGTCATCTGCCTAAACCTTATCTCTTCTCTGGCCAGGGATGTGGGCTGATAACGTAGAAGTTAAGCAACTTCCCCTCATTTCCCAAAGACTCGGCCACTGCGGGTCTGGAACAGCCACTCTTTGCTCCCTTCCTCCGGGCTTCACCCTGACCGCTCTCAACCTTCCAGAGAGCCGTCCAAGCAGAAGCTTTCCCAAGCAGAAAGCAAGCCCAGTCACTATCATTTTTCCAGGAAAGAGAGGAAAGAGTGAGTGAACACATGAGCAAGGAGGTTTTCGGTGATACTGTGATTCCACTCCCCACCCTTGCGAGTATTCTAGGTGAGGCCATTTTGCACATGGTTGAGGCCTCATCTTATGTTTAATCGGAGCATTTCCCGTTGGGGAGCCTGCAGGAAATTGGAATGATGGGTTTGGCCAACACTGTAGAATTCATGTAAAATAAAGCCTCGTTGCCCTCCTGCTTTCTAAAGCGAGACTCACACGGCACCCTTAACTGTGCTTGACACTCATACCCCACCATGGACAGGTAGTGTGGCCTGAGAGCCTTTGCTTAGGGCCATTGTTGTCAACCTCCATCGCCCACCCGCCCCAGCCTTGCAGCCCGGATACCTCATTAGATCTGGCTCTTCATGACTTTCATCTGATTGTTGCCCTGCCTAACTGAGTTCCCCCTAGTCTCTGAGTTTGCCCACTAATTTAAAAGTCCCTGGTTCACCCTCTCATCTTGTTTTCCTCTGGATGGGATTAGGTTAGTGACTTTGTGCAGCTTGGGATCTCACTTAGCTGAGTTCTTTCCCCCCTGGCTTATAACGAAGAATAAATTGGGAGGACTCATAAGGATATTCTGCTGATTCTTACTGTTTGGGGAAAAGGGGGTTGTGTTGGCAAACCTCATTTGGAAACAGTCACTTCTCTGTCTGGAATATTCAGCAGGACAGGTTTTTACATAAGTAATGTGGACAATTGATTGTATGTGCCTGCTGGGCCATAGGGGATTTCCTCTTTGGAATCACAGTTTAAGTGATGAGATTCCGAGAACACTGTGCTAACTGGAGTTTCCGTTTGGAAGATCCTGTTCTCTCGAGTCCTTCTGCGTGAGCTGGTTCAGGTTTCATGCTGTTTTGCTCATCTCTGTTCCCAGATTTAGTAGCAGCAGAGGAAGACAAAAACCTCCTCCTCTGATGTTTATTTGACTATTGAGGCTAATTGTTCATTTGCTGAAAGGGTCTCTAAGACAGTGCTTGGTGTGCGCGGGGTGAATATGAGTGTTGTTATTTTGTAATTAGGAGTTTAGTAATTTATTTATTTATTTTTGGCTCTGTTGGGTCTTCGTTTCTGTGTGAGGGCTTTCTCTAGTTGTGGCAGGCGGGAGCCACTCTCTTTATCGCAGTGCGCGGACCTCTCACTATCGCGGCCTCTTTTGTTGCGGAGCACAGGCTCCAGACGTGCAGGCTCAGTAGTTGTGGCTCGCGGGCCTAGTTGCTCCGCGGCATGTGGGATCCTCCCAGACCAGGGCTCGAACCCGTGTCCCCTGCATTAGCAGGCAGATTCTCAACGACTGCGCCACCAGGGAAGCCCAATATGAGTGTTTTTGTGTGGACATGGATATACACTTGCTTCTGTGTGTTAGAGAATTAGTTGTGAGCACAAAACTGAAAATAAAGACAGGAACATTTTGTAAAGAACATTTCCCTTTTTTTTCCCTTTTCCCCCCAAAGGTGCCGCCTTTCAGCTGTAATCACACCTTCTATTTACCACTTGCCGCGAATCAGTTACACATGTCTGTGCAAACTGTTGCATCGTCATGTTTACCTTTTGATATATAATTGTGGTTGATAGGCACAAGGCATGATGAGATTTTAGGAGGGAGAAGGAAGCTGGAATCTGAGATCACAGCTCTCCGTAAATGTCTGACCAGGGAAAGAGGATTCTAACTCCCGCGGACGATGCCTCAAAACACAGGCTGGCATTTGCGGGCCATTAGAAAAGCCATTTCCCCAGAACAGGGAGGATGAGGAGAAGGTGGTAAAAGACTGCCTGAGGCTGTGCCACCAGAGACTGCTGATGAAAACTGTGCATACCTGAAAGAGCGAATCACCCTCATTGCTCAGTGATTGCACTGGATTTTGCAATTAAACCCAACAGGGAGAACATACCTGCCTGAAGTCGGGAGCAGTGCTGGGCTTGTGGGCTTGTGGGCTTGTGAGCTGAGAGCATCTATTTTTCAAGCTCTGGAGCTCTGTGCCTGCCCTGACGTAGCTTCCCTGTGACAGATCTCCGTATTGGTGATCCCTTTTTAGCTCTACTTTAGGCAGAGAGGAAGCAGATTTTACCTTGGGAGCGAGTGGAGGAGAGAAAGGGGTGGTGGCTCAGGTACTAAATCCCAGCCCCTTCTTTTTTTTTTTTTTTAATTAATTTATTTAATTTATTTTTTTTGGCTGTGTTGGGTCTTCATTGCTGTGCATGGGCTTTCTCTAGTTGCAGAGAGTGGGGGTTACTCTTCGTTGTGGTGCGAGGGCTTCTCATTGCGGTGGCTTCTCTTGTTGCAGAGCATGGGCTCTAGGCACGAGGGCTCAGTAATTGTGGCTTGCGGGCTCTAAGGCTCAGGCTCAGTAGTTGTGGCTCGCGGGCTCTAGAGTGCAGGCTCAGTAGTTGTGGTGCACGGGCTTAGTTGCTCTGTGGCATGTGGGATCTTCCCGGACCAGGGCTTGAACCCATGCCCCCTGCATTGGCGGGCGGATTCTTAACCACTGTGCCACCAAGGAAGCCCCCAGCCCCTTATTTTTTGTTTCCACATCTGGGAGGTAGTTGTCCTACTCCTCAGGCTACGCTTAGGGGGGATTTAAACCGTCCAAGCTGGTCCAAAGACCAGCTCTCAGAAAGCCTTAGAAATTTCTAATTCAGTTAGAATTTACTCAGTGCTAAACAGACAGGGGTGCTGGGGTGTCTCCTTTTTAGTGAGGCTTGGCTTCCAAAGACAGTGTGGAGGGTGAAAATTGCACGTAGTCAAATTTATGCCTGAGGTTCCCTTAAATGACCTGCAAATATGCTTCAAGTTGTTCAGACCAGGCAAGGCTGGGAAAGTGGCCCTGTTGGAGGGACAGGCATGTGTCACCCTCTCCTCTAGAGCTTACTTTGGGGCCTGTGCTCCCTGATAGAAGGAAGGGAGGACTTGTATTGAAATTGTTCTCCCCAGCCTCATCCAGCCGGGTGGGCATTCTTGAATCTTCTTAAATTGAATCCATGTGAGCATTGCTAGGCACTGGTGTGAGCACTTTTCATATACTAACTCTTTCAATGCTCACAGGTTCATTGCACCAATGAGTGGCCCAAAAATATGCATTTGCCTGTGTGGAAGAAAAGAGAAGTGAAAAGAAAGAGAGAGAGAGAGAGAGAGAGAACACGGGTCTTAGTAGCCCCAGGTTGAGCTCAGTTACCCTCTTGTTGCACTGTGACACGTTTACAGGGCCTCTAGTTAATAATAATAGCTAATATATTGTGCTGAAAAATAATAGCTAATATATTGCTAGGCACCGGTATGAGCACTTTTCATATATTAACTCTTTCAATGCTCACAATAACTCTATAAGGAGGAACTTAATTATCCCATTTTATAGATGAGGAAACAAAGTCTTAGGGCCCATTCACAGTTTTGTCCCTGCAGTAGCTTAAGATGAAGATGGGTGCAGGAGCATGTGGGCAGAGCTGCTGAGAGGAGCTGGAACTTTTGTTCTTTCATGGGGAGCAATGGGGGTGCTGCAGTGGGAGGACCTGCCCTCTTGTGCTCAGTGATGCATCCAGATTCAGCTGCCTTGTGCTCTGTCTCCAGGCTTTTGCACGGGCTATTTATTCTCCCTCCTCTTTTTGCAATGGGGACTTTTACTCATGCCTCCCCGGCTCAGGGAGCTGGATTAGGGTCCTACGACCTGCCCCTCCCCCCAGTCCCCACTCACTCTGCTGGCCCTCTGACCCTATTCCAAGGCTCTTCAGGACAGGAATGCTGGCTTCCTCACTGTTGTGTCCATAGCCTTCAGCGCGATGCTGGGCTCACGGTACTCAGTGTTTGCCGAGTGGGTGTCCAGTAAGTACAGAGCTACAGGGCATCACTTCCTATCCAGTTTCTAAAATACAGGCTCCTCCCACTTAGCACCAGTAATCTGCTTCGAAAAGTCAGATGCTCTGCACAGAAATGCTAACCAGAGCCTATTTCCTATTATTTGAAGTGGGAAAAATTACACTGCATTACATATCAATTCTAAATCCCCATGCAATTTCCTAAAACATAACTGAAACATAGTAAAACACCTACATGGAACTAAAAGACTCTCCTATTAAGCTGTAAAATGCTTAAAACATTCCTTGCTAATCCCAGACTATTAACGTGGTTGTTGACAGGCAACTTCTCTGTGTGCAGTAAGATTTCCTTTTCCAATGTCATGGCTGTCCTCTCCTCTCCAAGTTTTTCTTCAACACTTTCTCAAATTTGGGAGGACTTGTATAACACTAAGCAAAAATCAGGGCAGGTCACCCAGGTCTTGTGGAAATACATTCAGGGCAAGGACACAGCAGGCAGAGAATGGCTCACACTGAGTATGAAGACTTACCAATGGAATTTGGGACGTTACTTAAGCCTTTCACTACACATTGTTTTGTGGAAAATGATGCATTGAGTTTTGGGGATGTAAATATAATTTTTTTTCTAAAATTCATACATTGTATGAAAAGTATTTGATCAGAGCCAGTGCCTACCTGCTTTGCTTCTTTCCTTTTCTCCTCCCTCCTTCTTTCTTTTTAAGTAATTTATTTTATAAAATTTGTTTATGACTTATGAAGGGGTCCACAATATACCACTGTGGCATAAGGATCATTTTGAGCTGAAGGCATTTGAAAATCAACAGATGTGGGAAGAGGCTTTCTCTGCACTCTCCGTATATGCCAAAAAGCAGAGACTTCCAAAAAAAGTCAAATGTTATCAATCCCCCTTTAAGGGAGGCTTCCCATACCAGGTGTAAGAGCAACTCCTGTTATTAGAGATGAGAAGTCAGTGCTGGATGCATAAACAGACCTTAGTAAAACAAACCTTATGTTCCATTAGTTGCCACATGTATTTCTCAGTATTTATTGTCTCTTGGAATCCTGAGCCCCTGCTTTTAGTAAGATGCATGTAAACTCCAAATTCTGACCACTTCTTTGAGCCACTTTCTTTGTAAGCACCCATATAGGAAAGTGAATAAACTTGTCTTTTCTCTTGGTGATCAGTCTTGTGTTAGTTTAATTTGAAATCTCCCTAATACTGAACCTAAGAGGTAGAGGAAAAGTTTTTCCTTCTTGATACTAAGAAATGTTCTATTTGGAAGTTGTAAATCAGGGGTAATCCTGCAGTGTGTGCCTTTATTTTCAAACTTTAAAAAGGTCCACATATGCCTGAGAAGGACAGAGCACTGTCTTTTCTGAAATTTGCCTGAATAGTGATGCCTACATGGTTTACCTGTTAGTCCTCTAGGGCCCCTAGACCTGCACTAACTCCGAGGCCATGGCCTTGAAGTGGGGTCGAATCCCACTTGAGAAATCTTCCTACATGGATCTTGGCTCCTGGCCATCCCTCCATCTCTCTGGTCTATGGAGATGCCCCAAATTCTTACCTCATCAGTTTGATTAGGACACCAAAGCCTTTGTTATAGAAGCAAATATCTTATGATAGCAGAGACACTAACATTGGTTTTCCCCTTCTTTCAATTGGTAATAGAAACACTGAATTTCTACTGGGAATAGAATGAAGACTACATTTCCCAAGCTCCCTTGCAGATGTGGCCATATGACTAGTTCTCACCAATGGAAGGTGAATGGAAGTGATGTGCATCACTGCTGGGGTGATGATATTGTTTGGAAGCCGGGAGGTCAACAAAGATTCCCAGCTTTCTCATATAAACACTTTTGCTCGAGATGGGCCCTGTGCAAACTACCAAGAGCTCAAAGTTGCACAGCTCACTTTTAGTGAAATAAGGACATGTTCAGCTCCGTGTACGGGAAGAAGTAGGTACTCAACAAATACATACATATTGAGTGAATGAACAAATAAAGAAATGACTGGACTACATAGAGATCTAAGTGTTCATGCTGAAAGGTGGTCATTCTTCATTATTCAGGGTAGACAACTTATGAGCCAAAGATGGTCTTAGTTCAGCTTTCAGTGCCCCGCCCCCACCCCACCCCCTCCCCCAACTACTGCTGTCACCTGCACCCCTCCATCACCTGTCTGAGATCTCTCTAATCAGTCTTGGTAGCACCCTCCTTACTTTGCGTGCCCATCCTACTTCCTCGTAATGTTAGAGCGGCCCATCAAGGAACAGGGTTGAAACCAAGGCATGCTATTTTGTGGAATTTGCCAACCTGCTGTATGTTATAGCCAGTTTCTTTCTTTTAAAACTTTATCCCTGGACCCAGGCATGGATTATCAAACAAAGGAACAGAAACTCATTTCTTGTGTAGCAAGAGGTGAGCACAATGTCTTGGGGGGGCAGGTAACAGCCTTTTCCCACACAAGATAAAGTCGGCAGGGCCCATTTCCAGGGCCAGTTACCAAGAAGTGAGGGAGTTTTCAGGTGTTAATTTCCTTATGTCGGCTGGCTGAACTTTGCTCTTGATAGAGTCAGGCCTTAGGGTGAACCAAACCTCCAGCACAGTGGCTGCAGCCATCCAGGGAGGGAGATAGGCCTGATGCTCATTAAAGGAGGCCCTCTGAGCTGCTTGCCTACATCCTTAGCGCTTTGCCCTTGGATTTTTATCTTTTTGTTTGGAAAAAATATCACAAGGACATGGGGCCTCACAGCATTGATTGTCTTGATAGTTTGTTAAGTCCAGGAGATGCTGGCATCTGCAAATACATCTTATTAGGTGTGATCAGGCAAGTAAATTGTCCCTGCCCTCCAGCATGCTGCAATAATTAACTCTAACAACCAAAAGTTAATCACAGCAGGTGCGAAGCTGGGCTCTCTTTGTCTGCAAAACCTCTTTCCCACCATGGCTTCAAGGTGCTAGCTCTGAGACTTGGAACGTGTTCTTTGAAAAAGAGCCTTTCCTTCCAGTAAAACTGTCCCACATATTATTATTTTAATTTAATTAGGTTTTAAAAAGGTTAACCATGACATTTTAATAGCTTAAGCTCACATTAATATTCCGAGAACACTGTTTAGCCCAACCACTTGATTCAAAAGGATGTTTTTCCAGAAAAGGAATTGGCTTTTAGGACAATTACTGAAAAATAGCTTTCATTTGATTAAGATGGGTATCTTGCTATTAAAAGACAGTTATTGAAATAAAATACATAAAGACATTGAAAACTGTTAAAGCCTTAGCTTGGCACTATTTATCTAGGAGAAAGGGAGTCTGGGCAGTGTGTTTATGGAGATTATCCCAAAGGTGGCTGATGTCCTTCGGCTATGAGCAAATTAGCCAACTGTGCTTGTGATGTGCTGTGTGTTGTCAACCTAATGTTTTATTTATTTGCCTGAGAGCTGCTATCTTCATTAGGGAGTTTAGGGAGCAAAGCGAGATGATATTTATTAGCTTGGCAAACTAATAAACTCTGCTCATGTTTCTTCTTTTGCTATCATGGCTAATCGCTGGTTTTGAAAAAATAGCCATTCGATATGCGAATGGATCCTGTGAGAACAAGAGTCGACCATCCCTTCCTGTAGAGAGAGACAGCAAGGAAGAGCGCAGTCTTACATGTGTGCATGGCCACCGTGTGCCAAGCACTGCGCTTGCTCTGGGGTTACAGGGATGCCGAGGCCATGGGCCAGCCCTCCAGACGTTCACAGTTAGCAGGGAGCTGGCATTGATTATACAGCTCACTCTCATTATAGTGGAATAGGCGCTATTCTCTCTCCAAAGAAGCACAGGGGACAAGTAATTAGTTCAGCTTGGTGGGATTGGAGATGGCTGCAAAAAGTAGGGAGGAGCTGGGGCTTGAAGGACTAGAAAGATTTTGCCAGAAGGGAAGTCATGAGGGGCAGACTACTGTTTACCGTAGTGGTTCCTGAAATGCAATCTCCCACCAGCAGCATCGCCATCACCCGGAACTTGTTAGAAATGCACATTCCCAGGCCTCTCACAGGACCTGCTGAGTCAGAGAATGGACAGGAGAGTGTGTATCAGGAGTTTGTGTGTGTGTTTTTTTAAATTTATTTATTTTTGGCTGTGCTGGATCTTCGTTGCTGCACGCGGGCTTTCTCTAGTTGTGGCGAGCGGGGGCTACTCTTCATTGTGGCGCGTGGGCTTCTCATCATGGTGGCTTCTCTTGTTGTGGACCACGGGCTCTAGGTGTGCAGGCTTCAGTAGTTGTGGCACGAGGGCTCAGTAGTTGTGGTTTGCGGGCTCTAGGGCACATTGTGGCGCACGGGCTTAGTTGCTCCGTGGCATGTGAGATCTTCCAGGACTGGGGCTGGAACCCATGTCCCCTGCATTGTCAGGTGGGGTCTTAACCACTGCGTCACCAGGGAAGCCCAGGAACCTGTGTTTTAACCAGCTTTCCAGGTGATCCTGATGCTCCTGAAAGTTAAGAACGTGTATGTTCATAGTCCCTCTGGTCCACCATGTGGAGTTGGACTTACCAGAGCTTTGAGTTTGATGGGGGGTGGGGTGGAGAGATGGGGTAATAGGCAATGCAGTTGGAAAAGTTAATTGGGATCAATTATGAAGGAAAGAAGGGGGAGGATATTAATATTTGTATTAGCCGTCTTTGTGTGTGTATGTTTTTATAATAATGATGTTTCCGGAGCCAGGTAATAGGACCTAACTTGAACTAGTTTAAACAAAGGAAATTTATTGAAAAGATATCATGCTATCTCATTGCTATACAAGGGAGAATTCAACAACCAGGGGTCAGGAAGGATATATGTATATATTTTTTCTTTCTCTGTTTCATATTATTTCCTTAGGATAGATTCCCAGATGTAAGATTACTGATTCAGAGAGTGTGAACAATTTCACGGCTCCAGATAGGTATGGCTAAACAGCTTCTAAATGGTTGTAGCAGTAGAGGAGGCCACCAGGGTGGAGCATAAACACTAGTTTTACTGCATCCTTATCACTTCAATTCTATAGTTTCTAACTTGATGGAGGAAATGACACACCATTGTTGTTGTCTGCAATTAACTGACTATTAATGAAGTCAACTATTTAAAATTGTGTTTATTTACCAATTGTATTTGTTACTTGAAAGGAGTTTTTGTTCTTACTTTAGCAGGAGAGGATCTCCTCTCCTGTCCAGAGATTCAGGATAAAGATAATCCTAGCAAAATAAAGGGGAAATCATAGTAATTTTGTTTGCTACAGAGGCTGTCAGCTTACCACAGGGCACACCCTCATTACTGTCCTCACCAGTGGCTGAAAGGTCCAAGGGGTCGAGAAACCGCGTCCAAATCCCAGCTCTGCCACTTGCTGGCCTTGTGATTTGCTGTAAGTTTCTGCATTTCTGTGAGACCCAGTTTCCTCATCTGGAAAATAGGACAAGTCTGTCCTACCCACCTACATGGTATTCTGAAGCTCAGAATGAGGTCAGGTCCTAGGAAATGCTTGATAAGCTACCAAGTACTGTAAACATGTAAGATATCACTGTTGTAACACTGGCTTCCCTAAATGAATACTTTCCATGAGGTCATGCTGGATTGGAACTTTGGCTGTTGACTTTTTTTTTTTTTTTGAGCCAATAAGACTTTATTTATGGACACTGAAATTTAAATTTCATATAATTTTCATGTTGTCATAAACTATTATTCTTTTCACTTGTTCCTCCATTAAAACAATTTTTAAAAATCAGATCATGGGTCATACAAAAAGAGTCAGTGAGGCTCTGGCCATGAGTCATAGTCAGGATTAGTCTGCCTCAAGGTCAGTGGTTCTTTGAAAGTTTAATGGAATTCATGCGTGAGCCCAGGTGACTTTAAATGATCAAATCTTGCCAAATTTTCTAATTCTTGAGTAACATGTTCAGTAATGTTAGCTCTTTTAAAAACGTTATTTTCGGACATTGAAATGTTACCATAGGCAACTCTGACTGAAAATAATGCATAGAATGAAGCTAAGAGAAGCCGGATATTAGATCAGGAACAGGCGTTTCAAGATAGTCAGTGAGGCTTTGCCTGTTTTAGTTTAACACTTGATTCCGTAATGTTGAGTCAGTATTGTGGCTTCTCATTTATCTGCATAAAGTGTAAGGTGCTGTGACCTTGTTGGTGAGAAGATTACATCTGACAACAGTCTTAGAAAGTGTGTGGAGAACATGGGTGGGGAGGCCACCTGGCTGTTGACTTTTAAATAGAAACATCTCTGGTTCAGTTCTAGACTTTTTCACTTTTCACACCAGTGGGACTTAATTCACAGATGCAGATTCAGGAGAGACATGGGTGGTGTTTCAGGTGTTCTTCCTCCTACCAGCAGGTAACAGGCATCATAGCCATGGGGAGGACCTGAAGTTTCATACCTCCTGGACACATAGGCTCCTTCCTCCCTCCCTCCCTCCCTCCTTCCTTCTCTGTGCTGAGCGAGGGGAGTAGACAGTGAGTTAGAGCTACCCAGCCCTCACTCTGGGGGCACTTGGGTGTTCATGCAGAAAGGCACACTGCCCTTGACCGCGGTCTTCAGTGGGCTGAACAGTGCTTTACAGTTTATCAGGTTTGTTTGTAGCAATGCACGCATTTGCCACTTCCATCATGAGGAAGGCTGAGAGGCACGATCCTTCGAAGTCGGGGAGGTTAGGTGACTTGATCACGTGGCGGAATAAGCAGCGGGACCCGGCCCTGTGCCGGACCCCTGGGTGCCTCACTGAGTGCCTTTCCCCAGCACCACACTCACCAGCCCTTTTCATGCTCGTGTTTACAGTGGGTTCAGCTTAGTTCTGCTTTGATGAGGGAATAGAAATGATGGGATTCCCCTGCAGAATCATAACTCACCTGAGAACTGGGTTGGCTTTAGTGTGTGAAATGTGGTTCCACACATTCCACACATAATTAAGAAAAGAAAGCCCGACAGCCAGAAATTAAAAAGCTAAAGGAGAACGAGGTACCGTCTGGGAAATCCCCACTGACCTAAAAAGCCAGGCAGTGGGTCCACTGGGGTCAGAGTGGCTGAAGAGCAGAGGAGGGACTGAGGCGGGGACGGCTCAGCTCTGCTTTCTGATGGAGAAAAATGTCCTCTCCAGTCAGTGGAATGACGGGAAATGGTTGCGAGGGATAAAGGGAGATAAGTGAGCCAGATAGAAAACCTTGTGGAAAATTGAACAAAACCAGGAGAAGATGAGATGGGCGAAAAAAAAGCAGCTCAGGGAATCTGGGTAAGAGAAGTCGCTGGTGATTCTGAGCTTGTCTTCGTGTGGAGGGAGAGGAAAGGTGTCACGTTAGCCGGCAATCTACACAGCCCGTCAATCAGAGGGGACAGTCAGTCTGAGACTCAGGCCAGGATGGGCAGTTTCACTCCCCCTCCCGAGCCCCTCTGTACCTGGTGTCTGTACAGCAGGTGAATTATTCACCTGACCGTCCCCTCCACTGGACTGGAGGGCAGAGCTGCAAAGTTCAGCTTTTCCCTCCCGCCCGCGGTGTGGTGGCCCTGAAAGGCCCAGGTTAGCAATAGGCGTCATGGGACTGTGCTAAGCAGGGACTGCCCCATTCCTGCTTAAGATGTCAATGTTTTCAAGCCACTGAGATACTTTTCACACAAAATTAAAGATGCTATTATATACCAAATATTCCCTGACCCACATTAGGTAAGGATCTTGGAACTGGACTTGGGGAATTCTTCTGCAGCATGAATCCACAGGTGAATCAGAGAGGTGGGGCAACTACCCTATAATCCAGGCCAAGGTGTTTTTTTTTTTTTTTGCGGTACGCGGGCCTCTCACTGTTGTGGCCTCTCCCGTTGTGGAGCACAGGCTCCGGACGCGCAGACTCAGTGGCCATGGCTCACGGGCCCAGCCGCTCCATGGCATGTGGGATCCTCCCGGACCGGGGCACGAACCCGTGTCCCCTGCATTGGCAGGCGGACTCTCAACCACTGTGCCGCCAGGGAAGCCCCTGGGCCAAGGTGATTTCTAAACAATCCAGATTTCTGGGAAATTGCTTCATTCTCTGCCTTAATCTGGAGGTAGAATGCTTTGACTGTTGGCTCTTCAGTCTTATATGGGCTGCATCATCCTGCCTTCCAGTGGGCAGAAATAGCCAGCTCTCTGGCTTCACCTTCTGACACCTGAACTAGGAGAACAAAAGAAGGAACCTCCTTTCTGTACCTGGTTCTCTACTCCCCTCTTCGGCCTTCCCTCTTCCCCAGCCCCATCCATCCTCTCAGGCTAGAACGGTAAGACATTAGAGACTGTAACCCAGATTGTCGGCTGTCTGAGTGTGTCCTATTTCTTCAGTGTTTTGGGGCCACACTTCTAGTTGGCAGCCCAGTAGAATGATTTGAGCCTCCCTCTCCTTCGTGGGAAGCCCAGTGTTCCCCCATATCTCCAGGAATTGTAGATAGCCCTCTGTTTCTTCTCTAGCTCCAAGTTCCTGCTTCCGGTGAATTTTTTCTTGATCTCTTCTCCTTGTCTTTCCTCCTGTACACACTGTCCCTTATGCACATCATGTCCCCCACTTGGGCACGGTCCCCTTTCCTTCAGTTCACCAGGGCAACCATGCACACAGGGCCATGACTTTATTGAAGGACCGTGTGTACTGAAGCTGGTTACGTTGCCATATCACTTAGATGATTTTCACAAAATCCAAAGGAAAACTTGGATGTTAGATACCCCGTTGTTGGAATGTCCTCATTTTCACTGGCTCTGTTCGCCACTGTGGTCTTCTTTGGTCTTGCATGTTCTTTCTCCTTCCTGACATCTCCCTTTTCCCTGTCCCCATTCGCTTTACCCTACCCTTGCAGATCACCTTTGGAAACAGACTCCCAGGAAAAAGAAGGGGAGAGACACTGAGCTGAGCCAGCCCCAATTATTCTCCTGAAATTTGCCAATCATGGGATACATTTGGGAAGAGAAACTCCCAGGAGGAGGGATGAAAACCAGGGTGGGGAGAGGCCAGGATAAATTCTCATCTTGGAAATGATCCTAAGCGTGTTGAAATTTGTTAGTTTCTCCTTCTCTCTTCTCAGCCTAGCCTGACTAGCTTTCATATCTAAATGTAAAACGGTGGCCAAAAACAGTCTGTGGTTGGTTCTCAATGCTTCACTGCTCAGATAGCTTCAGCGTGTACTTTTTCTGCTGTTTAACTGCCACCGTAATTCTTTAGATGTGATGTACCACATACCAACCAGAAGACATCTTGAACCTTTACTGTTTTTTTTTAATTATTTTTTATTTTTTCCTGTTTTTTAAATTTATTTTTTCTTCCAGTTTTATTGAGATATAATTGATATACAGCACTGTATAAGTTTAAGGTGTACAGCATAATGATTTGCCTTATATCATAAAATGATTATCACAATAAGTTTAGTGAATATTCATCATCCCATATAGATATAAAATTAAGGAAATGGAAAAAAAAGTCCTTGTGATGAGAACTCTTAGGATTTACTCTCTTGATAACTTTCATATGTAACATTCAGCAGTGTTAATTATATTTGCCATGTTGTATATTACATCCCTAGTACTTATTTATTTGAACTTTTACTGTTGACTTTTGTTTTCCTCTTATTTCATGATGGCTGTCTTGTAAGATCAACATTTATTGAGTGGTGAAATATATAAATATAATTAAGACATGCTTCCTGCCCTCAAGGAACTCATGATCTAGTAGAAAATAAGTATAAAGTATGCTATAACCTTTAACATGCTTCTGAAAATATTATCCTACAACACCTGTGAAGTAGGGAAGGCAGATGATGATCTGACATGGAGAATGACAGAATATAAACTTGGAGATATTAAGTCCAGACTCGCACAGCTAATAAGTGATAGACCAGAACTGGAACCCGGGATTTGATTCCTGATCTAATCCCCTTCCCACTTCCTACACCCACACTGGGTACATCATTCCCACTCTAATCACATTCCCAGAAAGAGGAAGTATTCTGAAAATGATTGGATTGGTTCTAGGAATGGAGGAAACCCATCAGCTCTTGGGAAAAAGAATATGTTGTGTTTGGCAATAACTTTCCTCTTTATCTTTTCTCTTAAAAGGCAGTGTCCAAATCTCTGTCAGCCCCATAAATTGTATCAGGATGATTTTCAGGAGGGTTGTTCTCCAAAAGATGTTTCGGTTAGGTTTCTTTCAGATTAGCTAGACGTGAATTCTTATTTTGTGAAGGTTGTTATCCTATTCTTGGGTAGATTTTTAAGCAAATATTATCAACACTTGTGAGAGCTGAATAACTTTTGACACCCCTAAAGCTCAGTAAATGTTTACTGAAATCACATTGTGCAAATTATATGATAAAATCTATTTAGACACAATTCACTATTTTTAAAAGCTTATGTTGACTTTTCCTGGTAGGAGAAATCCAGTGAGGAAGATGTGACACATGACTATACAAAGCCTTCAAATGGTGTAATCCTAGAAACTATTGGCAGCAGAACAGACCCTGAATTGCTTTTCAGCCCTTCCCAAATCAGGTTTCCATAGCACAACTTCATTTTCTTTATTCAAGGCTTTGTACACGCCAGAACAGCCATCAGCCATATGGAAGTGTATGTGTCTGTACTTCTGTATCCAGAGCCACAAAGCAAAGAAATGGAGAGAAACTTTACATTATTGAGCTGCTGATCAAACAGTTCCTGAAAACTGCCCTACTTCTGGTCTTGCTTCCTTATTGTTGGGTCAGATTGATTTGAGGCTTTCGATTATTTGCACAAAACCCAAAACAGAACAAATGAGAGAAAACTTATCTACTATTTTGGATTGTCTGTTTTACTGTACTCTCCCATGTGTACAAATAATTGAGAGTTGGACGTTCCAGGATTTCTGATTTATTTTTTAACATCTTTATTGGAGTATAATTGCTTTACACTGGTGTGTTAGTTTCTGCTTTACAACAAAGTGAATCAGCTATACATATACATATATCCCCATATCTCGTCCCTCTTGTGTCTCCCTCCCACCCTCCCTATCCCACCCCTCTAGGTGGTCACAAAGCACCGAGCTGATCTCCATGTGCTATACGGCTGCTTCCCACTAGCTATCTATTTTACATTTGGTAGTGTATATATGTCCATGCCACTCTCTCACTTCATGCCAGCTTACCCTTCCCCCTCCCCGTGTCCTCAAGTCCATTCTCTACGTCTGCATCTTTATTCCTGTCCTGCCCCTAGGTTCTTCAGAACCTTTTTTTTTTTTTTTTAGATTCCATATATATGTGTTAGCATACGGTATTTATTTTTCTCTTTCTGACTTACTTCACTCTGTGTGACAGTCTCCCGGATTTCTGATTTAGACAGTGCTGAAGTTCTGTAGTGTTGTGTACAGATTATCAAAATATGTGGAGGTCCTTTCTCTGCTCTGGTCACAGACAAATGTATGGAAGTGGTGCGTGTGTGTTAGGTTGTGGCAAAAAACGTCATGGTGGTTGATATAAATTAACCAGCCCCTGGCACGCTGCCTGGCATGAATGCTCAATAAATATTTGTTGACTGTCTAACTATAGGCTCAATATATATTTGTTGACAAATGATGTAGTTTACATTATCTACATTTCTCTCTTGAAACCATTACCATGAAATTAAGTACTTACTCTCATATGGCCTAAATATGTCTTGTCATATTACTTGGTATTGTTTGATAAATAATAACATTATTGTTTGAGAAGAATATTAATGGTTACCATTTATTGTTTTCTAGGTGTTAAATCTGTGTTATGTGTTTTATATGTGTTATTTCATCTTGCTAGAATTCTATAAGGTATTATCATCCTCACTTTATAAGTGAGAAAATTGAAGCTGAAAATATTCTTATATTCTGATGAAAATATTATTAACTTTAATATACTTAAATTAATTTATCTTTTATTTATAAACAATGCTGTATGTGTCTTCTTTAAGAAATCTTTCCCTATTATAAGGTCTAAAATACATTCATCTAAATTTTCTTCTAAAAGTTAATGTTTTGTTTTTGACATGTAAGACTTCATCTGAAGTTGATTTTCATGTATGGGATCATTTAGGGATTCCGTTTTATCTTACTCCATATGGAAAATTATTTTATTTTCTAGCTCTATTTAGTTGAGTTTCTCTCTTCCCCACTGATATGTCCTGCTAACTCTGACATACATCAGTGATCCACATATGCATTCACATAATGAAGTATCATACGGAGTTTAAAATACATTACCTATATTCAGCAAAATGAATGAATCGTTGCAAAATGATGGATTAATGATGAGCATGTGTCATGAACCAAGGATTGTGATGGACTGAATTCTGTCCATTTGAGGTCCTAGGGGAAAACAAACAAACAAACAAACAGAAGTTAGATGATTTGCCCAAGCTCACTTGGCTGGGAAAGTGGTAGAACTGGAACTCAAAACCAGTTCATCCAACTCCAAATGCCATCATTAGACAGTGTGGTACAGTCAATTCACAGCCTTTCTAGAAATATATCATTCCTTATTAAGACATCAGCACTTAATCATCTGTTATTCCTATTATCTCGGCACTTGAGATACAGCTATTATTCCTACCGGTAAACAGAATACTATACAAAGTTAGAAGGCTCTAGGTCTTGCTCCCTTCCTGGGTCCCTGAGGTCCTCAAACCACTAGTTATCCCCGCTCTCTCCTGCATATTCTGCCTCTCTCTCTTCTAGGCTCCTTTCCATTAGTGAATAGGCTTGAGTCCTTGAGTTTGCTTGGATATGCTCGTGTCTTTGCGTCTTGATTGAAGAAGCACAAAAATGCCTTTGACCACTTCTACATCCCCTCTCAGCGCTCAGCACATCCCGTCATAGTTCTCAGCTGTTAGTAGCCCTCTGTACAGAAAGCTCTGCAGGAGCAGGGTCAGCTGCCTCATTTACTGTTTCACCTAGTGTCTAGCCCCCTGACCAGCGTAGACCCTCAATCAATATTGGTCTAAGGATTGAAGAAAGCTGATATACTTACAGACTTATAATTCACCATTTCTAGTTTCTGTTTCCCCCAGGCTCTTGGAAGAGTCCTGTTTTGAGGTAAGGGAATTTAAAGTTAATTTAGATGGGTAGCTGATGATTTAATAAGCCAGCATTGTTGACAAGCACACTGTGACCATGTTTTCAGTTCTAGTAACTGGGTTCTTGCTTCGTTTCTAGCTAATAAGCTTCTGCCTTTGATCTCAGTTCCAATAAACAGATCCCTGCCCAGTTCCTCTGGCAGCTCCAGGGGACATAAGCCCTGCAATGAGCCTTGGTCCTCTTGACCGAGTCCCTGCTGCCCTCACCACATGCCCTTGTGGCAGTCCTGGCTTCAACCTTCAACCCACGGATTTCTCTCTGCAGCCCCAGCACTGACTCCCTGACATGGTGACCTCATCCTTATTCTTGTCTCCTGCTGGGGCCTTGCAGAGAGCCGCTCTACCCCACACGTGTCCAGCCTCTGAATCCACTCACCCTTCCCCATGCAAGTGCCCGTTCTGAGACGTGCTGCTGAGCCCCAGAGGGGCCTGGCCACCATCTAGGATGTCTTTAGAGTCACCTCAGGCAGAACCACGGGTGCGCAGATTCTTATGTTCCATGAAGGTGGAGGGACAGGAAGGCAGGAGAGAAACAGAGAGGAAAGTCCTAGGAAGCAGGCAGTAGCTAATAGTGTTGCTCTAGGTCCCCCATGCTGACCGGAGAGAAGATTCTATCACAGTGGGAGTGGGTGGCCCAGCTGAGGAGGGTATGTGCATGTGTTGGGAGGGGGAGCATAACTTATTTGTCTTCTCATCCCCAACATCTGCCACAGTAGATGTTATGGACTGGCGTGAGCACATTCCAGCCCAAGCTGTGTCCCTAACACCCTGTGTGACGTTTAGCTAGTTATTTCACCTCTGAGCCTCAATTTTCCCATCTATTAAATGTGGATCATAGTGACGCTCATATTGTTTCAAGGAAAAAATAAGTTGATGCAGTTGGGGATGTGACATCAGTAGCCTCCAATATTTTTTTAGCATGCCTTCCTATTAGCAGGAAGTTAGTAAATATGCATTCCATTATATATGTATGTGTACATATATATATATTCTGTACACATAAATGACACACATGTTCTACTATATATTTACATAGTATATATTTTTAATGGATGAGACAAAAATAAATAGATATTCTAATAAATTCTTCCTGTAACACAAGGAATAATCTTGTGTACCCTTGGTGTATATTTATCTTCCTTGCAGATCATGACTTTAAAGTCTGATATATACATAAAGGGGAAGAGATAAGATCTTGAACTGCCCTTACTCACAACACTTCTGACCCCAAATGCATGGTATCTCTTCCAACACCACTGTGACCCTCTGACACCAGCTGGGTGTCCCACAATTCCATTCCATTTTGAGACTGTCTACCTGGAGTTAGTGTTAGATCCCATAAGTTAAGGGCTTAGTCCCTCAAGACTGGCCCCACTTCAGATGCCAGTTGCAAATTCCAGACTGTCACTTCTGACCGATCAGCTATAAATTCAGGGGGTGCCCACAGCCCCCTCCTTAGGTTTGATGATTTGCTAGAATGACTCACAGAACTCACGAAAGTGCTTTACTTACCCTTATTAGTTTATTATAAAGGATACAAGTCAGGAACAGCCAAATAGAGGAGATGCATAGTTTGAGGAACGGGGGAAGGGGCACAGGGCTCCCATGCCCCTTCCAGGCATGACAACTTCCCATCACCTTGATGTGTTCACCACCCTGGAAACCCTCCAAACTCCACTGTATAGGGGTTTTTATGGAGGTTTCGTTACATAGGCATGATTTATTAAATCATTGGCCGTTGGTGATTAAATTCAATCTCCAGCCACTTTCCCCTCCCCAGAGGTGGTAGTGGAGCTGAAAGTTCCAACCCTCTGATCACATGGTTGGTTCTTCTGGCGATCAGCAACCTGAAGCTATTGATATCTAGAGACCCATCAAGAGTCACCTCATTACCATAAACTCCCAGTAAGGTTGGAAGGGGCTTGTTATGAATAACAAAAGGCACTCCTATTACCTCTACCCTTCAGGACATCCTGAGGGTTTTAGAAGCTCTCTGTCAGGAACCAGGGACAAAGACCAAATATGTATTTCTTATTATGTCACAGACAGCTATGAATTGCTGTTCATATTAGCATTTTAGTGGCTAAAACGTAATGTCTACTGCCCACTGATATATGTCTGGTCAATAAAGTACATCATTGCAGTGGTAAAAATACACACCAATTCTTCCTCCCCATAGCATTCAGTAAAGTTACTTTCGTATTAAATTTTTAAATGCCGATCATAAACATTTGTTTTTTTCCTGAGTTGGCTGTCGAGCAGAGAGGGTTGCTCACCACTAGTTTAATGTCACCAGTAACCACGTGTGTTTCTTGGCGATGTAAATTCTTGGGCTTGTTAAGGCAAAATGTTCCCTAGGGTACTCTAAACAGATGTTGTAGAGGCATTACCCACATCAACAGAGAAAACTTCACTCTTCTTCTTGCTCCATCAAAGAAGTTACCTTGGCAGTAGGCTGGTTCTTTCATTCCTTCATTTAACTAATACTTATTGAGTGCCGGGCACTGGGCTAGTCCTTGGGAAAAAAAAGATTAAATAAGAGTGATGTGGTTTTTACCTTCACAGAGTTAACACACTAACTGAGGTGGAAGACAACAATAACAGCAAAGAAATGGAACAATCACAGATAGGGTGAGTTCAGACCGGAAGTTCTCTCAGTGTTGAGACAGAGAACTGGGGGGTAGGGGTAGGCATCGAACCTCCTGGGAGTCAAGGAAGTTTCTCCGAAGAAGTGCTGTGTCAGCCTGTTTGAAGGACGAGAAGCCTTAGGACGAGTGTGTATGCAGCCACGGGACAGAGTCTTGGAAAGCACGAGGTGGGAAAGGGGTTGGCAGGTGTGAGAATTCAAAGAAAGCTATTGTGGCTGGAGAATGTGAGCTAAGGGGAGAGGGGCACGATGCACAGATGGAGACGGAGGTAGAGACTGGACAATGCAGGAAGGTAGGGATCACATCCTGGCTTACCTTCTGAAGTCATGGCAGGGAACTGGGATTTTAGTTTAACTGCAATAAGAAGTCACTTTGCTGTACACCTGAAACTAATGCAACACTGTAAATCAACTATACTTCAATAAAAAAAAAAAAGAGGTCATTGAAGGGAAGGGGAGGCAGTATGCAGGGAATATACTGTGAATAAGGAGTTGCAAGATGCAACTGGGAGGGCTTCCCTGGTGGTGCAGTGGTTGAGAGTACGCCTGCCGATGCAGGGGACACAGATTCGTGCCCTGGTCTGGGAAGATCCCACATGCCGCGGAGCGGCTGGGCCCGTGAGCCATGGCTGCTGAGCCTGTGCGTCCGGAGCCTGTGCTCCGCAATGGGAGAGGCCACAGCAGTGAGAGGCCCGCGTACAGCAAAAAAAAAAAAAAAAAAAGATGCAACTGAGGAGACATTATGCCTGTTATTAGATGCAGTAGGTACGGGTCAAACCTCAAACACACTGCAGAAATGTAACGTAAAATCTTTTTTTCTTCCGATACAATTTAGCTTTCAAATCTCCATTCTTCTAGGTAGTGGAAACTTTGCCTAGAGTCTAGGTTGTCTAGACAATTGAAGATAAACACAGTTACTTCAGTGTTTCCTTTGTCATTTTAGGATTTTGCCCTTCCTCTTTCTCCTCCTCTTCCCCCTGGGGGTGCACCAAGTTCTGGGGTTTATTTTCACACCCTCCTGGCCCCAAGGAACTGGATTCTGCCCCATGGGCCTCATCAGCCTCTGTACCGAGTGGCTTTCTTGAGATGAATAGTCCCTCTTGGACTTTTATCATCTTTTCTCACTCTTGTCAGGTTCTTGCCAATCAAAAATACCTTGGCTGTTGAGACTACCAACTCTACCATGAAATAAAAAATATCTACTTAGAAACTCCGTTGAAGTCTGTCTCCTCCTCCCACTGAGGTAGGTGCGAATGCCTGCCACTCAGAGCCATGAGTGAGTGCTGTTGCCTCTTTGGGCACCGGGGTCAGGAGAGGAAGAAAGGCATGGGGCAGATGCAACAAGAGAAAACTAATAGTTTCTCTTAGGCTAATAGTCCCAAATTTTCTCTCTCTCCATTTTCTTCTAGTAAAGCGTTGAATAGCTACTTATGTCCCTTTCCCGGTCACCTCACCCCGATCTCATTGTCCTCATTGTCCGCAGCAGGCAGCTGGGCCAGAAAACTAGAGAAGACGTTCTTTTTGTGGATCCGTTCTTTTCATGAAAATGTTCCTCAAAGGCTTCCGTTGCATCAGGGCGATAAGGACATTATACCAGGGATGCAAAGAGAAACGAGTTGCCCAGGTTCTGTCGTGGAGTACCAAAATAAGATCCTGACTATCAAGACAGTGTGGATGTCTGGAGAGAAAAGGATGTTTTCAACATTTATGAGCTAAGATCCTGGACTAACCACGGGGCAAAGAAGATGGATCAACAAGCTCTCTGTACTGCCAGAGATGAGGTGTTTCCCAGGCTACAAGAGCAGAGGCGAAGAGTGGACCAGTGGCCGCTCACAGAATATGGTGTCATTGTCTTACAGAAGAAAGCAAGAGAAGGAGTTAAAGAATAAAGCCTAGTTTTCTGTCAGGGGAAATGGTATTTTCTTCATGCACTCTTACACCCTGAAGTACCAGGGTGTGGGGAAAAGGACAAAATCCAGGGGAAAACAAAAGAGGTATCCTCAGGTCAGAGTGAGGTTTTAGTTCAATCAAGACGCAGAGTGACTATTTAGTGAAAAGGGTGAGGCCTGGGGGATTTGTTTTTCACGGAGTACGTGTTCTAGGAAAGCTTGGGAGTCAGCCTTGTGAAAGGAGATCAGGAGAAATGAAGCCTAAAGCCGGTAGATAAGATAGATAATCAGAAGGTCTTACGTCTTGGGTAGGGACCAGGCTACAGAACTGTGAGGCTTAGTGGGTTTGCGTGGCCATGCGGCTTCCACCTTCAGTAGCTGGGAAGGACTCGGGCCTCCAGACTAAGCCCTGACCAGAGAACCAGGGATTCCCACCAGCAGCCTCTTGTGACTAAAGGAACACTTGTGAGACTGTGGCCTGTGGGATGAAGACAACTGTCACAGGCATTGTCAAGCTTTGTATCCCTCAGAGCACCTTCTGCGTTACCCAGCCCCTACGAGGTACTTAGGAAATGTGTCATGAATGAATAAAAATGTGCCTTCCCATTGTATTCGATTGCTAGGACGGCTGTCCTGGGTGGCTTAAATAACAGCAGTTTGTCTCATAGTTCTGGAAGCTAGAAGTCCGAGATCAAGGTGTCCATTGGGTTGGCTCTGTATGAGGGCTCTCAGGGAGAATCTGTTGTGTACCCTTCTCCTAGCTTGTGGTGGTTTGCGAGCAATGTTTGGCGTTCATTGGCTTGTAGGTGCATCACCCAGATCTCTGCCTTCACGTTCAGTGGCATTCTTCCTGCTGTCTGTCTTCACAAGGTTGTCTTCTTATAGAGACACTAGTCATATTGGATTAGGGGCCCACCCTACACCAGTATGACCTCATCTTAACCAACTACATCTGCTGTGACCCTATTTCCAAGTCACGTCACATTCTGAAGTACTAGGGGTTAGGACTTCAGCATATGAACTTTTGGAGACCACAATTCAACACATAACACCCACCTCTTTGAAATCCAACCCATCACGGTGTCCCCAGACGACTGCCTCTGAAGTATGACTTAAAGCCACCCACTTCTCTCCAGCTCCTCTTCTACTCCTTAATCCAGGCTGCCATTAGCACTCACTCAAACTCCTGCTGTGGCCCACTGAGTTGGATTCACACTTCTCATGCGCAGGAATGTAAGTTTTCCTTTAGCTTTACTGAATGTCTACCTCTGGTCACCATAGTGACCCATGCAGGAAGCTCAATCTAGTCACGCCCAGGTCACCTCAGGGAAATTCAGTGATTTCTCAGTTTTCTTGGGTTTATGCTCAGTCGGATTCAAGTATCAATATTTCTCCCTCCCTCTACCTCTTTTTGGCAAGGCAAGACTGTTCCTGTTGGGGGGATACAGTGGTGAAGTGGCACAAAGGGGGCAGGATTTGTGGTCACTTGGGGCTTGCTCCGCATTCTATAGTGCGGTCTGGTCTTGACTGTTGGCTTCTGGTGAAGACTCCCTGCTGGGATTTGCTGAAGCAGCCTGGGCCCACATCTCAGGACCACGCTGCCATCTCTAGCTGCATCTCCTCCTCCTGACCACAATATACTCATCTAGCTCCTTCCCTGGAACCTGGGAGGATTTGTTTGCTGTCCCTGCAGCTGCTGGGATCTACAAAACCCTGGAAGGCTGACTCCAGAACCAGTGGCCTGGACACCTTGGACTGTGATTGGCATCTGTGGATTTATCTGCATGGTTTTCCAGTGTTCCAGAGCTCCAGGTAGAAAGTCAGCACCAGACTCTTTTATTCCCGGATTTCCTGAAACCTGTTTGAGGGTTCAATTGTCTGTTTTCAAAGGATGCACTGTCGATTGAGTGTTATTTCCTTGTCTGTCTTTAGTAGGCTATAATCCTCCTGTTCACCTTTGTATCCCCTGGACTTAGCACAGTGTCTGACATAGTGTAGGTGCTCAGTAAAATGTCTGCTGAATGACTGATTCTCCAGCTGGCTTCTGGAGAGAATATGTGACACCTCTGGTGGATGACACGCCTTAGGAGTTACAGTGTGGTGGGTGAACCGTGGGCTTTGAAGGCAGAGCGGACCCTCATTCAGGTCCCAGCCCTGCCACTTGCTGCTTGGGCCACCTTGGGCAAGTGACTTTTGCTCTCTAAGCCTGAGCTTTCTCAGACATAGATGGGAAACTACCTCACAGGTTGAGATTGGGTGACAATTAGATAATGTATGTTAAAGCACTTAGCATGCCTCCTGCTGCTTAAGTAAGTGCACTACAAATGGCTTTTATTATCACTGTGCTTTCTTTAGCTTCTGTGAGCCCCTCACAACTTGCAGCTAAAATGCTTTTCTGTGAGCTCTGAAGGAGGGATCGGTCCTGCTTGGCCTCGAATCCGTACTTGGCTGATGGTGGGTTGAGTTTCTGAAGGCTCTGGAAAGGAGAATGTGACAGTAGCCAGGACTGACACCTCCACCCCCCTGGCTCCCTGACAGGGATGATCGCCCTGGGTTTGACACTTGAGTGTCAGCTGGAAGGTTGCATGACTGTGGCAGCTGTTTATGTGTTCAGATAGAGGGATGAAAAGCTACTGTGGTTGAAACATGAAAAACACTTCTTTTTCCTTGGAAGGTACCAGACGATGGATCTGCACTTCAAGTTCCAGAAGCAGAGATAGATCGTGAGATTCTAGACTGTCGGGGAAGAAAGCGATGTATTTTCTTGGCAGGAGTTCCTGTTGGGATTTAGGGTGGGAGCTACTCCGTGAACATTGCTCATGTGCTCTAATTACAGTAATAAAACGGTGGGATCTTGCCGCCTTCTCTTCTCTCTGTTCTTTACTTCTCCAGCTGTGTTCAGAAGGGCCACTGTGGGGCAGGGAAGTGGGGACATCACTGGTTTCTGTCTCTAGGTCTCTAGGTGCCAACTTGAAGGCTTGCTCCTGTTTTCCACAATTAGGTCCCTCTTTGTTGGGGAGATTTTCCAATGTGCCATTCTGTTTTGAGCCCTGCGCTTTTATTTTTACGGAGGAAACCGAAAGGAGTCTAGCGAGTCTGAAATGTAGGTGAGTTGGCAAGGAATACTGACCTCCTTGTTTCAAAATGCACCAGGGGAAAATAAAATGACACACGAGTAGTAGCTACACAGCAAAACTCATTCTAATGTTCAGAGTGGAATTTAATGCAATAAGCAGTAAAACAGAAGGTTGAGTTCCAGACGCAGCTCCAGCAACAACTAGCTGCCTTGGTTCACTTGTTTGTAAAACGGGGACAACAATAACAATGAAATCATCGGCAATTAACTAAGCTCCCGATAGCATTTTTTTTTAGCATGATGTGCTGGGCGCTATAGGTCTAATTAGTTTCATTTTACAGGTAGAGGAAACCGAGGCAAAGGGAAGTTCAAAAACTTGCCCAAATTTGTGCAGCCAGGAAGGGCAGAACCAGGACTGGGACCCAGGTGGTCTCGCCAGGTCTGCCTGGTGCTAACCGTTCTCCCGTCTGGCCTTGATCGCGAAGACCTTCACAGGCTGCTGGTGAGCAGCGTGAGGCGGTCCTTTGCTAGGAGCAAAATGAAGTGATGGTAGAAAGGTACATGTTTTGATAAGGGAAGTTTACTCTGTAAGGGTCTAAATCTAACGTTAGTCATTTGATGAAGTGTTTCCACAAACATCTCTCTTTTCCTCTCCTCTTAAACAGAGTATAGAAAAATGGCATATCTGTTTATACCCTAACATATTGAGTCCAGCCTGCATATCATGTGCCAAAGCTGTCCCAAGCGCTCTCCATTATTGCACGTCAGCCTCCTACCAATAAGAGAGACAGATGCTGAGAATGACCCTTTCTACTGATAATAAAACTGACGCACAGAGAGGTTAAGTGACTGGTCCTGGGTCACAGAGCTAGGGCTGAGCCTGGATTTGAACTCAGGCTCTGGCTCCAGGGCTGCTCTTACTGACCAGGAGTTCTGAGTTACGCCCCAGTGGACCATGTAGGGCCATATGACAGGAACGGGCATCTTTGTGTTTACTGATCCCCGAGTCTGTGCCGAGCACTGTGCTGGGAGCTTCTCAAGCCTTTGCTCATTCAGTCCTTTCCACAGACCAGGAGTCAGGTGCCACAGTAACCCTGTTGTATAGCTCAGGGGACAAAGATGTAGAGAAGTTAAGTAACTTGCCCAGCATCACATAGCTAATAAGCAGGAGAGCTGAGGTTCAAATTCCTGCTCTGTTGCGGAAGGCCTGAAGTTCTCCAGCTGCTCAGTGTGGCCAAGTAAATACGTCAGGCTTCTTAGTGGGTGTGTGTATGGGGGGTGTGGTGTATATTAGGTATATTTGTCTGTAGGCCCTTTGCTTTCTCCCACTAGCTTCATCCAATATGTAAAGAAGCTGATATCATGAGCTCCGTCTCTGACTCTCGTGCATATTTCTCAGTCGATTCCAAAATCGGAGGGCAGGGGTGTAATCTGTTGTTTTCCTTAAGTCCGAACACAGGATCAGCACTGTAATAGAAATATGAACAGGGATCAGTGGGACCAAAGAGGGAGGTCCTAGCAGTAACGCCTTCACAGAGGAGGTGGGACTTGAAGGGAAGGGCATTTGCCAGGTGGAGACCCAGGGGCTCCACCGCCTACATCTTATTGGCCTTTGACCCTGTCTCAGCCTTAGCACAGGGCAGGGCTCCCAGCAGGGGCTCTGTACCTGTCTGGGGGATGGAGAGATGATGAACCCTGGCCCGTGACAGAACTGCAGATGCCTGCCAACGGCTGGGAAAGTAGGAAGGCAGAGATAAGAGGATACAAGGGTGGGGTGTGAGGAGAATCTAGGGAGAGTTTAGAAGGCAAGAAAACTCAGGAGCTTAAAGCAAACGGCGTTTGAGGTTATGTACTTCCTTGGAAGAGACACCAAGGCGAGCAGTTCAGCTAGGTGAGGGGCAGTTCACACTTTTTCTAATACAGAGCACCAACTTTGCAAGAGGGTTTTTTCTGTGAGTTGACGGCGGGTAGAAGCATTCAGGGACTCCAGGAAAACCCAGTGCACAGGCAGAAAACCAACTCTAGCTGAAAATAAAGGACTGGAAAATTATTATTGAAGAATTGTTTTTCTGTGGTTAATCATTCCACATCTGAGAGTTGGATTTTTTTCATTGAAATAATTAGTGATTACATTTTCTACAGGACATTTTTCATGTCAAGCAGACAATGGCTCTAAAGAAGAGGGAGGGTGGGCCTTCACAGAAAGAGAAAGAAGTGTCAGGTTGACGCTGTGAGGGGGTGAAATTGGATGCAGCAAAGGCACCCTGCTTGCACCATGAGTTACTCCCAAAGCATCAGCAGGCATGAGCTAACTTTTGAAATGTAGTCGAAACCCTGTGACAATGCACCCCCCGAGAGCTCCAAGTGATTTGGCTGTAGTGGAGTTTTGCTGCCTCGGTTCAAGTTCACTTAATCTTTCTATCTTGCTCTCTTTCCTTCTCCCTCTCTCCCCCCTTCTCCCCTCCCTCCCTCTCCCTCCCTCCTTGCCTCCCTCCCTCTCTCTCTCTCTTTCCCCTCTACTGGGTATAGAAATACTCAGATGAGTAAGACATAGCCTCTATCCTTGTAAGAGAGAGAGGTGTAAGTCAACAAGCACAGTGCAGTGTGGTAAGTGTTGTGAGACGATTAAGAACAGGATGCCAGAGGACCACACAGGAGGGTCATCTATCCAAGCCTGGAAGAAGGTCACACAAGACTTTCAGAGAGGCCATAATGTCTGAGATGAGCTTTTTGGGAGGAGTTATCACGGTTAATTACTTGGTTGTGGCTGTTAACGTCATCCTTGGAGCTAATGCTTCAAATCTGTTCTTTTTATTTCACTCTCTCCTTGGGAGCCTCCCTCCTAGATTTTCGCTTTTGACCCCTGCCTTCCTTGTCCACTGGAACTTCATCAGTATCTACAACCTCCTTGTCTCCTACCCACTTCCTCACCTATGATGATCCCAGCTGTGACAGCTGACCATGGTTATCTGGTTTGCCCCACGGTCTTGCTGTCCTGGGTCCCTGTGTATCAATCAGGCTTCCCCAGGTTTGAGGAAGAAAGCCATGCTCCAGAGTGGGGATGAACTGTGAAGGTCATTGGAACTAGGGCAAGGCAAATATCTCAGCAGGTGTGCAGTCAGGACTCCTGGAGATCTGGACCATGGTCTGGAGTGGGCAGCGTGGTCTCCCTCTGTCATAGGCGTCTGGCTCCCAGCTCAAGTGACTCTCCTGTGATGGACATTCAGCCTCTCTCATCTCTGAGTTATCTACTGCCCCTCCTGCTGCTGTTCTCCCCTGCTGCCTCTTCCCCCTGCCTCCTGCGTTTAAGCATCTTCAAGGAACTTCTTCCCCAGTTCTGGGTCTAGTTGGCGTTTCTTGGGTAGCACCTTTTCTTGACACAGATATGACAGTGTATGTGCCAGGAGCCACCGGTGTCTGCTTTGCCTAGAGCAGGGCCTGGGCATGACAGAAACATAGGTCTCCACTGAATGGCTGGTATGGGGGTGAGTTTCCATTCCTGACCATGACCTCAGTCCCAAGCTTCCAAGCGTTCTGATCTTAGCTCCTAGGGTCTAGCCTGGCACTAGGATTCCTGCAAGAATCTACCTCATGCTCCCCGTCTTGATCCTACCCTCGCTCTGACATCACAGCTCATTGCCATTAGCGTTTTACCTTCTCAAACTATTATTGCTTTGAACAATGTCGTCATGCCTTAAGATGGACCATGAGGGCTATTTTTCTGGGCTTGGGGAGTGACCAGTCCGGCTGCAAGGGCTCAAAGTCTGCAGGTGCACGAGCCCAGCTTTGCCTCTAGGATGCCCAGGGCACTGACGGGCTGCTTAGTGCTTTCTTTTGCCTCAGCAGACTTCATTTTATTCCCATCACTCCACTTGTTACAGGTCTAGATTATATTCCTTTAAAAGTGTTTCTTTTGTGTCATATCACTAGCTATTGTTCTTAAAAATGGGAAACAGGGTGCCCCAGGTTATGGGTTCAGACCAGGTTCAAACAAGGCAGACCAGCTCCACAAACACCCTGATCCCCTGTAGCATCTCCTGACTGATTCCTGGAAAGCCTTTGAGGTCGCAAAGCCAGCCCTCTGGGGAAGGTCTACAATTCCGCCACACCAAATGACCCTCCCTTTGGGCACTCTGCAGAGCTGAAGGAGGACGATTCCCTCTAGAGGACTCTACGTTCGGCCTCAAAATAACCCAGGAGAGCTACTGGGTTAAGGGTTTTTTGTTTGGTTTTTTGTTGTTGATGAGCTAAGTTCTCTCTTTATTAGGAAAACACCAACACTACATTCCTGGAAATTACTGGAAGTTTATTTGCCTCAGGCTTATGACTTGCAACTGAAGACAATGCAAAGAAAGCAAAGATTAAGTACACTTTAGGGAGAAGGAGACGATACACATTGGTACACAGGAGATCAAGCTGACAAAAGAAATCCGTCACACTGTACATTAATAGATTGCAATATTCAATAGCAATTTCAACAAAACTTTTTTTTAAATCAAGAGCAAAAAAGTTAGCAGTGTGTACAGTAGACATAAATCTCATACAATTCAAAAAGCATTTTTTTCAGATCATAGAGCATATGAATGGAAATGGAAAAATGTCTATGTAGGTGAAATCTTAACTACTGTACATCACTGGACATTGGTGATTTTTATGAGGTCATTCAGAGTATATGCTAGTGACTATAATCCAACCTTCTGCGCTTGCAAGATATGCCAAGGCAGCATATATTATGAACTGAGAGGGATGTAGACAGAGTTTCTCTAATTTCAGTCTTTCATATGCTCATCTTCATCATTTTGACTTTATGTCACGTAGACGACTATTTACTTAACTTTTTCTGTAAATCAACCCAAACAAGTAAACATAAACACCTTAATCTTGTCCTGGTCAAGTATCTGTGAAATCATATTTTTATGACTTATATTTTTCCTAATTAACATTAAATTTAGAATAATTATAATAAAATATTTGCTTGTGTGCAAATTAAATCCCCTTACCTACCTGCAGCAGCACATATACCACACTTGGTAAAGCACAGAGGTAGAGGAGATTTAAGTGACTAGAATTCCTTTATGTCACAAGAATCCATTCTATCCAACTGACCCATCTTCACTCAAGATAGGGCTTAGGATTCTCCTTGATGGAGCCATTCCTGATGCTTTATATTGTGGAAACCAAGGTCACTTTCACCAGGAGCTTTAATTCTTCACAAATGACTGAAACTTCAAACTCTCTCAATTCAACAAATATTGGATTACTTACAGTCCACACAGTGCCATGTGAGGCATGGCGGGTGGGGCACTCCTGGCCTACCTTTAAGCAGCTCCCTTTCCCTGTGAAGTTACAGAGGATGATGGCAAAGACATGCAAAGTTCCATTGACTGTTATGTGGTGTAATGCCAGAAACCCCAGTGAAGAAGTCTGTGGCTTGGGCTGGAGGTCTAGAGGGCACCTCTCCCTCCTCTGAAACCCAAGCCATTTGACCGCTCATCAGTCACATCAGGGGACAGAAAATGAAGCAGATGAGAGAGCCTGGGGAAGAAGAAAGGAGAGAGAGCTGGATGGCCAGACTTCCTCGTACCCATTTGCACCTGCCATGTGCAGAGAAAAACATTCACGGGTAGGACCTTTGAACACACTGCAACCTCATCCTTTGTAAACAAGGTCTAGTCACATCCTGGAATCTCTAGTCCAGGGCCCTCTGTGATCCCTGCATGGGGAACAAGAAGGGGTAACTGAGAGGCTGTGTAGTGACAGTGGCATCAAGACAGATCCCTAAAGAGTAAGGTTGTCTCCAAATGCATTTGTAGATTTACAGTTCCATTTGGGGACAGAAATGTTGGTTTCTTCTGCCATCACCTCTCTATGGCCAGCCTCCATTCTGTATCCAAATACAAATTAAATCCATAACTATCCACAATAGGAAATTATTATGGTAGGGATCCCTGGAATAACCTCCCCTAGGGCCGGGGTCCCTCCAGGAAAATGCCCCTGCGTGATGAAACTCTCTGTGGTCACCAGTCTGTCCTAGAGAGTAGGAAAAGCACATAGCCTTAGGTATGAGCCTGGGTGATGCACATTGATTGGATACTGCAGTTTGAATTGAAGTGTCAGTGCCATGATGGACATATTGCTATGTGGTTGTCTTTTAGCTGTATATATGTTTTGTGAGCCTGTATTTGAAAGCGGCCCTCAGCAAGAGTCAGGACCAAACTCAGCTGGTCCCATTTGATAAGAAGCCCAGCGCCTATCCCATGGGGTCAGCCTAAGCAGCAGCAACTGCACTGGGTCCCTGCCCCAAGCTCTTCTTCCTGCTGGTATGCTATAAAATGTTGACATGGCACCAGTGCCGCTTTCTGCCATCAGTATGAACATAATTCTGCCTAGAGTCGTGAGAAATTGTAACCCTGAACTCCCCACTTCATCCAGGGACCCTTCTCTTTCCTCCCCACTGGATCTGGGGCCAATGGGAGGCAGAAGGAAAGCTGTCTTGGGTTTTAGCCATGCTGTGAGTCTGGCTCTCTGTGCAAACTCCCATTAGTGTAGAAGAAAAAGAACCCACTTTATTTCTACCACAGAAATGAGTAAATTAGCTTTTTTTTTTTTTTTTGCGGTACGCGGGCCTCTCACTGTTGTGGCCTCTCCCGCTGCGGAGCACAGGCTCCGGACGCGCAGGCTCAGCGGCCATGGCTCTGAGCCCAGCTGCTCCACGGCATGTGGGATCTTCCCGGACCGGGGCACGAACCTGCGTCCCCTGCATCGGCAGGCGGACTCTCAACCACTGCGCCACCAGGGAAGCCCTAGTTTTTAAACAGATGAATGCAACATCGACTCTGCCACTAGCTCACCAGGTGTCTAAAGAGAGTGGATGACTCTTTACACAACAGCAACAGCACATGGCACTTCATACACTTGAGAGAGACACCACTTGAAGGCGTCTGCAACCTAGCAATTGCTAAAGACCACTTGAGACATCTATCACTTGAAAGAGACAGTCTAAGGAGCATGCTCCATGTCACTTTCACTCCATCCTCTAAGCACCATCTGTATATTAATTCAGATTTCCAGGAAACAGCACACGAATGCTTTCAAGCCCCTTAAAGAAAGGTCTAGCAGGAGAGAAGACTGATTGTTATGTCTTTGTACGTCTTGAGAATTGATATAGCAAAGGGTCCTTTTTGCAAGTGTTTTTGTACCTTTTGTATGTCTCTCTCTCTTTTTTTTTAATATAAATTTATTTATTTATGGCTGCGTTGTGTCTTCGTTGCTGGGCGCGGGCTTTCTCCAGTTGCCGCGAGCTGGGGCTACCCTTTCGTTGGGGTGTGCAGAGCATGTGGTGGCTTCTCACTGTGGTGGCTTCTCTTGTTGCAGAGCATGGGTTCTAGGCACGCAGGCTTCAGTAGTTGTGGCACGTGGGCTCAGTAGTTGTGGCTCGCGGGCTCTAGAGCACAGGGTCAGTACTTGTGGCACGTGGGCTTAGTTGCTCTGCGGCATGTGAGATCTTCCCGGACCAGGGCTCGAACCCACGTCCCCTGTGTTGGCAGGTGGATTCTTAACCACTGTGCAACCAGGGAAGCCCAGTATGTCTCTTTCTGAAAGTGTCATTCATGATACAAATCATGTAACTTTTGCTGAAATTCATTGCTAGGAAAAAGCTTCTTTGGCCAGATTAATTTATTAATTCTCCCAACAAACCTTTATTGAGTGTCTGTTGTGTGCCAGGCCCTTGGCTAGGTATTTGAACACAGGTGAACCAGTATGTTTTCTTTTATTTGTTATAAGCACTATGTAACCCAAGGTATATTCAGTTTAGCTAGATCTGGCAGGAGCATCACACTCAATTGAGTGCTGAAGTACCTTGACTGCTTCTTTCCAAGTAGAACTTTTTTTTTTTTTAAACCATCTTTATTAGAGTATAATTGCTTTACAATGGTGTGTCAGTTTCTGCTTTATAACAAAGTGAATCAGTTATACATATACATATGTCCCCATATGTCTTACCTCTTGCATCTCCCTCCCTCCCACCCTCCCTATCCCATCCCTCTACGTGGTCACAAAGCACCGAGCTGATCTCCCTGTGCTATGCGGCTGCTTCCCACTAGCTATCTACTTTACATTTGGTAGTGTATATATGTCCATGCCACTCTCTCACTTTGTCCCAGCTTACCCTTCCCCCTCCCCGTGTCCTCAAGTCCATTCTCTAGCAGGTCTGTTTCTTTATTCCCATCTTGCCCCTAGGTTCTTCTGACCATTTTTTAAAAAAAATTCCATATATATCTGTTAGCATATGGTATTTGTTTTTGTCTCTCTGACTTACTTCACTCTGTATGATAGTCTGTAGCTCCATCCACCTCACTACAAATAGCTCAGTTTTGTTCCTTTTTATGGCTGAGTGATATTCCATTGTATATATGTGCCACGTCTTCTTTACCCATTCATCTGTAGATGGACACTTAGGTTGCTTCCATGTCCTGGCTATACTGTAAATAGACCTGCAGTGAACATTCTGGTACATGACTCTTTTTGAATTATGGTTTTCTCAGGGTATATGCCCAGTAGTGGGATTGCTGGGTCATATGGTAGTTCTATTTTTAGTCTTTTAAGGAACCGCCATACTGTTCTCCATAGTGGCAGTATCAGTTTACATTCCCACCAACAGTGCAAGAGGGTTCCCTTTTCTCCACACCCTCTCCAGCATTTATTTTTGTAGATTTTTTGATGATGGCCATTCTGACCGGTGTGAGGTGATATCTCATTGTAGTTTTGATTTGCATTTCTCTAATGATTAATGATGTTGAGCATTTTTTCATGTGTTTGTTGGCAATCTGTATATCTCCTTTGGAGAAATGTCTATTTAGGTCTTATGCCCAGTTTTGGATTGGTTTTTTTTTGTTTTGATATTGAGCTGTATGAGTTGCTTGTATGTTTTGGAGATTAATCTTTTGTCAGTTGCTTCATTTGCAAATATTTTCTCCCATTCTGAGGGCTGTCTTTTCGTCCTGTTTATGGTTGCCTTTGCTGTGCAAAAGCTTTTAAGTTTCATTTGGTCCCATTTGTTTATTTTTGTTTTTATTTCCATTTCTCTAGGAGGTGGATCAAAAAGGATCTTGCTGTGATTTATGTCATAGATTGTTCTATGTTTTCCTCTAAGAGTTTGATGGTGTCTGGCCTTACATTTAGGTCTTTAATCCATTTTGAGTTTATTTTTGTGTATGGTGTTAGGGAGTGATCTAATTTCATTCTTTTACATGTACCTGTCCAGTTTTCGCAGCACCACCTATTGAAGAGGCTGTCTTTTCTCCATTGTATATTCTTGCCTCCTTTATCAAAGATAAGGTGACCATATGTGCATGGGTTTATCTCTGGGCTTTCTATCCTGTTCCATTTATCTATATTTCTGTTTTTGTGCCAGTACCATACTCTCTTGATTACTGTAGTTTTGTAGTATAGTCTGAAGTCAGGGTACCTGATTCCTCCAGCTCCGTTTTTCTTTCTCAAGATTGCTTTGGCTATTCGGGGTCTTTTGTGTTTCCATACAAATTGTGAAATTTTTTGTTCTAGTTCTGGGTTTGCATTGAATCTGTAGATTGCTTTGGGTAGGATAGTCATTTTCACAATGTTGATTCTTCCAATCCAAGAACATGGTATATCTCTCCATCTATTTGTATCACCTTTAATTTCTTTCATCAGTGTCTTATAATTTTCTGCATACAGGTCTTTTGTCTCCTTAGGTAAGTTTATTCCTAGATATTTTATTCTTTTTGTTGCAGTGGTAAATGGGAGTGTTTTCTTAATTTCACTTTCAGATTTTTCATCATTAGTGTATAAGAATGCAGAGATTTCTGTGCATTAATTTTGTATCCTGCTACTTTACCAAATTCATTGATTAGCTCTAGTAGTTTTCTGATAGCATCTTTAGGATTCTCTATGTATAGTATCATGTCATCTGCAAACAGTGACAGCTTTACTTCTTTTCCAATTTGGATTCCTTTTATTTCCTTTTATTCTCTGATTGCTGTGGCTCAAACTTCAAAACTATGTTGAATAATAGTGGGGAGAGTGGGCAACCTTGTCTTCTTCTTGATCTTAGTGGAAATGCTTTCAGTTTTTCACCATTGAGGACGATGTTGGCTGTGGGTTTGTCATATATGGCCTCTATTATGTTGAGGAGAGTTCCCTCTATGCCTACTTTCTGGAGAGTTTTTATCATAAATGGGTGTTGAATTTTGTCGAAAGCTTTCTCTGCATCTATTGAGATGATCATATCGTTTTTCTCCTTCAATTTGTTAATATAGTGTATCACATTGATTGATTTGTGTATATTGAAGAATCCTTGCATTCCTGGGATAAACCTGATCTGATCATAATGTATGATCCTTTTAATGTGCTGTTGGATTCTGTTTGCTAGTATTTTGTTGAGGATTTTTGCATCTATGTTCATCAGTGATATTGGCCTGTAGTTTTCTTTCTTGGTGACATCCTTGTCTGGTTTTGGTATCAGGGTGATGGTGGCCTCATAGAATGAGTTTGGGAGTGTTCCTCCCTCTGCTATATTTTGGAAGAGTTTGAGAAGGATAGGTGTTAGCGCTTCTCTAAATGTTTGATAGAATTCGCCTGTGAAGCCATCTGGTAGTGGGCTTTTGTTTGTTGGAAGATTTTTAATCACAGTTTCAATTTCAGTGCTTGTGATTGGTCTGTTCATATTTTCTATTTCTTCATGATTCAGTTTCAGAATGTTGTGCATTTCTAAGAATTTGTCCATTTCTTCCAGGTTGTCCATTTTATTGGCATATAGTTGGTTGTAGTAATCTCTCATGATCCTTTGTATTTCTGCAGTGTCAGTTGTTACTTCTCCTTTTACATTTCTAATTCTATTGGTTTGAGTCTTCTCCCATTTTTTCTTGATAAGTCTGGCTAATGGTGTATCAAGTTTGTTTATGTTCTTAACGAACCAGCTTTTAGTTTTATTGATCTTTGGTATCATTTTCTTCATTTCTTTTTCATTTATTTCCGATCTGATCTTTATGATTTCTTTCCTTCTGCTGAATTTGGGGTGTTTTTGTTCTTCTTTCTCTAATTGCTTTAGGTGTAAGCTTAGGTTGTTTATTTGAGATTTTTTTGTTTCTTAAGGTAGGCTTGTATAGGTATAAACTTCCCTCTTAGAACTGCTTTTGCTGCATCCCATAGGTTTTGGGTCGTTTTGTTTTCATTGTCATTTGTTTCTAGGTATTTTTTGACTTCTTTGATTTCTTCAGTGATCTCTTGGTTATTAACTCGTGTGTTGTTTAGCCTCCATGTATTTGTATTTCTTTCAGATTTTTTCCTGTAATTGATATCTAGTCTCATAGCATTGTGGTCAGAAAAGATACTTGATATGATTTCAATTTTCTTAAATTTACCAAGGCTTGATTTGTGACCCAAGATATGATCCTGGAGAATGTTCTGTGAGCACTTGAGAACAATGTGTATTCTGTTGTTTTTGGATGGACTGTCCTATAAATATCAATTAAGTCCATCTTGTTTAATATATCATTTAAAGCTTGTGTTTCCTTATTTATTTTCATTTTGGATGATCTGTCCATTGGTGAAAGTGGGGTGCTAAAGTCCCCTACTATGATTGTGTTACTGTCGATTTCCCCTTTTATGGCTGTTAGTATTTGCCTTATGTATTGAGGTGCTCCTATGTTGGGTGCATAAATATTTCCAATTGTAACATCTTCTTCTTGGATTGATCCCTTGATCATTATGTAGTGTCCTTCTTTGTCTCTCATAATAGTCTTTGTTTTAAAGTCCATTTTGTCTGAAATGAGAATTGCTACTCCAGCTTTCTTTTGATTTCCATTTGCATGCAATATCTTTTTCCATCCCCTCACTTTCAGTCTGTATGTGTCCCTAGGTCTGAAGTGGGTCTCTTGTAGACTGCATATATATGGGTCTTGTTTTTGCATTCATTCAGCCAATCTATGTCTTTTGGTTGGAGCATTTAATCCATTTACATTTAAGGTAATTATTGATATGTATGTTCCTATTACCATTTTCTTAATTATTTTGGGTTTATTATTGTAGGTATTTTCCTTCTCTTGTGTTTCCTGCCTAGAGAAGTTCCTTCAGCATTTGTTGTAAAGCTGGTTTGGTGGTGCTGAATTCTCTAAGCTTTTGCTTGTCTGTAAAACTTTTAATTTCTCCGTCAAATCTGAATGAGATCCTTGCTGGGTAGAGTAATCTTGGTTGTAGGTTTTTCTGTTTCATCACTTTAAATATGTCCTGCCACTCCCTTCTGGCTTGCAGAGTTTCTGTAGAAAGAGCAGCTGTTATCCTTATGGGGATTCCCTTATATGTTACTTGTTGTTTTTCTGTTGCTGCTTTTTATATTTGTTCTTTGTATTTAATTTTTGATACTTTGATTAATATGTGTCTTGGTGTGTTTCTCCTTGGATTTATCCTGTATGGGACTCTCTGTGCTTCCTGGACTTGATTAACTATTTCCTTTCCCATATTAGGGAAGTTTTCAACTATAATCTCTTCAAATATTTTCTCAGTCTGTTTCTTTTTCTCTTCTTCTGGGACCCCTATAATTCGAATGTTGGTGTGTTTAATATTGTGCCAGAGGGCTCTGAGTCTGTCTTCAATTCCTTTCATTCTTTTTTCTTCGCTCTGCTGTGCAGTAGTTATTTCCACTATTTTATCTTCCAGGTCACTTATCCATTCTTCTGCCTCAGTTATTCTGCTATTGATCCTTTTGAGAGAATTTTTAATTTCATTTATTGTGTTGTTCATCTCTGTTTGTTTCCTCTTTAGTCTTCTACGTCCTTATTAAACGTTTCTTGTATTTTCTTCATTCTATTTCCAAGAATTTGGATCATCTTTACTATCATTATTCTGAATTCTTTATCAGGTAGACTGCCTATTTCCTCTTCATTTGTTAGGTCTGGTGGGTTTTTATCTTGCTGTGTGTTTCTCTGTCTTCTCATTTTGCTTAACTTACTGTGTTTGGGGTCTCCTTTTCACAGGCTGCTGTTCCGTAGTTCCCATTGTTTTTGGTGTTTGTCCCCAGTGGCTAAGGTTGGTTCCATGGGTTGTGTAGGCTTCCTGGTGGAGGGGACTAGTGCCTGTGTTCTGGTGGATGAGGCTGGATCTTGTCTTTTTGTGGGCAGGTCCACATCTGGTGGTGTGTTTTGGGGTGTCTGTGGCCTTATTATGATTTTAGACAGCCTCTCTGCTAATGGATGGGGTTCTGCTCCTGTCTTGGTAGTTGTTTGGCATAGGGTGTACTGCACTGTAGCTTGCTGGGCGTTGAGTGGGGCTGGGTCTTGGCGTTGAGATGGAGATCTCTATGTGATTTTCCCCGTTTGATATTACATGGGGCTGGGAGGTCTCCTGTGGACCAGTGTCCTGAACTTGGCTCTACCACCTCAGTGGCACAGCCCTGATGCCTGGCTGGTGCACCAAGAACCTGTCCTCCACATGGCTGAGAATAAAAGGGAGGAAAAAAAAGAAAGAAGTAGATAAAATAAAATATAATAAAGTAAAATAAAGTTATTAAAATAAATATTAAGAAAAAAATTTTTTTTCAAGTAATAAAAAAAAGAAAACAGCCAGACAGAACCCTAGGACAAATGTTAAAAGCAAAGCTGTACAGACAAAATCACACACAGAAGCATACACATACACACTCACAAAAAGAGAAAAAGGGAAAAAAAAATATATATCATTTCTCCCAAAGTTCACCGCCTCAATTTGGGATGATTTGTTGTCTATTCAGGTATTCCACAGATGCAGGGTACATGAAGTGGAGTGTGGAGATTTAATCCGCTGCTCCTGAGGCTTCTGGGAGAGATTTCCGTTTCTCTTCTTTGTTCACACAGCTCCCGGGGTTCAGCTTTGGACTTGGCCCGGCCTCTTTGTGTAGGTGTCCTGAGGGAGTCTGTTCTTCACTCAGACAGGACGGGGTTAAAGGAGCAGCTGATTCGGGGGCTCTGGCTCACTCCAGCCGGGGGGAGGGAGGGGCATGGCATGTGGGGCTAGCCTGTGGCGGCAGAGGCCGGCGTGACGTTGCACCAGCCTGAGGGGTGCCATGTGTTCTCCCGGGGAAGTTGTCCCTGGATCCCGGGACCCTGGCAGTGGCGAGCTGCACAGGCTTCCGGGAGGGGAGGTGTGGATAGTGACCTGTGCTCTCACACAGGCTTCTTGGTGGCGGCAGCAGCAGCCTTAGCGTCTCATGCCCGTCTCTGGGGTCTGTGCTGATGGCCGCGGCTCGCGCCCGTCTCTGGAGCTCCTTTAAGCGGCGCTCTTAATCCCCTCTCCTCGCGCACCAGGAAACAAAGAGGCAAGAAAAAGTCTCTTGTCTCTTTGGCAGGTCCAGACTGTTTCCCAGACTCCCTCCCGGCTAGCCATGGTGCACTAGCCCCTTCAGGCTGTGTTCATGCCGCTAACCCCAGTCCTTTCCCTGCGATCCGACTGAAGCCCGAGCCTCAGCTCCCAGCCACGCTCGCCCCGGCGGGTGAGCAGACAAGCCTCTGGGCCTGGTGAGTGCTGGTCGGCACCGATCCTCTGTGCGGGAGTCTCTCCGTTTTGACCTCCGCACCCTTGTGGCTGTGCTCTTCTCCGCGGCCCTGAAGCTTCCCACCTCCGCCACCCGCAGTCTCTGCCCGCGAAGGGCCTTCCTAGTGTGTGGGAACCTTTCCTCCTTCACAGCTCCCTCCCACTGGTGCAGGTCCCGTCCCTATTCTTTTGTCTCTGTTTATTCTTTTCTCTTTTGCCCTACCTAGGTACATGGAGTTTCTTGCCTTTTGGGAGGTCTGAGGTCTTCTGCCAGTTTTCAGTAGGTGTTCTGTAGGAGTTGTTCCACACGTAGATGTATTTCTGATGTATCTGTGGGGAGGAAGGTGATCTCCGCGTCTTACTCTTCCGCCATCTTGAAGCTCCTCCAAGTTGTACGCACTCTATTGTGTTCAATGAAATCATATCTCGGACGGCATCCCATCATCACCAAAACTGGCCCGCGGTCCCAAGGACTGTCGCGGCTTTGGCCGGTGGGGCCCCTCCAGAGCCGGCAGCCTCAGTGAGGCCGCCGTCCCCTCGGGCTCCATGGCAATTTAGTCCCAAGTAGATCTCTTTAATACTCTTCTCATTTTTATTACTGATTAAAGCTGTATTATAAAGAGATACATTCTCATTTAAAATTTTTCCTATTAGTACAGAAAAGTTTATAAGTTGTCTGCTCTTCAAACATCCTCCAACTCTACTCCTAGGTGTGACCACTATTAACTGTGTGTTGTGTATCCTCCAGCTACTAAGCGCAAGTTCGCCTGTACGCGCAAGTTCGCCTGTATGCGCAAGTTCGCCTGTACGCGCATGTGCACACATGCCAAGAGCAATGAAATTGGAATGGTCCACCTCAGGTGCAGAGAATAAATAAGTGCATTGTTAGAAGAGAAGTGTAAAAACTAATGAAGCCTCCTAAAAGTCAGTCTGCTTTTTATTAGCACCATACACCAGCAATTCTAAACAATGTTAGGGATAAAATACTCTTCCTTATGGGGTGGACTGCTCTCACCAGCTCACCTCCCCCATTGCTATAACACTGAACACACACACATGTAGCAAATGCATATGTATACACATATATATGCAGACAGATGTACAAGTATGTATTTGTACAACATATATCCTTTGCAAGATACAAATGGAGTAACATGCATTATTCTTATAATATTATTCTATTAATTTATTTTGGGTTTCTTTCTGCATCATTTCTTACATATCCAGTTCTTTCTTAATGACTGTCAGATATTCTGTGATATGAACGTATCATAAATTTTTTATCCAAGCCTCCTTTGTTTTCACTAGTAGCAGGCTAAATAGAGGAGTTTTGCTAATCCAGACTGATAGTCTTTTTCTTTTATTATGTAAATCGATCTCATTTACGTTTATATTTTATAACATATATTTGTTGCACTTAATTTTATCACAATATATATTTGGTTAGAGTATATCTATGTTTTCTGTTTATATTGTGGCTGCAAAATTTATTTTGGCTATTTGTTCTGTGTATTCTTTGCTTTGCTTTGTCTTCCCACTTCTAATGATAATATTTGAAACTTTGATTGTTAAACCTCTTTTTCTTTATCAATGTTGGACAGATTTGTACCTCATCATGAAAAAAAGGAAAATTTATATTTCACACTTCCTCCCAGCTTCTTCCCCTCATTTCACTTTTTTATTATTATTTTTTTTGTATTACTGAGATTTACAACTTATATAGAACTGAGCTCTGGGAATGTAATGACACATTCAGTGGTCACCAACAGTCCTTTCATCCATGACTTTCCTGTTCATAACATGACTTCAAATATTTTTTACTTATCTTTGGGTTGGCTGGATTTTGTTATTGTGTCTTTTTTTAAAGAAGGGCTCATAAGTGCTATGTTATCAGATTCTTTGCATTATTAAAATTATCTTTAGACGTAAAGCATATAATTCTTGGGCCACACATTTTCCCCATCAGAATTCTTTAGATATGGTTCCACCTACTTCTTGCATTGAATGTTGGTATGGAGAAGGCTGAGGTCAGCCATTTTCTCTCTTTGGGAAACATGCTTTTAATTTCTGAATGCCCATAGGAGTTTTTTTTTTAATTATTCTTGAACTTCATGGTCTCCACTAAGATATGGCTCAAATTTGAGACTGTATTTTTCCTTGAACAAAAATTCTATTTTCTGCAGATTTTAATCAGTGGATTCATATTTCCCTTTATTTCAGAAAACTGTTCTTTTTTGTTGTCTTGAATATTTGTTCTCCACTTTAGGAATATCAGCTATACACATGATGAACCCCCTCACCCGCCTGTCATCTTTTCTATAATCTCTTTTTTTTTCATTTCTTTGTATACAAATGTCTTAAGCTATATCTCTACCTCCATACCCTAGCTGTGTTTTCAGTATTAGCTATTCTTCTTGCTGCCCCTGTTGTGACTTTCATTCCTATGCTTTTACTGTTATCTTAAATTTTTTCCAGTGCTACTTCAGTTTATATTTAAATTCCTTTTGTTGTTTCATACTCTAATCTTTGATTGTCTGGTTTCTTTTCTTTTCTCTATCGCTCTCTCCCCAAAGAGCCTAAGTTCTCTTTCTTTAAAAATAGAGTTAAGTAGGGCTTCCCTGGTGGCACAGTGGTTGAGAGTCCGCCTGCTGATGCAGGGGACACAGGTTCATGCCCCAGTCCAGGAAGGTCCCACATGCCGCAGAGCAGCTAGACCCGTGAGCCATGGCCACGTGAGCCAGACGCGGGCCATGAGCCCGCGCGTCTGGAGCCTGTGCTCTGCAACGGGAGAGGCCACAACAGTGAGAGGCCCGCGTACCGCAAAAAAAAAAAAATAGAGCTAAGTATATTAATTTTTCTTCTTTTCTGAAGTGATTCTCTTTCTGAATGGTTTTCTGAAAATCTGCTGTCATTTGGTAGGTTCGTTTCTTACTTGTTAGGTACTATCTTTACATGGATCTCATTTTGCATTCTTTGTGCTAATATATGAAAGAGACAAGTCTATACAGGCGGCTAGTAATAGGGGAAGTCATGAATGTCAATCTGGGGAACATCTTCTCAGAACTCTTTCCAGATTTCTCTTCTTCTGCTCTGAGGGCTTGTATCTCCTCAGTTTTCTGCTCTTCCCCATTTGGGGAGAGTAGATCACCCAAATGGGAGGTCGCTGTGGTTCCAACTAGAGCCTCCACCTCACAACTGATTGTTCAAAAATTCTTTTTCTTTTTTTTTTTTTTTTACATCTTTATTGCAGTATAATTGCTTTACAATGGTGTGTTAGTTTCTGCTTTACAACAAAGTGAATCAGTTATACATATACATATGTTCCCATATCTCCCATAAATTCTTTATAAAAAATTCAAACTACAATAGGATGTAGGTTGAAAAACAAGTCTACCTTCACACTTAACCCTTTCCCCTGAGGTAACCACTATTACTAGTTTTGTATATGTCTTCTGGATCAAGAGTCTATGCGTATACAACTCTGTAAAATAGTATATACACATGCTTGAGTTTTCTTACTTAACAATATATGCTGGCAGTTGTTTCATACTAGCGTATATCATTCCACTTCAGTCTTGTTAATAGCTGCAGAGTGTTCTTTCAGACTGACACTCAGGGCATACTGAATAATTCAGGCTCTTTCAGCCAGCACATAATTTCTGATAATGACGAGGGAGTGTTTTCCTTCCTTTTTGTTTCTTTCATGGGTTCTGTCCCCTCATGGGTTGCCTGAGTTGTCAGGATCCCCTGAAGGCCTAGTTAGGACAGGAGACAGAGCCAGAAGGGATCTTGTTTGCTGGAGGTGAAAGGACAATCAGTGATTTCTGCTCATACCTATGTCTACCCAACCTTCAAGTACAGGACTAGGAGAAACATGATGGTGACAATTTGATTATACGGGCATTAAAATAAGAAAGAAAGTTATGTAAGTGAAAATGGTATTCGAGATAATCTTCATTTTCTCTCTAGTTCTCCTTCCTACAAGGAATGAAAACCCAGAAGATACCAAAGTTGTTTAATTTGGGCCTGTCAGAAGTTTGGCTTATACAGCTGGCTTGACTTTACTTAAAATGTTTTCCCTAAAAACAATATACTTATATCTGAGATCGGGACAAAAAATAAGTAACAATATCAGGTAGTTAAACAAACAGGTTCAAGAAGGGTTGAGATAAATCACTGGAAGTTTTAACCTCAATGAGAGAAATTGTTAAAACACAAATCTTGGGTCTGACCTCCCAACTTGTATTTATTATCTTCCATTCATGAAGACAAATAGAGATTTCTCCAGGGGGTTATTTGGAATGCTTTCACTGGTGAGGTAAGACTCTTTCCTGTGGTGCTTTCAACTGGAGTAGAATTCAGCATAAACAGAGTCCCCACACAAACCCTCTACACAGCCCTATATATTGCAGATCTGTTGGTTGCAGTGGGAGTGGGGAAAGGGTAGGGCACTCTTAGTTTAAAAAATCCTTGAAAAATTTATTATATGTGCTTATCACATGCCTGGCACTGTGCTGAGCATTTTATGTGCATTATCTCATTTAATTTTCACAAACCACATCATGAGGAAGGTGGAGTCATATTCCTAGGATCAAATTCCGACTCTGCCAACTCTCATTCTTAGCAAGATCATTTAACTTCTCTCTGCCTCTATTTTTTCATGCATAAAATGGGGAGTAGTGATAGCACCCACCTCATAGGACAGTTGTGTGGTTTAAATGAGGCAATGTAAGGAAAGCTCCCAGCAGGGTACCAGGGAACTGATCAGCACTCAAAAACTGTCTGACTATATTCATGCTATTACTCTTAGTATTCTCATTTTACAAATGAAGAAACTGGGGCCCACAGAGGGAGTGTCTTTTGCCATGTCATCCAGCCAATAACGTGGAGCCAGGACCCAGACCCGGCCCTGGCCGACTGCAGAGACTGAGCTTTTAAACATGGAGCTCTCTGGCCTCTTCATCACACCCAATGTTGAAGCGCAAATATGGGGCTCAGGGCTCTTTGGGGATACCAGGTGTTCTAACAGACAAAATGCCTTTGAACTTTCATATATAATAGCTGTATTCCTGAAAACTGTATTCGTGTTGAATCCTGTTTTTCCTTGGCTTTCATTACAGGAATAATTTTATGATTGTGCCTTTCTTTCTTGCTCAATATTTTCATTCAAGAAAAAGACTCATTAACACATTTGAACCCCAGTTTACTCTCTGGAATCTTTATAATTCTTTCAGAGTTTTCATCCATTTACTACAAAATTAAGCCCCAGCTAGAGTTATTCATAGGAGGAGCTCAATAACCATTTGTTGAATGCCATTAAGAAGCTCACTAATGTGTCCCTTCATCAATGAGTGAGTGCATTCCTGAAATGTTCTGCTTAGAACAAAAGATTGTTTTGTGTAAGTCCAGGTTGGTGTCTACATGAGAGAGTTGTTTTTGTTCTGCTTTTCAGAAGTGTGGAATTATATATGGAATTAAGAATATAGCTTTTGTTATTTTAAAATCTTTTTTAGAAGATGAAATCTTTTTTTAGAATCTCAAAAATAAATGGAAGCACAGTTGATTCTTATTATTTTGTGGCAATTATATTCTATGAAGTCTCTGCAAACACTGAATTAGTGAGTATTGAACCATTGCTCTTAGGGGAAATACAGGGTTAGGTTCCTGTGAGCCTCTGGTCACATTTTCATCTGATCAATACATAACCTTGTTTTATGTGTCTGTCTGCTTAAAACACCTTATTTAATATATATTGTTGACTCATTAACATTGAATTCATGGTCAACAGCAGTGTAACTCATTCCTGAACAAAGCTTATGTTTTTCCTCCTTAAGGCACATCACAGCCTTCCCGTGCTTGGGAACACCAGAAAGCACTTCAGCACTACACTGGGGGAACATTTTAAACAGTGAAATCACCAATAAAAAGGATAAAAAAATGCCAAAACCTTGGCACTAAACATACCGTGAAAAGGACACTTGCTTGCAGTGTGAGAGCCAAAACAAGAGGGCAGAACATCACCTTGTTCAATTTCAGAGCATCACCTTGTTCAATCTCAGCCCAGGGCACATATGCATCTGGCAACTCAAAGTTTCTACTGCTCTGTGCATGTACAAGAATGACTGTGAAAGTGCCCCCAAGTAATGAGGTTGAGGTTACAAACAAATTTTTGCAAGTAAGCAAATGCTCAAATATAGAATCTGCAAATAATGTGGAACAGCCATGTTTTGCTTTCAAATGTCACTTTTTGCTCATTTTCAGGTTTTAATTTGGGAACTATGGTAGATTGATTGCATTTATGGCCTCCATATTGGTCTCCCAGTATCAGGCTGTCTGCCCTGTAACTCTTGGTCCCCTCCTACATTAATTCCAGGCTTAGACATGTGACTTGGCTTGGCCAAGTTACCAAACCTGGTGCAAGCAGAAGCTTGAGAAGCACATGTGCATTTCCTCTTTTCCTCTTGGACCCCTGCCACCATCATGAGAACATAGCCTACAAGAGGGCTGTGAAAGATATGTGGAAGAGAGCAGAACTGTCTCATGCAAGGCCATTTAGACCAGCTAGCCCACTAGCTGACCACAGATGCATGAGAGAGCCCAGCTAAGATCGGCCAAACCTGGCTCAGATCAGACAGTCTGCCAACCCAATCCATAGACCATGAGAAATAATCAGTAGGTTTTTTTTTTTTAAAGCCACCATATTTGAGGGTGGTTTGTTATACATCATTAACTAACTGATACAGGGACTTGAGCATCTCCTGTTTGAATTTGGGGACTTTAGCATTCTAGATCCTCTAGAAGAGCATCAGGCAACTACTTCAGCTGAAGATTGATGCCTGCCTGTCTGTCATGTGGAAGGTGGAAAAGGAGATCAGTCATTTCAACATAGACCAGGGAAGAGAGAAGGGAAATAATGATCAAGAGGGAAGGACATTAGACTGGGGTAGAACTGAGAGTATAGTTTTTCACATCTGCCTTCCTAGGTCTTGATGAGTATCTTCCACTTCTGTTAATTTAACTTAGGCTTGGCTAAAACATGACCTGTTAAGCTTCTGTTTTTTCTTTTACTGGTAATGGTGGTTATTTTATTTATTTTGCACTGAAAGGAAAAAAAGAGGCAGCCAGGGAAAAGGAGGGTTAGAGGTGGAACGAAGGTAATAAATTATGTACAGAAAATAGTTTCTCCTGTTTCAGTCTCAGAACATGAAGGGAAATTCACAAGGGGTACAATACATCAATAACTATACTACGTTCCTCTAGAAAAGCTACTGGCCCCAAGGCATAATAAAAGTTACACTTAAGAATACCATAAACCTTTTAAAAGTCACATTTTGAATCAAAATAATTTTCTTATAAAATATTAATTCTCAAAATGAGTTGTAAAATATGAACACAAAACAGCTTAGGCAATTTGTATTTCTGACAATAAAGCTAAAACATCTTGGGGAAAGTGACAGCTACTAGAAGGTAGTTCTCAGAGTCAATGAATGAAAATATGAGTCTGAAATTCCCTCGATTCTATTCAGTCTTTTAGTTCTCAGTTACTGGGAAGGAACCAGGCTCTGTGCTAGGTCCTGTAGGGATCTCCAGGCCAGGCTGTCAGAGGGAAATCTCAAAACACAGTTGGAGCTCAAAATGCAACTTGAGGGTAACTCATCACCCTTTGGTTGGTCTGAACTTATTTCCTGGACACTGGTTCTTTAAATGAAAAGGTAGATCTGAGCTAAAGACACAAATCAGAGGCAATTATTCTAAAATCCAGAAAAAAATTAACTTACTGAAGGACAGCTCTGAGTGGAAGTAAAAATTCTGCAAAGTAATTAACTGAAAATTACCTTATGGAAATTTATGCTAACCTAATACTTTATAGCTAATGTTAAAAGGATCAGTTCCCTGCTTTATAAATTTTACTGTTGGGATTTTTGGTAGAGCAAATATTGTTTTATGACATATTACTGTGATAACAGGGGTCTGTGGAGTCAGACTCCTTGGATTCAAATCTTAACTTTACCATTTGCAAAATCTGTAATTTTAGATAAATTTCTTGACCTCTGTGTGCCCCAGTTTCATCATCTATAAAATGGAGATAATAATATTACCTGTTTCCTATGTTTGCTGTGTGATTTAAATGAGATGATGTGTGAAAGGGGTCATTCTATGTCAGCTATTAATAAATAAACATTAGTGTCAACTAGGAAACCCAGGCCTTCATCTGACATTTCCCCAATCCATTCCCTGACCCATCCTGAGGGTTGGTTTCAGTTCCACCTACATTCATGCCTTCCTCCTCTTTTCCCCAATAGTAGATGAATTTCAGATATTACTATGAGAGTCCTTTCCCACCAGGAACACTGCCCTCCCCTGAAATGTAAAATCAACATAAGTACTTCCACATTTGGCTGACTGCACCTAATTCAGCTTGTTTGTGTGGGAGACTAGATGAAATGGGGACCAACTTGCCTCAAGACTCTTCAGAGAACACCATTCCTATGCTGAACCCCTAATGCCACTTTCCTGTCCTCCCAAACCCTGCCCATCACCTCCTGCCTCAACTGCCCTGCTCATCCGCTACAACCTAGAAATTCCCTGGGTCTGAGTAATCCCTGCCCTGTCAGGGCTGGGCCCTGGCGATGTCATTTTCTGAGGCTATTTAAAGCATTTGTTGACATTTTTGTTGGATGTCTATGTGCTGTACTTGAACGTAACTGAACTATACCTCTTTACAAATTTGCTCATTCATATTTTCCCTACATTAAAACGACCTCCTTATTTACAGCTACCAATCTCTGGGAATTTCCTGCTCAACCCTAGGAAATCCGATGCACCTGGTGGACTCTGAGGCCCAAACACACTTGAGTAAGCTGAATGTACATCGCTGTTTTCCTCCTAACTCTTTTTTCAAATCTGTTTAAATGCAATTCCAGTCCAGAGCCTCTGGCAACTCCCTCCCAGTCTGCCTGAGCCAACCCCCCGATTGACTGTCGATAGATCAATTCTCATCTTGCCTTATTTAACTCATACGCTCTCTCAAGCTGCTGTTACACAAACACACAAAGTGCTGGAGATAAGAAATAATTTAGAGTCCACGACGAGGTGCAATTTGGAACGGCCTGACTTCAGCTGACCCAGCCTCCAGCCATAATTCCACATCGCCATCCATGCTAACCTTCATCAATCTTCCTTCTTCCAATTAGCCCCCTTCCCTAAAGAAAGTGACTTGCTCACAGTTACAGGGCATCCAGTAACAAAGTTAATTAGGAGTTAGGTCTCCTTAGGTCTCCTAGGTTTCCTTAGGAAAAAATTCCTCCTGTTTCCAGAAAATAGGGTTTGAAACCAAGCAAAACAAAAAAGGCCGTGATTGAGCATAATGATGTCTCTGTGATGCGGAGCCATGCATGTAGCATGTTTGTCTGGGAGAGAGAAGACTGAGGCAGACTGTGTCCGATTATTTAGATAATAATAATAACAATAATGGCTAACATTTATTAAGCATATATAGTATGTCATGCATCGTGGCATGAGATTTCCATATTTTATCTCATTTTGATTCCTGTGACACTGCTATTATTCATCAAAAGGCCTATATGCTTACCATGTGCTTGATAAATAAAAAAGAACATAGGTGTGATAGGGATAATATTTTCAAAGTATTAAGCCGGTGCATTTTAATTTTTCTCCCGCCCAGTGGCTGGCAGCCATTTCCTCCCCTGTCGTATCTGGGAAAGGGAAGCAGGGCTGTGGGATGTGCGTTGTGGGTATATGGGAAGGTCAAGTATAGAAAGGAAAAGGAAGTGGAAATCCTGTTCCTGGGGTTGTGGGAAGAAGAAGGGGATAAAATATGGGGAAGATGTGGCGGCAGCATGCGGGTCCTGACCTTGCTTGCTCTGGCTGGCGTCCAGGGGGATGTGTGAATGTGTGTTTGTGGGAGAGGGAGCACTGTTAGGTGGAGTTACAAGTTGGGAGCAGAAGATATCTTGGCACTCATGGCGAAAACTATCTTGCCGAATGAACCACAACTTGGGGCTGCCAGGCTGTGAGGCAGAGAGAAAGACTGAGAACTCTAGAGCCTGAATGGGATGGAATAAATGCACAAGTTCCTATAGGTCAGTGGTGATGGCTGGCTATCTCCCAGCTTTTTACTCCTTTGTCTTCCAAAGTAACAGAAGCCTACTTTGGGGGCAGAAATTCATCCAGTTGAAAGACTACATTGTAGCTAGCTATGGCCATAGAACTAAATTATGGACAATGAAATGTAAGCAAAAATTTGAGTAGAACGTCTGGCATGGCTCCTTAAAGGAAGCTGACCCATCAGAGAGACACTCCCCATCCTTCTTGCTATTGCTTGGAAGCTGGACAAAATAGCTGGAGCTTCAGCTGCCATTCTGTAACATGAGGTGATCTTGAACATAGAAGAAGCATGCCCAGCAAAGAAAGCCTGGATCCTTAATGACTTCATGGAGCTACAAACCCTCGACTATTTACCATTAGATTTTTTTTTAAGTGAGAGAAATGTAATCTTAAGAGAGATTCAGAGCCTGCTTAGAGTCAGACTGAAGAGATTGTAGGAGCAGATGGGAGTGAGGAGATGGATTCACAGTGTTTGGAATGAAGTGAAACTGCAGCTGAGGACTATGAGGCTGGCGGCTTAGCCTGAGGATTGAATGGGAGTCACAGTCAGATTTCAGGGGTTCACAGTTCCAGCAAGGGCCCAACTGAGTTCACGTCAGCCAAGAAGTTCCACTAGCCCCTGATTTAGCCAAGAGAATAGACCAAAACATGAGAGACAGATAGGGACAGATAGCATTGTTGGATGGCAGCAGGCCACCCTGCATCCAGGTAGAAAAGGGAGACCAGAGGAGTCAGTAGCTGGTACAAGGATGTGCCCAGGTGGATCTTAATTACCCAGGAAGTTCACCAAAGTCCACAGCTCTCACCATGGGGAGGAGGAACAGGAGGGAGTGAAATGCTGTGAGTTGGGTATTAATCTGGAAGAGACTGAATTAATGAAAGAAACTCCTTTAAGTGTTGGACTGGGCTGATTGTCACTGGATTCGATGGATTTATTTATTTATTTACTTATTTATTTATTTTCACTTACTACCCAGTTGACAGTGGAGGTTGTGAGGAGGATTAGATCAGATATAGGGAAAAAAAGATACTAGCTTTGTTTGCTTTACAGATGCCTGAATTGACTTTACCATGAACATGACTATTTTTATCCCCATTTTACAGATGAGGAAACTGAAGCTTGGAGAAATTCCATGACCTTAAAGTCACATGGCTCTTAATTATGTTTATAGCTAACAAATTTTAGGTGTAGGCTCTAGTTCCTTCAATCCAAGACAGGAAAGACTGGGTAGCTGCTGCAGCCACAGTTTACTTGTTCTGTGTGTTCAGTGCTGGGGAGTAGATCAAACCAGAACTCATTTTCAGAGCCTTTCCAATTTCCAAACTCCTTTCTGCTAGATCATGAGGCATTAGGAGCTGAGTGATCTTGATCTGACTCCAAAATATACCAGCATATGGATATTAACCTATCATTCTTGGCTACTGAGACTGTCTGCATATAGTTAGTTTTTGAAATGAAAGCCCAAAGCCTATAGATCTATACATAAAGTGGCAAAACTGAGTCTAATAGATCTAAAGGGCACTGATTCACCAGGGTGCAGCTAAAAGGAGATGAAAATGGCCAAACTTAAACCACTGACCTTGGATCCTTGAGCAAGTCTTCAGAGTTATATCATTCATGCATGCATGCACTCATTCATTCATTCATTAACTATTGTTTGAATGTCTCTAACAAGCCAGGCACAGATTGAGGGGGGAAGAAAATATTGGGCTGGCCAAAAAGTTCATTCGGGATTTTCTGTAACATCTTATGGAAAAACTTGAACGAACATTTTGGCCAACCCACTGGGAATAGCTAGGTAAGGTTGATCTCTCACTGCTCTGTTGTCCTTTTATTAGTCTGCAACCTTTCCTACCTCAGTATTTCAATTATTCCAGAAAATTCTATTTAACTAGAGGCCATTTAAAGCACAAACACCTTGAAACTAGAATGTGTGGGGTAAGTAGAAAGATGTGAAGAGTGTATATGCAGCTATTCCCAAAGGATTGATACTTTCACCTGTTAATGCCCGAAGTTTAGTTCTGCAAGCTATTGATAAGATTTATATTTATGATGTACTCTATCTAGCTGTATTTATCTATAAAAATGTTAAATGAGCGTACCTTTGACCCAGCAATTCCACTTCCAGGAATATATACTTGAACGTGTGCTGAAGGATATATGTATATTCACAGTAGCATTGTGTCAAATAAAAAAAGTCTGGAAACAACCTAAATGCCCAGGAATATGGAACTGATGGAATAAATTATAGTATAAAGTGGAACACTGTGCAGCCATTAACAAGACTGAACTAGAACTGTTGATCTACTTCTGTAGCTCTAACAAGGAACAATTCCAGCATACATTGTTAAATGAGAAAAATTCAAGGAACAGAAGTATGAATACAGTGCTACTATTTCAGTAATAGCCCAGTGGGTAGAAAAAATTATAGAGGAAACCAAAAATGAAAGAAAACATTTCTTCCTCATAATTATTATTTTTTTTCTTCCTCATAATTATTGAAAAGCATGTGCTAAGTGAGAAACCCTGAAATTGTGCAGTATGCCCTGAGTGTGAGTCTAAGAGAAAACTGGCTCCTTATAATACTGGGTTTGCCAAAAGTTCATTTGGGTTTTACCGTAACATCTTACGAACTTTTTGGCCAACCCAATAATATAGATATTTATGTTCACCTGAACGTTTCAACGCTCTTGACACGGCGGAGGTAAGCAGGGCTTTAGATCAGGAGTCAGCGAGACCCTGGGGTGACTGCCATATACTGTCCTTGCTTTTCCTTGGATGAGGCAGGAAGAGGTTGGGGAAAGCAGAAGGGAGTTAAAATTTGGAAACCAAAGTGGGAAAGGGGACAGGGAGGGGCAGTGGAAAGCCAGGAGTTGAAGGCCTTGCACGAGGGTAGGTAGGGAGCAGCCTTTCTTTCTCACTTCTTGATAGTTTCTTTCCCTGATATTCTGTCAGTGGGGAGAACTCCCTGTGGAGAAGGGCTGCCCCATCACCCACGTTTGGAGATGACTTGCTGAAGGAGGGAGAGGAAGGAAGCTGTGACTCTGCACCAGAGCTAACTAGGCGGCTTCTCTGAGGGCGGGTCCCGCTGGGGTTTCCGTGGTCCCAGCCGTCTCTCTGTACCTGACATGAGGAATTCGTTCATCATTCAAATGGACAGATTGGTGGTGGGCAAACACCTCTGTGTCACCACTTTCCTTGGGAATAGAATGTGAACAGAATTAAGTATTTGTAAAAACTGGGTGACAGATGGGCTGTTTGGAGCAGTCTCATTTATGGTCATTAAATGGGGCCTTTTGAAGCAGCGCACCTGGGATGTTGGTGGTCCTTTTCCAGGAAGGAATTGTAAACCCCACACTATCCAGTGTCGGGTTCCATATGTCTCCCCAGAGTTCCAAGTGACTTTTCCACCCCCACAACCAGGTCCCTGGGTCTCCCCTCCCCTGGGGATGAAACCACCATGAACACTGGTGGTTTCTTCCTCTCCCCATCTCAGCATCATCAGGGACTCACCCCATACTGCTGTGGTCCTTCACTGGTGGGGAGCGGTTTTCAGTTCTTGGAGGACAGATACTGGGGGGTTATGGCTCTAACACAGATGGAATGATGCCTAGCCATTTCTGCCTTAGCCTGGTCCATTCCTGAATCTTCTTTCCTTTCTAATTTTCTTTTAAAAATAAAGTACTAAAGTGGAAATATTGATATGTGTTTCCTGTGCAGAAATTATAACCAGCCCTCAGGAAGGCTGACATGCATTAGGTACTGTGGGCCTAGGGATGCCCCCAGAATCCTGGAACCTGCATGTCACACTGCAATGGACCATGGAGGCCCAGCCCTACCCCTTGCACATTTGGGCCCCGAGTACCAGAGTTGTAAAGTGCCTTCCTAGGTCGCAACAGCTGGGTCTCCCCACAGCTAAACTAGCAGCCATTTCTCTCGATTCTGCAGGGTGCTTGTTCCCACATTGTGCAGGGGCCTCCTGGGGCCAGAAAGTTACTGTTGGACAAGTGCCTTGACTTCCTGCCCCATGACACCTGCTTTCCCTTGGGCTCCAGTATTCAAGGGCTCCCCTGAAGCGTGTGAGTCAGGCAGCAGAAGGTTCAAGGGGAAGCTTGGGTTGAGACATTCTGCTGAGGAGCTCTTGGGGCAGTGGGAGACAGGGCTGATGCACTAATTCAGACACTGAAGGCAGGCAGGCAGGGCAGGGGGCATCTCCCAGGGATACATTGGTGATAAGGAACTTTGGCTGCTTTGGGTGAGCAGGACCATGGACCATGAGCCAGGAACAAGGTCACGGTTCAGAGCTTCTGCCAAATTCCTGCCTTCTTAGCATCGTAGAATCTTAGTGTAAGGAAAGAGTGCAGAGAACAAGACCCAATCTCCTACTCAGTATTCCACAACCATGACCTGTTCACTCAGCACCTGCTTGTACACATCCAGTGACAGGTATCTCACTACCCAGGGAAGAAGTCCATTCCATATTGAATCCCTTTAGTGCTATCAGCTGACCTTTATCTCCTTGTGACGTCTAGTTGATTCAAGGTCTACTCATGGAATAACACAGAACAGTTTCATTTATTTTTCAGATAATAACACTTTAAATATTCAAAGCAAGACACCCATTTTCTCCCTGTCTGCCTTCAGTCTGAAGTTGGCTCTAGGCTCTGCATTTTTAGTGTCTTAGACACTCTTGTTCAGACTTACTCCATTTATCAAGAGAGTATAATATAGTGGACAAAGCATAGGCTTTGAGTTAAACAAGGGTTCAGTTCTGCTGGTACATTAACTTTGGAAATTCAGCATCGTCATCTGAAAATGGGGAGAAAGCGCTCTAATGGGGGGAGTTATTATTGTACAAGCTCAGGGTTCTCCACTGGTTCAGATTATTCCCCATTGGTACAGGCACGTGGGAGCCCTGCCCCACTCGTATCATGTCCATTGTGAATCAGAAGAAAACCAGGAAAGATCTTGACCCCGTGCTGGGTGGTCTCCAGTGAAGTGAAGCTCCCAAGGAATCTCTCTCAGGGGCTGGCCAGCGTAGTCTCTGAGGACAGTGATGGGTGCTGCGCCCTTGAGTGGAGGCTCCCACTCTCAATGCTCAAGTGGTGCCCTTCCTGGCGCTCCATCCCCACACTGTTCCTGGGAAGAGACCCCTTTGTCTTCTTGGACAACTTCTCTTTGATCAGCTCTCCGACTCCTGGGTACAAGAGTTCAAATCGGTGGAAAGCTAGCTCACCTTCTCTGAAAGAGTAGGGTGAAGTGGGGCTTAAACTTCAAACCTACCTAGGGCAGTAAAGGAAGGGAAGAAAACCAAAACTGTTGTGCTTCTATATTAAAATAGTCTGAGCCTTCATCACCACCCGCAACACCCACCTTAGCACGTTACTATTATGAAAGTACCGGAAATGCCCTGTCTCTGCCTGGCCTGGCCACGGAGGATGCTCAATGAGTGAGGGTCATTACCCTCCCTAGTAATAATTCTGCCACTGGTAAAGTGTGTGGTCTGCAATGGAAAGCAGTACTTCAGAAGCAGTTTGCTGGGGCAAAGTGATACAGAAATATTATTTCCCTTAATTGGAGTACCCTTCTTCCACTGAACCACGTTGAGGCTGCAAAACCATTGTTGGGACTTGCATCATACTATTAACCCTCACTGAGCTGTTATAAGTAAACTGTTAGATTTAGTTTTGTATGTGAACCACATACAGTTTAGTCAAATCTCTTCTGTTCTCTACTTCTGAAATTAATTTAAAAACTTGTGGTGTATAATTTCTTATTCAACCCTTTTGTCATTTTGTTTTAGACCTCTCTAAAGCTTAGCTTTCTTATCTGAAAAATGAAAGATTTGGGCTTCGTGATCTTGAAGGTTTTGTCCTGCTCTGACAGCCTTTTATTTCGTAAGTTGTGTCCATCCTTAGAATCTTTCAGAAATTTAACAAATCTCTCACAACCAACTTGTCTCTCAGCTCTGCCTTCTTTGAAAATCTGGGACTTCATCTTTGTCTGACAACTTCCAGCCCTAGGGCCAAGGACAGAACCTTGCCAGGGGTGATGGTTAATTTTATGTGTTGATTGAGCCATGGGGTACCCAGATATTTGGTCAAATGTTATTCTGGGTGTGACTGTGAGGGTGTTTTTGGAAGAGATTAACATTTCCATCTGTAGGCAGAGTAAAGCAGATTGCATGCCCCAATGTGGGTGGGCCTCATCCAGTCAGTTGAAGGCCTGAATAAAACAAAAAGGCTGCCCTCCCCTGAGTAAGAAAGAATTCTTCTTGCTTAATTGCCTTTGGGCTGGGATATTAGCTTTTTCCCCATTCTTTGGACTCCAGTTGAAACATTGGCTCTTCCTGGGTCTCAAGTCTTCCAGCCTTCAGGCTGGAACCACATCATTGGCCCTCCACACATCATTTTCCCCTCCATTGGCGGGGAAAACTCTTGACTCAGTGACAGAGCTGTCGCCCTTGTCTCTCACTGCCATGACCTTTGTAAGAGTTTCAACACAATTTAGATCTTTAAGGTCTCTTTCTTCCAACCACTGTTAGTGTGACTGGGAGACCTTCAGACTCTGATGGAACTAAATTGTCAGTTCTCCTATGTCTCTGGCTTGCTGACACACCCTGCAGATCTTGGGACTTGTTGTTTCCATAATCATGTGGTTTAATTCCTTATAATAACTATCTCTCTCTAATTTATACATGTATAAGTTATATATGTATATGATTTATACATATATAAATTTTATTTGTTTTTCTATATGTATAAATTACACATTTTATACACTTAAATCATGTTTGCATATATATATGAATTATATATATAAAATCTATGATAATATAAATATTAAAAATATATGTACTATTAGTTCTGTTACTCTGGAGAAACTTGACTAATACACCAGGAGAGGTTGCCATCTGCATTGAGTGAATCTCTTCAGTCAACCCACTAAAACAAGAGTCAGCAAACTATGGCCCTCGCCTGTTTTTGTAAATAAAGTTTTACTGGAGCACAACCATGCCCATTTGTTTACATACTGTCCGTGGCTGCCTTCATACTACATTGACAGAGGTTAGTAGTTATGGCAGAGACCATGTGTCCTGCAAAGCCTGAAACATTTACCTTCTGGCTTTTTCGGAAAAATGTTTGCCAACCTCTGCTCTAGGATATAGTTGTTCAGTCTACCTCAACCTACTCACACTTCTTTTCTTCTTCTTAACTTGCATCTTTTCTTAATTGTCCACCTCTAAAATGTGGGCCATGTCCATCTCCAAACTTGGAGCCTTTAGCTCCAAGCTGGTTTCTGCCATGCCGTCTAGGAACTGCTGCATTAGAGATGGACTGCTTCTAGAGCCATTTGCTGAGTGGTCTAGAATTCCTAGTTCTGCCACTATCAACTATAAATGGAAATATTTAGGTGAGATGTCAGAAAGGACTTCTCAATGTTGCTGGTACCTATGGGCATTGGTACCCTCAGAATTTTGGGAACTCTACCCAGAGAGCCTAGACAATGGAACGGGGCAATCTGATCATTTAGTTCAGGTGAAATTCTGTTCTGAGCTGGGAGGATAGATTAGATCCGTGTTTTCCAAAATGTGATATGGTTTGCATCCAATGAAGAGCATATAAGATAACTTTAGAGAATACGTGAATCAGCATTTCTTATTTTAATATTAATCTCCTAACTTTAATTAATTAAACAAACATGCCCATTTTAATGTGTATTTTAAAAAAGTATAACCAGCACATCTAAGCTCAATCTTATGGTTATTATTGCTTAGGTTAGGGCTAAAGAAAAGCAAATCAATATAGTGTTGATCTAAGGAAAATGTTAAATGAATAAAATTACAGGTATTATGCAGCAATGGCGGGGAAAACTCTTGACTCAGTGACAGAGCTGTCGCCCTTGTCTCTCACTGCCATGACCTTTGTAAGAGTTTCAACACAATTTAGATCTTTAAGGTCTCTTTCTTCCAACCACTGTTAGTGTGACTGGGAGAGATTTTGCCGGGCTAATGTGATTTTCAGGTATTTGGTGTGGAGGCCCCGCAGCCCGACCTGGATAATGAAGAGTTCCTCTCCCTGGCAGTCCAGGCAGCTTATCATCTGCTCATGATGCGTGGCCACTGATGAAGATGGAATGGCCGGGCCGGCGATGTTATTAACGCCAGCGCCGCATCTGTGAGCATCTGCAAGTGAAACAGAGTGAGATAACCTTCACTTAGGCCCACGAGGACGGTGAAAGCCAGCGTGCTGCTTGGCTGGGAGCCAGCAGCGGGCCTGTTGTCAGAGTAAAGAAATTCATTAGAGGAGAGCTTGTACCAAGGACTGAAGAGAAAAAGGAAGAGGGAGTGGGTGTTGATGGAGCGACAGCAAATTAAAACTTTGTCCCTTGCTCCAGCATGCACTTAGGTCCCTGATTCTCGAGGAGCTGTATGACGTAGAGGCCCTAGAGGGGCTTGTGAATGCCCGTGATCACCCAGACATACCACACCGCTCCCAAGACGTGGGCCTTATTTACTTTCTAGAGTCAGAAGGGAGGGCTGCCAGGACACCTCTATGTAGATGGAAGAATTCTGAATAGGAGGAAATGCTGCCAACAGGCGATGAAGGTCCCTAAAGTCCAGAACAGAGAGTAAAATGGTAGTCTGCGACCTAGATGTTAGATACCTGATACAGAGTTTGCAAATTTAAAGGGGCAAGGCAGGTCACATAAGCTGAAGTGGGCCAGGAGCATGTGGCAATAGGAAGAGGTGGAGACCACTGCAGCCTGGGAGCCCCATGCCCCATTTAAAGGAGGCAGTCACTCTGGGCACCAGCCTTTGTTTTGATGAGGAAATCCAGGTCCTTGTTTCTAGGTCTCTGAGGTTTCTAGATGTGGATATTTTAAAACTTTACAGAACCTCCCAATTTAAAAACATTTAACTTAAATTTCTAAAAGAATTTTTTTTAATTTTTTTTTTTAAAGAGGAAAGAAAAATAAAACACTAGGCTGATAAAACCCATGGCCTGTGTGTCTCTGTAGTAAGCAGAATAATCCCCCCACAAAGATATCTATGTCCTAATTCCCAGGATCTGTGAATGTGTTATGTTACCTGGCAAAGGAGAATTAAGGTTGCAGATGGAATTAAGTTGCTAATCAGCTGACTGTGAGATGGGGAGATTAGCTTGGATTATCCTGGTGGTCTCAACGTGATCACAGTTGCCCTTAAAAGTGGACAGAGAAGGCTGAAGAGTCAGTGTCAGAGTGATAAGATATGAGAATGAATCAGTGCAGTGTTGCTGCTTTGAAGATGGAACAGGGCCACTAGGCAAAGAGTGTGGGTGGCCTCTGGAAGGTGGAAAGGTCGAGAAAACAGATCCTCCCCTAGAGCCTCCAGAAAGGAAATCAGTCCTGATGACCCTTGATTTTAGCCCAATAAGACCCATTTCAGATGTCTCAACTACAGAACTGTAAGATGAGAAATTTATGTTGTCTAAGCCACCAAATTTGTGGAAATTTGTTACAGCAGCAAAAGAAAACTAATACAGCCTCTATTTTCAAACTCCAATCTAGAGATTGAATGGGAGAAAAGGTAAGTACAGTGAAAGTGGAGAAACACTGTGGACCTCTGTTTGCTCTTTTATTTATTTATTTTTAACATCTTTATTGGAGTATAATTGCTTTACAGTGGTGTGTTAGTTTCTGCTATATAACAAAGTGAATCAGCTATACATATACATATGTCCCCATATCTCTTCCCTCTTGCGTCTCCCTCCCTCCCACCCTCCCTATCCCACCCCTCTAGGTGGTCACAAAGTACTGAGCTGATCTCCCTGTGCTATGAGGCTGCTTCCCACTAGCTATCTACTTTACGTTTGGTAGTGTATCTATGTCCATGCCACTCTCTCACTTTGTCCCAGATTACCCTTCCCCCTCCCCGAATCCTCAAGTCCATTCTCTAGTAGGTCTATGTCGTTATTCCCGTCTTGCCCCTAGGTTCTTCATGACCAATTTTTTTTGTTAGATTCCATATATATGTGCTAGCATATGGTATTTGTTTTTCTCTTTCTGACTTACTTCACTCTGTATGACAGACTCTAGGTCCATCCACCTCACTACAAATAATTCAATTTCGTTTCTTTTTATGGCTGAGTAATATTCCATTGTATATATGTGCCACATCTTCTTTACCCATTCATCTGTTGATGGACACTTAGGTTGCTTCCATGTCCTGGCTATTGTAAATAGAGCTGCAATGACCATTTTGGTACATGACTCTTTTTGAATTATGGTTTTCTCAGCGTATATGCCCAGTAGTGAAATTGCTGGGTCATATGGTAGTTCTATTCTTAGTTTTTTAAGGAACCTCCATACTGTTCTCCACAGTGGCTGTTATCAATTTACATTCCCACCAGCAGTGCAAGAGTGTCCCCTTTTCTCCACACCCTCTCCAGTATTTATTGTTTGTAGATTTTTTGATGATGGCCATTCTGACTGGTGTGAGATGATATCTCATTGTAGTTTTGATTTGCATTTCTCTAATGATTAGTGATGTTGGGCATTCTTTCATGTGTTTGTTGGCAATCTGTATATCTTCTTTGGAGAAATGTCTATTTAGGTCTTCTGCCCATTTTTGGATTGGGTTGTTTGTTTCTTTGATATTGAGCTGCATGAGCTGCTTGTAAATTTTGGAGATTAATCTTTTGTCAGTTGCTTCATTTGCAAATATTTTCTCCTATTCTGAGAGTTGTCTTTTCACCTTATTTATGGTTTCTTTTGCTGTGCAAAAGCTTTGAAGTTTCATTAGGTCCCATTTGTTTATTTTTGTTTTAATTTCCATTTCTCTAGGAGGTGGGTCAAAAAGGATCTTGCTGTGATTTATGTCATAGAGTGTTCTGCCTATGTTATCCTCTTAGAGTTTTATAGTGTCTGGCCTTAAATTTAGATCTTTAATCCATTTTGAGTTTATTTTTGGGTATGGTGTTAGGGATTGTTCTAATTTCATTCTTTTACATGTAGCTGTCCAGTTTTCCCAGCACCACTTATTGAAGAGGCTGTCTTTCCTCCACTGTACATTCTTCCCTCCTTTATCAAAGATAAGGTGACCATATGTGCGTGGGTTTATCTCTGGGCTTTCTATACTGTTCCATTGATCTATATTTCTGTCTTTGTGCCAGTACCATATTGTCTTGATTACTGTAGCTTTGTAGTATAGTCTGAAGTCAAGGAGCCTGATTCCTCCAGCTCCGTTTTTCTTTCTCAAGATTGCTTTGGCTATTTGGGGTCTTTTGTGTTTCCATACAAATTGTGAAATTTTTTGTTCTAGTTCTGTGAAAAATGCCAGTGGTAGTTTGATAGGGATTGCATTGAATCTGTAGATTGCTTTGGGTAGGATAGTCATTTTCACAATGTTGATTCTTCCAATCCAAGAGCATGGTATATCTCTCTATCTATTTGTATCATCTTTAATTTCTTTCATCAGTGTCTTATAATTTTATGCATACAGGTCTTTTGTCTCCTTAGGTAAGTTTATTCCTAGATATTTTATTCTTTTTGTTGCAGTGGTAAATGGGAGTGTTTTCTTAATTTCACTTTCAGATTTTTCATCATTAGTGTATAGGAATGCCAGAGATTTCTGTGCATTAATTTTGTATCCTGCTACTTTACCAAATTCATTGATTAGCTCTAGTAGTTTTCTGGTAGTATCTTTAGGATTCTCTATGTATCGTATCATGTCATCTGCAAACAGTGACTGCTTTACTTCTTCTTTTCCAATTTGGATTCCTTTTACTTCTTTTCTTCTTTGATTGCTGTGGCTAAAACTTCAAAACTATGTTGAATAATAGTGGTGAGTGTCAGCACATTTGTCTTTTTCCTCATCTCAGTGGAAATGCTTTCAGTTTTTCACCATTGAGGACGATGTTGGCTGTGGGTTTGTCATATATGGCCTTTATTTTGTTGAGGTAAGTTCCCTCTATGCCTACTTTCTGGAGAGTTTTTATCATAAATTGTGTTGAATTTTGTCAAAAGCTTTCTCTGCCTCTATTGAGATGATCATATGTTTTTTCTCCTTCAATCTGTTAATATGGTGTATCACGTTGATCGATTTGCGTATATTGAAGAATCCTTGCATTCCTGGGATAAACCCCATTTGATCATAGTGTATGATCCTTTTAATGTGCTGTTGGATTCTGTTTGCTAGTATTTTGTTGAGGATTTTTGCATCTATGTTCATCAGTGATATTGGCCTGTAGTTTTCTTTCTTGGTGACATCTTTGTCTGGTTTTGGTATCAGGGTGATGGTGGCCTCATAGAATGAGTTTGGGAGTGTTCCTCCCTCAGCTATATTTTGGAAGAGTTTGAGAAGGATAGGTGTTAGCTCTTCTCTAAATGTTGGATAGAATTCACCTGTGAAGCCATCTGGTAATGGGCTTTCGTTTGTTGGAAGATTTTTATTCACAGTTTCAATTTCATTGCTTGTGATTGGTCTGTTCATATTTTCTACTTCTTCCTGGTTCCGTCTCAGAATGTTGTGCATTTTTAAGAATTTGTCCATTTCTTCCAGGTTGTCCATTTTATTGGCATATAGTTGTTGCTTGTAGTAATCTCTCATGATCCTTTGTATTTCTGCAGTGTCATTTGTTACTGCTCCTTGTCATTTCTAATTCTATTGAGTCATCTTCCTTTGTTTTTTTTTTTTTGATGAGTCTGGCTAATGGTTTATCAATTTTGTTTATCTTCTCAAAGAACCAGCTTTTAGTTTTATTGATTTTTCTATCATTTCCTTCATTTCTTTTTCATTTATTTCTGATCTGATCTTCACGATTTCTTTCCTTCTGCTAAATTTGGGGGGTTTTTTGTTCTGCTTTCTCTAATTGCTTTAGATGTAAGGTTAGGTTATTTGAGATGTTTCTTAAGGTAGGATTGTATAGCCATAAAATTCTCTCCTAGAACTGCTTTTGCTGCATCCCATAGGTTTTGGGTCATCGTGTTTTCATTGTCATTTGTTTCTAGGTATTTTTTGATTTCCTCCTTGTTTTCTTCAGTGATCTCTTGGTTATTAAGTAGTGTATTATTTAGCTTCCATGTGTTTGTATTTTTTACAGATTTTTTTCCTGTAATTGATATCTAGTCTCATAGCATTGTGGTCGGAAAAGATACTTGGAGATGTTCCATGAGCACTTGAGAAGAAAGTGTATTCTCTTGTTTTTGGATGGAATGTCCTATAAATATCAATTAAATCCATTGTGTTTAATGTGTCATTTAAAGCTTGTGTTTCCTTATTTATTTTCATTCTGGATGATCTGTCCATTTTGAAAGTGGGGTGTTAAACTCTCCTACTCTGATTGTGTTACTGTCGATTTCCCCTTTTATGGCTGTTAGTATTTGCCTTATGTATTGAGGTGCTCCTATGTTGGGTGCATAAATATTTACAATTGTTATATCTTCTTCTTGGATTGATTCCTTGATCATTATGTAGTGTCCTTGTCTCTTGTAATAGTCTTTGTTTTAAAGTCTATTTTGTCTGATATGAGAATTGCTACCCCAGCTTTCTTTTGATTTCCATTTGCATGCAATATCTTTTTCCATCCCCTCACTTTCAGTCTGTATGTGTCCCTAGGTCTGAAGTGGGTCTCTTGTAGACAGCATATATATGGATCTTGTTTTTGTATCCATTCAGCCAATCTGTGTCTTTTGGTGGGAGCATTTAGTCCATTTACCTTTAAGGTAATTATCGATATGTATGTTCCTATTCCCATTTTCTTAATTGTTTTGGGTTTCTATTGTAGGTCTTTTCTTTCTCTTGTGTTTCCTGCCTAGAGAAGTTCCTTTAGCATTTGTTGTAAAGCTGGTTTGGTGGTGCTGAATTCTCTTAGCTTTTGCTTGTCTGTAAAGCTTTTAATTTCTTGGTCAAATCTGAATGAGATCCTTGCTTGGTAGAGTAATCTTTGTTGCAGGTTTTTCTCCTTCATCACTTTAAATATGTCCTGCCACTCCCTTCTGGCTTGCAGAGTTTCTGCTGAAAGATCAGCTGTTAACCTTATGGGGATTCCCTTGTGTGTCATTTGTTGTTTTTCCCTTGCTGCTTTTAATATTTTTTCTTTATATTTAATTTTTGATAGTTTGATTAATATGTGTACTGGCATGTTTCTCCTTGGATTAGCCTGTATGGGACTCTCTGTGCTTCCTGGACTTGATTAACTATTTCCTTTCCCATATTAGGGAAGTTTCCAACTATAATCTCTCCAAATATTTTCTCAGTCCCTTTCTTTCTCTCTTCTTTTTCTGCAACCCCTAAAATTTGAATGTTGGTGCATTTAATGTTGTGCCAGAGGTCTCTGAGTCTGTCTTCAATTCCTTTCATCCTTTTTTCTTTACTCTGCTCTGCAGTAGTTATTTCTACTATTTTATCTTCCAGGTCACTTATCCGTTCTTATACCTCAGTTATTCTGCTATTGATCTCTTCGAGAGAATTTTAAATTTCATTTATTGTGTTGTTCATCACTGTTTCTTTGCTCTTTAGTTTTTCTAGGTCCTTGTTAAACGTTTCTTGTAGTTTCTCCATTCTATTTCTAAGATTTTGGATCATCTTTACTGTCATTATTTGGAATTCTTTTTCAGGTAGACTGCCTCTTTCCTCCTCATTTGTTAGGTCTGGTGGGTTTTTATCTTGCTCCTTCATCTGCTGTATGTTACTCTGTCTTCTCATTTTGCTTAACTTACTGTGTTTGGGGTCTCCTTTTCACAGGCTGCAGGTTCGTAGTTCCCGTTGTTTTTGGTATTTGTCCCCAGTAGCTAAGGTTGGTTCAGTGGGTTGTGTAGGCTTCCTGGTGGAGGGGACTAGTGCCTGTGTTCTGGTGGATAAGGCTGGATCTTGTCTTTCTGGTGGGCAGGTCCACATCTGGTGGACTTATTATGGGGTGTCTGTGGACTTACTGTGATTTTAGGCAGCCTCTGTGCTAATGGATCGAGCTGTGTTCCTGTCTTGCTAGTTGTTTGCCATAGGGTATCCAGCACTGTAGCTTGCTAGTCGTTGAGTGAAGCTGGGTCTTGGCTTTGAGATGGAGATCTCTGGGAGATTTTCCCCGTTTGATATTACGTGGAGCTGGGAGGTCTCTTGTGGACCAATGTCCTGAACTTGGCTCTCCCACCTCAGAGGCACAGCCCTCATGCCTGGCTGGAGCACCAAGAGCCTATCATCCCCACAGCTCAGAATAAAAGGGAGAAAAAAGAAAGAAAGAAGAAGATAAAATAAAATAAAGTTATTAAAATAAAATTTTTTTAAAAAATTTTTTTTAAAAGTAAAAGAAACAAAAACGTACAGGCAGAACCCTAGGACAAATGGTAAAAGCAAAGCTATACAGACAGAATCACACGCAGAAGCATACACATACACACTCAGAAAAAGAGAAAAAAAAATGTATATCGTTTCTCCCAAAGTCCACCCGCTCAATTTGGGATGACTCGTTGTCTCTTCAGGTATTCCACAGATGCAGGGTACATCAAGTTGATTGTGGAGATTTAATCCACTGCTCCTGAGGCTGCTGAGAGAGATTTCCGTTTCTCTTCTTTGTTCGCACAGCTCCCGGGGTTCAGCATTGGATTTGGCCCTGCCTCTGCGTGTAGGTCTCCTGAGGGCGTCTGTTCTTTGCTCAGACAGGACGGGGTTAAAGGAGCAGCTGATTTGGGGGTTCTGGCTCACTAAAGCCATGGGGAAGGAGGGGCACGGAGTGCAGGGCGAGCCTGTGGCAGCAGAGGCCCTTGTGACGTTGCACTAGCCTGAGGCGCGCCATGCGTTCTCCCGGGGGAGTTGTCCCTGGATCACGGGACCCTGGCAGTGGCGGGCTGCAGAAGCTCCCGGGAGGGGAGGTGTGGATAGTGACCTGTGCTTGCACACAGGCTTCTTGGTGGCGGCAGCAGCAGCCTTAGCGTCTCATGCCCGTCTCTGGGTTCCGCGATTTTAGCAGTGGCTCGCGCCCATCTCTGGAGCTCCTTTAAGCAGAGCTATTAATCCCCTCTCCTCGCGCATCGGGAAACAAAGAGGAAAGAAAAAGTCTCTTGTCTCTTCGGCAGGTCCAGACTTTTTCCCGGACTCCCCCCCGGCTAGTCGTGGCGCACTATCCCCCTGCAGGCTGTGTTCACGCCGCCAACCCCAGTCCTCTCCCTGCGATCTGACCGAAGCCAGAGCCTCAGCTCCCAGCCCCGCCTGCCCCGGCAGGTGAGCAGACAAGCCTCTCGGGCTGGTGAGTGCTGGTCGGCACTGATCCTCTGTGCAGGAATCTCTTCGCTTTGCCCTCCGCACCCCTGTTGCTGTGCTCTCCTCTGCGGCCCCGAAGCTTCCCCTCCGCCACCCGCAGTCTCTGCCTGCGAAGGGGCTTCCTAGTGTGTGGAAACCTTTCCTCCTTCATGGCTCCCTCCCACTGGTGCAGGTCCCGTCCCTATTCTTTTGTCTCTGTTTATTCTTTTTTCTTTTGCCCTACCCAGGTACGTGCGGAGTTTTTTGCCTTTTGGGAGATCTGAGGTCTTCTGCCAGCGTTCAGTAGGTGTTCTGTCAGAGTTGTTCCACGTGTAGATGTAATTTTGATGTATTTGTGGGGAGGAAGGTGATCTCCACGTCTTACTCTTCCACCATCTTGAAGCTACTCCCTGTTTGCTCTTTTTAATGGTGAGAGATAGATGGAGAGAATGAATGCTAGGCTTGGCTGCTTGAATTCCTTAGTGTCCATTTTGATAAAAATTCCTGCACCAGATGCATCTGATCTTTTAATTCTGAGACATCCAGCTGTGTCCTGGAGGCAGTTTTGGAGCAATGATCCAGGGGCTTTCTAGGTCAGTATACCTAGTTTACCATGGCAGAGACCCTCAGAGCCTGCCAGTAATCTGTGGGATCAGCTGTACTTCTCAGTCTCCCTTGTAGTTGGGTTGGGACTACATGGCCAATGAGATGCGTACAGAAGTGACATAGGCTATTTCCAGGCCTGGCCCTTCAGTAAAACCATTATCTTTAGCTCCTCTCTCTTTTCCCTCCCATGGTGACCCTGGAGGCCATGTGTTCCAAATGATTTAGCTACAAGGTAGCGGAGCCTGTCCCACCTGTGTCATGAGGAAGAAATAAACTTTCGTTTTGTTGAACCACTAAGATTGTCTATGGCAATATTACTTACTCATCCGTTACTAAATCCAAAATGGAGAAAGCAAGATAGGGGAGTGAATGTGGAAAGATAAGTGAGTTGGAACTCAGGAGAGATGTGTGATGGTTTAGTTGTGCCATGTTTTTCCAAGTGTGATCTGTAGACCACTAATGGGAACTGAGCACATGTAAGCGATAAACAGAAGAACACTAAAAATTTTAGTAGGCAAGCATTTATTTGACTATGTATTAGAAAAAAATTTTACCTGGCATGTATGTCTACCCTGTAATTTCATAGATATTTTTTGCTTAGTATTCAATTAGAAGTAGACTTAGAAAAACATTAAATAACAAATACACAAGTGGTACATAGGGATGGAATAAAAATGTGAAGGTGGAAATAACTAAAATTTAGGGACCATGAAAATAGGCCATACGAAAATAAAGGAGGCTTGGAGTATATCTCTGAAAAGAATAGATAGCTGTCATGGCTTTTGCTATGGGAAAGTCATATAGTTAGCTCTAAAATCCTGGGAATTAAGGGGGACCTAAAATGATCAGCTCCTTGTTGCCTTTATAATGAAGTCCAGCTTCTTCAGCCCGGCATCCAAGACCTTCTAGATGTCTAGCATCTAACAGTAACTTGACTTGCCGGTTTAATTTCTATTGGCCACTGTACAGCTTAATTCCACTCAACTTGTAAGCCACAGCTCAAATCCCATCCTCCATGAAACTTTACCTTATTGCCCCCCCACCCCAATAAAAATGATCTCACCCTCTTGAAAAGCCTTAGAGCACCTACTCCTGGTACCAACCGGACACACAATCCTGAAGTCGAGATATTTGTATGAGCGTCTTGCCTTCCCATTTAAATTATAAGCTCCTGGACAAGACTGATCCTGTTCTTACAATATTTCTTTGAATCTTTCATACTTCCTGATAATTTTCAGTAACACACAATAAACATGTTTGTTGTAACTTTTTGTGGTAAAGCATCTGTTTCTCATGCTTCAGAGCTTTTCAAAGCACAAGCCAAGAATTGCAAGGTATAATAGAATCAAGCTGTCCTATGACATGAGGATAATTTAATGAGCTTTCTGTTTGAAGAAACGTCTAGGCTCTAAGGAAGATATCTATTGGGTGTGTCATGAGGTTTGCTGTTACCTGGTTTATTATAATGGTCATGTTGGTGAAATGTTTTCAGGCAGGATGTTAAAGTAATGATCTGCTGAAGCAAGCAGACTTCAAAATTAAGTAATAGAATTTGATTTCCCACTTATATAATAATAAAAGCAAGTCAGCTTTCCTCAACATGGTTATCCAGAAACCAAGGCTCCTTTCATTGTATGGCTTAGCCATTCTCTAAGCCGTGTCATCATTTGCATCCCACTGGCGGAAGATAAAGGAGAATGTGAAGTGGGTATTCCCACTTTTAAAAGACTCTGATTAGTAAATGAGATATATGATTCCACCTCACAGTCCATGGGTGAAAACTAGTCACACGGTCACATCTAGATGTCAAGGGTCCAGGAAATGTGATCCCTTGATGCTTCTGATCACAATTTAAAATTATGGATTGGAGAGCATGAACTCTGCGTGGATGGATGCGTATCTCTGGCACACAGCTAGGTGAGCGCACCAGCTGCCTTCCAAGTTTAGCCACCACTTCATTTGATTTACAAGGAAATGTGGAAGAGTTTGTGAAATAATGGGAACAACGAGGAAAACAGTGGAATAAGATAACCCGAGAAATAGTGAAACAGAAGCAAAGCCCATGTAGGTCCCTAATCGATTGTCTTCATCTTTTGAGGAGATGAAGAGAGGCTAGCACAGGTGCCAGAGCCTAGGTATGCTGAATTCTGGAATGGGGAAGCATGGGTGGAGGGTGGCTCTCCTGACCTGCGTGCTTCTAAGAGTTGCTTTGGAATACCAGCCAGGTGGAGGAGTCAAGTTGCCAGGCGCTTCCATCTGGACTCCTGGCCAGTTTATGCTGTTTCCTCGACTACTGGATGTCAGAGAGGAGAACCCATAGGGCTGGCTTTTAGGTAGAACACTTCTTTATTTCACTTGTTCTCTTATTTGAACTTTATAATAATTTGGTGTAATAGAGAATATTACCATTTAATAGGCTAGAAAAATGTGTCGTGGAAATGCCCCAAGCTCCCACATGAGTGTCTGAGTCAGGACTAGACCCTTAATCTTCTGACTCTAGATTCAAGGCCCATTTCATTGCATCGCAATCTCCCCTCGGGTAAATAGTTGGCTTTAGGTTAAAAGGAGAAAGAAGTAGGTCAATTCTGTCCTTCAGTCTTCCAGGTTCTTTTTTCTATGAACTTTTGCCCTCTCAGTTTCCTAATTTCAATCCAAACTTGCTCTGATCTCCTTGGTTGTGCTAACTGGTACCTTTCCTAGAGGCACTGGCATCTTTTTCTAGGCTAAATAGAAAGAGATGTGGCTCTATCAGTGGCATCCCGTGGGAGGAATCAGTGAGCACGAGGGCCTGTTGCAGCACCTGTGAAACACAGTCACATGCTCCATAAAGCAGTCCCAGCTTCAGCCAGCATCGCCATAACCATCGCTTCTTGCCAGAGGATAAATCATACAAATCAGATTTTACAGCTGTGAGGGCTTTTAGAAATCACCCAATCTAGCTATTTATGTGTGGATAATAAATATATGAGTACTTGAAAAAATGCTCACTCCCACTAGTGATCAGAGCAATGCAATTAAAACAAGAAAACAGGGCTTGCCTGGTGGCGCAGTGGTTGATAGTCCGCGTGCCGATACAGGGGACATGGGTTCGTGCCCCTGTCCGGGAAGATCCCACATTCCGTGGAGCGGCTGGGCCCGTGAGCCATGGCCACTGAGCCTGCGCGTCCGGAGCCTGTGCTCTGCAATGGGTGAGGCCACGACAGTGAGAGGCCCGCCTACCGCAAAAAAACAACAAAACAAAACAAGAAAATAAAGTTTTCCTCTGTCAGGCTGGCAAGAACAAAACCATATTCAGTGTTAGCAGGGAGGTGGGAAAATTGTCTCTCTCTTAACTGTTGGATGAGTATCGCTTGGTAACAACCTTTTGGGGGCAGTCTGGCACATTTCAAAGCAAAACTTGAAATAATAAAAAATTAAAAAGCCATTTAAAAGGCAAGAATTTAAATAGCAAAATATTTAAAGGCAAAAATTAGATGGACATAGCAATTTCAAGTGCAAGAATGCCTATATCTATGGAGGTGCATAAAATTAGGTGTTCATGAATGATGATTGTGATTATGAAAAAATGGAGAACACCTAAATGTATTTCCACAGAGGAAGTGCTAAATGAATTATAGAAAATCTATGTTGTTTTATTGTGGAATTTTGTGTAGCTTTTAAATAGAATGAATTAGAAATATAAAATGGTACAGCTACTTTGGAAAATACTTGGCAGTTCCTCAGAAAGTTAAACAGAGTTGCCTGAGATCTAGCAGGAGATAACCAAGAGTATTAAAAACCTATGTCCACACAAAAACTTGTACACAAATGTTCGTGGCAGCATTGTTCATGATAGCCAACAAGTGGGAACTACCCAAATGTCCATCAGCTAATGAATGGATAAGCAAAAGGTGGTATATCCATTCAATGGAATGTTATTCAGGCATATACAGAAATGATGCACTGATCCATGCTATAGTGTGGATGAACTCTGAAAACATTATGCTAAGTGAAAAAACCGGACACAAAAGGCCATGGATTGTATGATTCTATTCACATGAAATGTCCTGAAGAGGCAAATCCATAGAGACAAAAATATATTGATAGTTTCCAGGGACTGGGGAGAGGGAAACAATGGGAGGTGACCGCTAATGAACACAGACAGAGTTTCTTAGGGCAGTGATGAAAATATTCTAGAATTAGATAGTGGTGATGGTTACACAACTTTGTGAACAATTTACTAAAAAACAGAGTTGTAAACTTTAAAAGTGTTAATTTTATGGTATGTGAACTATATCTCAAAAAGGAGAGATCTGTTTGTCTGAAATAGAGGGTGTCCCTGATACATTGTAGGATTCAAGAACAAGTTGTTGAACAATATATAGTTCATTTTTTTATTGGAGCATAGTTGATTTACAGTGTTGTGTTAGTTTCAGGTGTACAGCAAAGTGATTCAGTTGTGTGTGTGTATTTATATTTATATATATTCTTTTTAATTTTAAAAAATTAAAAAAAAATTTTTAACATCTTTATTGGAGTATAATTGCTTTACAATGGTGTGTTAGTTTCTGCTTTATAACAAAGTGAATCAGCTATACATATACACATGTTCCCATATCTCTTCCCTCTTGCATCTCCCTCCCTCCCACCCTCCCTATCCCACCCCTCTAGGTGGTCACAAAGCACAGAGCTGATCTCCCTGCGCTATGCAGCTGCTTCCCACTAGCTATCTATTTTACATTTGGTAGTGTATATATGTCCATGCCACTCTCTCACTTTGTCCCAGCTTACCCTTCCCCCTCCCCGTATCATCAAGTCCATTCTCTAGTAGGTCTGCATCTTTATTCCCGTCTTGCCCCTAGGTTCTTCCTGACCATTTTTTTTTTTTAGATTCCATTATATATTCTTTTTTAGATTCTTTTCCCTTATATGTTACTACAAAATATTGAGTATAGCTCCCTGTGCTATACAGTGGGTCTTGTTGGTTGTCTATTTTATATGCAGTAGTGTCTATATGTTAATCTCAAACTCCAAGTTTATCCCTCCCCCCTTCTCCTTTGGTAACCATAAGTTTTTTTCTATGTCTGTGGATCTTATATAGATTATTTTTATCACATAACAAAACAAACTCTATCAATTATGGTCCAACCAGAAAAATAAAAAGTCCTATAAATATTTAAAAGGAAGAGAATTTAATGCAGGGAATTGATTACAAAGGTGAAAAGCACCCCTACATTGGAGAGGCAGGCCAAGGAGACAGTATCACCAGAGTCACTTAAGTACATGGTGGGTCTGTCTCGTGGGAGCTGAAGCCATGGAGAAGTGGTAGCCATTACAGAGATGCCACAAGAAGCAGGGTGAGGCAGAGAAATAGCTTCGCCTTCTCTTCTCTTCCTACCGTCCAATCTTGCCTTATCATAACCTATTGGTCATATCTACTCAGAAGCCAGGAGGAAAGAGAGCCTGAGAAATGTAGTTCCCTGAAGTACAGAATAGAGCAGAAGAGCTCAGAGAGTGGCTATGAAAGGAAACAGGCTGTTGACCTACACACTCTATCCCTTTTGCAACCTGGCGTCCATTCTCATCTGCCTGACATGAAGCATGTGTCATATAAGCCAAAAATGTTCTCACCCTCTCAACAAGGGGAGACCCAAAGTCCCTTCATTGTCATTATCCACTTCAAGTGCATAACTTCTGGTTGATATAATCCTTCCCAAAGGTCTGGATGTGGCGTCTCATAGTCTGGTGGTCTACTGATGTAGTTGTAAATTTAAACACCTCTGACACTTAGTGTAAAAAATAAGAAAAGAGAACAGAAAAAAGGGGAAAAAATTGAACAATAGAAATATACAAAATATTCACAGCTGCTAAAGCTATCATTTCTATCACTGGTCATGAGACACAGTTGACGTTTATCTCTTCCTCCTTCCTTCACCCATTCCCTGTCACTTGGCTGTTAGCCAGCGTTCCACTTGGTTGGGGTTCTTGACCCACTGGGGTGACTAAAATCAATTCCTGGAGGCTCTGAGTCTTTAGTGGCTATGCCTTTCTTGGTTCGCTCTATTCTTCTATTGATTTTTATTTGGAAGTAATAAGAGGCACCTAAGATTATCCCTGGGCTCCAATGATGGCCTCTTTGCCTCCACTGTGTAGTAGCAACCCAACTTCCCCTTGATAATGAAAATCAACCCCCTTCTCTGTTGATCCAGTAACATGTGGAAATTCCACTAGCTAGCTGGCAGTCTCCCCTTCCTCTTCCCTGTGGAAGCAATCATCCCTTGGGAACACCTCCAAGATTGCAGGGACAGTAAGCAAATCTTTGAGAATGGGTATCATAGTGAATGGGGCCATTCTTCATCTCTTGGTCCCCAGACCCGTGTGTTCTGACTGAAGAAGAAAGAGCACTGACCATTTATTTGAGTTTAAAGCATGTATTGCATCCTATAAGACAGTACCCAGCCTCACAGGGTGTGATCTCCCATCTGGTACTGTGACGGGGTCTGTAACAAGCCATTTTATCAGGCCAGCTACTTCAGGGCAATTGAGGTATGTGTCAAGGCCAGTGAATTCCATGGGTGTGAAGCCATTGCTGTACCCCCTTCACTATAAGATGTATTCCTTGCTCAGAATGTCGTGTGAAATACCATCACGATAAATGAGGCATTCCCTAAATCCGTGGACAATGGTACTGACAGAAATATGCAAAGTTCATTATAGCAGGGAAGTTTGGGCATCTTGATGTAATTGAATGTAAGCAGTTGAATCCAAGGCTAAGTCAACCAGTCAAGGAAACTGTTGAAGCTATTTCTCATGAGCTATAACGTTGTCTGGAATCTTGAGTAAGTGTGTCCTTATTGACAAATTCAACCTCATCGAATTTTATTTTCTATTCTTAGGCTTAGAATCTGCTTGTGCAGCTGTTTTCCAGGTCCCTGCTCGTAAGAATTAGCAAGAGCATATACTTCCTTTGGTGTATAGGATGTCTTTTCCCAGAACACACCTTGCAATTCTCCCCCTACAGTGGGGTCGGATTCTATTTATTGGTCCAGAGGCAATAAGAACTAGTAGGAATGGGGCTTGAGAATAGCATCCCATTGCAAAAGTTGCCTAATGTAGGATCATTACAGTACATTACACTGACTTTAAGCAAGGGAAGGCTAGTTTCCAGAGATAAGGGAAGATGGACTGCCTCCAAGGTCCTAAGTGTTGTCAGACCATTCAAATATCCCCCTCTCAAGGCTCGGGATCCCACTCCTTTGCAGCTAATGCCCTGACGTTAATATATGAGGCACAGCTAGGTTTTGTACTCAGCTTACAGTGTTATTCTGTAATGTGTACTCTTTGATTTGGGACCAAATCTTCAGACATGTCTAACCAGTGGCTACTAGAAATAAGAGATGTTTTTAAAGACATCAAAGCAGCTCAGTGGTTCTGTGCCTGAGCTTATAGTTTCCTTCCTGAAAGCTCTTAGAACCTTTAGAAGCAGCTGGCCACCTAACAGCTTACACCAGTTGAGGGCAGGAGTGATTTGATTTCCCAAAGCGTTGTCTTAACTGGCACATGATCCCAGGCAATCTTCAGGTGATAATTTAAGTGAAGATGTTGCCACTGCATGCGAGATATGACTTCCATTTGCAAGGAGATCATCAGTATATCCATGCTCTAATAGGCCAGCAACCAAAACCAGAATTCTGTTTTGAGAACCTATTTTTTAAGACTATTCCAAGAGCTATATCAACCAGGAGAATAAGAAACTTCTCTAGAACTTAGAATGAATCTACAATAAGGTGAATATGCTTGACGCTATTGAACTGTACACTTAGAAACGGTTAAGATGATTTTATGAGCGAACCTAGTACAGAGAATTGGTTTCAGGAGACGGAAGAACAGAGGAGCAAACAGAAGACCTTGAGATCATGTAGTGATTAGCAGCAGCAGGAAGCTGCCACCATCCCTCTGCTAGAGGGACAAGGAGAGAAGACGGTACTGATAGGCCTTCAGAATCAGGGTCACACTCCAGAGATGAACCTGGGAGACCTGTCCCGTGGGTTCTGAGACTATGGAGGAGATGCCACAGGAAGCAGATGGAGGCTTCTTCCTGCTTCCCATCCTCCAGCCTTCCACCAGAGCCTTCATTGGCAAAGCTTCCCACAGGTACAGAGACAGAGCAGGGGAAGAGCAAATGGGCAGTTGATCTGCACACAAGCCTCTTTGCAGGTATGTATAAATGCACAGGAGAAAGCCTGGAAGCATATAGTCCAGTAACAAAGTAGACTGCATCTCTCAGGAGGACACAAGCACTTCCAGACAGCCCCTCCCCTGGAGCAACTCCTGCCTTTGAGGAGAGGGCCCCCCTGAGCGCCAAGAGGAGAGGCAGCTCTGGGCAGACAGACGCAGTCAGCCAACAGCAAGTGGGGAGAAGGTCTGGTTCCTGCAGTCAAATGGGTCATGACACTATCTTCTGTGATCCAGCTCTGCCCCAGGAGGAGCAGGGTGGGCAGGCCAGCAAAGCCCGAAGCAGAAAAGGAAGGCAGCTCTGCTGAATGGTGAGTAGTGGTTTCACGGTAGCAGTGGCTGGGAGAAGAGTGAGGGCTGGCAGGGGTGTGGGGTGCGAAGGCTGAACATAGACCCACCCCTGTTAGTGCCTCGAATCCTCAGGAGGAAACAGGCGGCGGGGAGGCGGGGCAGGAGTCCGGAAGCCTCAGAATATTTTGGCTCACCTTATATTTGACTGTGTCAGTTCCAACATGTTCACTTCAATCTGGCAGTCGACGGTGCTTTTCACAGCCACCCAAATCAAATATTCTATTGGGTCGATACAGAGCCGTTATGAAGGGGCCCTCCTCGGGGAATTGGATGCATCACTGTCGTCAAATTGGTGCTTCCCTGTCAAGTAGGCACGAGTCTGGCCACAAAGGCTCGGTTATTTCATGACCCAGACTCGACCACGAGGACAGTGGCGAAGGTGCCCTTGTGAACTCCAGCCTTTGTTCTGTGTAGATCAGCACTCTGCCTTCATTGAATTATGCAAATATTCATGTTTTTGTATAACAATGAGACAATTGCTTGAATAGAATATATATATATATATTTTTGGTGGCTCTTTGCTGTATTTAAGGGGTCACGAGTAAGGCAACCCTCAAATACTTTGCAGTCTTGGGAGTGCCCAGTACAGGGAAGGGTCTGAAGAACAGGAAGGACTCCCCTCACTTTGACAGGCCTGTGGGATCCCTCCAGGGCCTTAATTACTCTGGCCCTGTGCTCCTCTGCTCCTGGCCAGGAGCTGAGGTGAGCGCAGACGCTTACACTGTCTGGAGGTGTGCCTTCCCATCCTGGCCCCAGTTTGGAGGGGCAGCGGCTGGTCCCTGGGCCCCTGGAAGACCAGGAGAGGCGTGGCCCAATCTCCCCCAAGCCCGCAGTGCTGGGCCACCGAGGCCAGCCACTGAGGCCTGCCCATCTGCCACCCTGCCTTGGTTTTAATGAAAACTGTCCATGTGTTGCTGCTCATTCCTAATTATCTGCTCTGGCCTGGTTGGCTGACATGTTTATTTTGTGGCTGCCAGACTGGTAGAGATGGCTCTTTCATAAAGAATCACACCCCATTCAAGTTGAGTTTCCTTTTTGCCCATCATTTGTTTTTGCAAACATTTCAGGATTAATTGAACACTCTTCCCCCTTCCAACCAAAACACATGCTCGCCTTCCCTGCGCAATATGGCAATCTTGGCATTCGATCATCTCTGCACGCTTTCATTTCTGAGTCCCCAGTGCTGACAAAAGACTGGTCTCAAGTAACCTCAGGCCGCTGTCTTGGAGAAAATTGAGTTTCATTTCAGATTAGCCTCTTCAGTTTCTGTCTCTGAAAAGCTAATTTTCTATAAATCTAGGTTTGGGTATCTTCAGGCTCACCTTGAGCCCGCAACTGCATATCTTTTGCTCGTCTTTTTAATTATAACTATGGGTTTGGAAGCTTCATAAAATATGTCATGTTTTGAGTAAGGGAAGAAGAAGGAAAGAGTCATCTCTGGGCAGACTTTAAAAAGTATCAGGTAAAAATTGTTCTTCTTTAACATGATTTCACTATTAAGACTCCAGTGGAAAAAAACAGCTAGGAATTGAAATGATTGTCTTCTTTATTTCTACTACTGCACACCTCATTTTTAAAAGCAAAACAAAGACAAAAAATTCTTTATCAATTCCATTGTCATCCTCTTTCTCCCTCTAGGGTTGCTTAATCCTGGCTGCTCAGAAGAATCACCTGGGGTTTAAAATTTTGCCCATATGTGTAGTCATAATAACGGCCTCCCAGAGATGTCCTAATCCCTAGGACCTGTTACCTTCCCTGTGATTAAGTTAAGATCTTGAGGTGTGAAGTTGTCCTGGATTCTCCAGGTGGGCCCCAGAATATAATCATGGGGGTCTTTAAAGGTGGCAAAAGGGAGGCAGAAGAAGAGAGTAACTGTGGAAGAAGCAGAGAGAAACAACATTGCTGGCTTCAAAGATGGATGAAGGGGACCTTTAGAAGCTGCAAAAGGTAAGAAAACAGATTTTCCCTGGAGTCTCCAGAAGGAACAGAACTCTGCTGACACCTTGGGTTTAGTCCGGTGAGACCCCGGAGGACTTCTGACCTACAGAACTGTGAGATACATTTGTGTTGTATTAAGCCACTAAGTTTATGGCCATTTGTCCCAGCAGGAAGAGAAAACTAACACATCATGTAAATTTACCCTTGGAGAGGTAGCCCCAGGCATCGGTAAATGGAAGGGCTCTGCAGGTGGTTCTCACGCCGTGGGATGGGGTGCCCACAGGCAGTGCTGTGTCCATGCACTCACACCTCCTTGACCGTTGGCCCACTGCAATCTGGCCGCTATTCCCATCAATCCTCTGGACTCTTCTCACATACCAGCCACCTCTTGTTGACCAATCAAGTGGACAATACTGCCTCCTTATGTTACTCAGTGTTTGACAGCACTGGCCATTTCCTCAGACACCACTCATCTATTTTTCTTTCTTACCTCATGGTCATCCTCGTGATTCTCTTGGCTACCGCTCTTCTTCATCTCAGTCCTTAAGTGTCGATGCTGTGAGGGTTCCATCCTAGGGTCTGCTCTCTTCTTGCCCTGTATACTCTTCCTGGGATGTTTCACCTGTCACTCTGGCCTCTATATGGTGATGGATACCTAACCTAAATCTTTTGGCTATTTATCTTTCCTAACTTTCAAAACCATATATTCAACAATCTACTTCAAACTCAGGATGTCCAACATCAAACTCATTTCCCCCACCTTAATTCCCTTCCTCTGTATGTGGCATTCTTTTTATTTATTTATTTATTTTACTTATTTTTATTTTTGGCTGTGTTGTGTCTTCATTGCTGCGTGTGGGCTTTCTCTAGTTGTGGCGAGCGGGTCTACTCTTCGTTGCGGTGCGCGGGCTTCTCACTGTGGTGGCTTCTCTTGTTGAGGAGCATGGGCTCTAAGCGCACGGGCCTCAGTAGTTGTGGCTCGCGGGCTCTAGAGCGCAGGCTCAGTAGTTGTGGTGCATGGGCTTAGTTGCTCCGTGGCATGTGGGATCTTCCCGGACCAGGACTCGAACCCATGTCCCCTGCATTGGCAGGTGGATTCTTAACCACTGTGCCACCAGGGAAGCCCCTGTATGTGGCATTCTTATCCATGCAGCAAGTAAAGCCAGAAACCTGGGAATCATCCTGTCTTCTCTCACTACCTCACCTCTTCCTCCCCTAAGTCTAATTAATCACGTCTCTCTATCTATTCAGTATCATCCTGGTTCAGGCTACTTTGATCTCTCCCTGAATTATTGTGATGGCCAAAGCCACTTCTCAAAAATAAAAATGTCATAACTCTACATAAAACATTTTAACATCTCCCTCATCCTCAGGAATAAACTCCAAGCTTTTCACTTGTCTTCAAGACACAGTGTCACTTTATTCCTGTTTTCCTGTCTAACACCATCTCCTCCAATTCTTGGCCTCTTTATCCCCACCCAACTCTGTGCCCCAGCCGTCGTGAACTACTTTAGTCATCTAAATTCACCACACCTCCTCTTGTCCCAGACTTTGCACATGCCTGTCTCTCTTCCTAAACATACTCTTTTCTCACTCTGAGACTACGTCTTCCCCATGCCTCAGTCTTGGCTTAGCTGTTGCCATGGACGTTGGTCATGTTTTGGCTGTGTTCACCCTTCCTTTAGTATCTTGATTGCCTTCTGGAGAATTAACCCTTTTTTCTTCTGTGTATCCTTGGCTAGATGGTAAACCCAAATGTCTGTCACTTATGACAGAACCTAAAGCGTGTTAGCTCCTTTCTCTCATGGTCTTGGTACAATCAGGTAGATGATCTGTGACCTAGGCTGATCAATCAGATGCTTTTTTCCAGGACTGTGAATCTCGAATAAATAGTGCCAAGATGAAAGAAATTGGGATTCCTCCATGCCAGGAGCAGGGTTCTGACTGGACTGTTCTGGCTCAGAGACTCTGCCTGGGTTCCTATTTCCTGACCCTTCAAAACTGCCCTGATTTCTGTCTCTTTATAAGCCTGTTTTTTCAGCTATTCCATTGATTCTATTGGTATCCCATATCCTTTCATTAAATTTCTTTATTTTTTAAGTTAGAAAGTGTTCGTTTCTGTGCTTTTTTCATCTATAAAGTTATTCAGTGGCTCCTCAGCCCTCATCTGGACATATTCTTATTATAGTAGTTACTACTGTACAATGTATTAAAATATCACTTCTCTGTTTCTCCTACTAGATGATAAACTTCTTGAGGGCAGGAACAATACCTTGTTCATTATTCTACACCCAGAGCGAAGCACAGGGTCTGGTACATAGTAAACATTGAATAAGCAATTGAGGAATGTGTGAATGCAATTTCATTCTCTGATAAGAATATGATAAATGTGGAAAAGGCTCATGGTCCATTGATTCTAATGTTTCCCAAACTATTGCCAGCTAATATAAATTATCACCAGGAAGTTTCATTAACACTTTCTCTGCCCAGTGACAAAAACATACAGATCATTGTGCAAAGCCCAAAACAAACTAAAAATACCAAAACAAGGACTTCCACTTTGAAGAAGATGAAATAGACATACTTTTCCCTTTTCTCCCACCTAAGTACAACAAAAATCCTTGGACAAACATTACTCAGCAAAACCACAATGAGGTATTATCTCATACCTATTAGAATGGCTGTTATCAATTGGGATTGACATATGTACACTAATATGTATAAAATGGATAACTAATAAGAACCTGCTATATAAAAAACTAAATTAAATAAAATTCAAAAAAACTAATTACCTTAAATGTAAATGGACTGAATGCTCCAATCAGAAGACAGAGCGGGTGAAGGGATACAAAAATAAGACCTATATATATGCTGCCTATAAGAGACTCACTTCAGATCTAAAGACACAGAGACTGAAAGTGAGGGGTTGAGAATAATTACTCCATGCAAATGGAAATCAAAAGAAAGCTGGAACAGCAATACTTATCAGGCAAAATAGACTTTAAAGCAGACTGTTACAAGAGACAAAGAAGGACACTGCAAAATGTCCAAGTGATCAATCCAAAAATACATAACAATTATAAATACATATGCACCCAACATAGGAGCATCTCAATGCATAAAGCAAATATTAACAGACATAAAAGGAGAAATCAACAATAACACAATAATAGCAGACTTTAACACCCCCCCCCAAAATAAAAACAAACAAACAAGAAATAACAAGTATTGGCAAGGAGGTGGAGAAAAGGGAACCTTTTGCATTTTTGTTGGGAATGTAAATTGGTGTGGCGTCTATGGATAACAGTATAGAGGTTCCTCAAAACATTAAAAATAGAAATACCATATGATCCAGCAATTCCACTTCTGGGTATATATCCAAAGAAAATGAAATCACTATCTCAAAGAGGTATCTGCACTTCCATGTTCATTGCAGCATCATTCACAATGGCCAAGACATGGAAACAACCTAAGTGTCTATCAAAAGATGAACGGATAAAGAAAATGTAGTATTTATGTATACAATGGAACACTATTCATCCATAACAAAGAAGGAAATCCTGCCATTTGCAACAACATGGATGGACCTTGAGGGTGTTATGCTAAGTGAAATAAGTCAGAGAAAGACAAATACTATATGATCTCACTTATATGTAGAATCTAAAAAAAACAAATTTGTAGAAACAGAGATCAGATTTGTGGGATGAGGGCTGGGGGAATTAGAAGGTGATCAATAGGTACAAACTTCCAGTAATAAGATAAATAATTTCCGGGGATGTAATGTACAGCATGATGACTGCAGTTAATGTTACTGTATCGTCTATTTGAAAGTTGCTAAGAGAGTAGATCTTAAAAGTTCTCATCACAAGAAAAAAAAGATGAGGTGATTGGTGTTAACTGAACTTATTGTGGTCATCTCCCAGTATATACATATATCAAATCATTACACTGTACACCTTAAAATGATAAAATGTTAGGTTTAAGTTATATCTCATTAAAACTGGAAAAGAAAGTTATGAAATAACCATAAAATGTAACAGTATACATTAAAAATAATGTGTAATTAATCATCAAGGAAATGCAAAACCATAATGCAACACCACTACACACCCACCACAATGGCCAAAATGAAAAAGTGTTGATAAGGCTATGGAGTAACTGAGATTCTCATACGTTGCTGGTGGGAGTGTAAATTGGTACAATCACCATTGAAGACGGGAAGTTTCTACCAAAGCTGAACGTATACGTAACACTGTGACTCTAAATAGATGGAGAGATATACCATATTTGTGGGTTGAAAGAATCAACATAATGAAGTTGTCATTTCTCCTTAAAATGATTGAAAGGTGTCATGCAATTCCTATCAAAATCCCAGAAAAATATTTTATAGATATAGGTAATATTATTCTACAATTTATGTGGAAAGGAAAAGGGACTAGAATAGTTAAAACAATTTTGGGAAAGAATAAAGTGGGAGGAATCAGTTTGCATGATTTCAATATTTATACAATTATAGTAATCAGGATTGTGTGGTATTGGTGGAAGGATGGACCCATAGATCAGTGGAACAGAACAGAGAACCGTATAGCCTTTCCAACAAATGGCCCTGGAACTTGGACATTCATAGGCAGAAAGAAAGAGAGAGAGAGAGAGAGAGAGAGAGAAAGGAAGAAAGGAAGGAAGAAAGGAAGAAAGAAAGAAAGAAGGAAAGAGAGAGAGAAAGAAAGAAAGAGAAAGAGAGAAAGAAGAAAGAAAGAAAGAAAAGAAAGAAAGAAGAAAGAAAGAAAGAAAAGAAAGAAAGAAGGAAGGAGAGAAAGAAGAAAGAAAGAAAGAAAAGAAAGAAAGAAGGAAAGAGAAAGAAGAAAGAAAGAGAAAGAAAGAAGGAAAGAAAGTAAAGAGAAAGAGAAGAAAGAAAGAAAGAAAGAGAAAGAAAAAGGAAGGCAGAAAGAAAAGGAAGAAGGAGGGAGGGAGGGAAGGAAGGAAGGAAGGAAGGAAGGGAGACCCAAGAAGGAAGACCCAAGTCTCACATCTTAATATAAAACTTAACTCAGAATGGATCATGGATGTAAATATAATGTGTAAAACTATAAAACATTTAAAAAACAAGGTATCCAAAAAGTCAATAGGTAAATTAAAATGGAATAGTAAAAATATTCAAATAATCCAAAAGAAGGCAGGAAAGAAGAAATGGAGGAACAAAACAGGTAAGATAGAAAACAAATAATAAAATGATAGCTCTAAATCCAACCATGTCAGTAATTAGGTAAAGTGTAAATTATCTAAACACATGGAGAAGCCCACTTTAAATATAAAGACATAGATAAATTAAAAGTATAGAAAAAGAGATATGCAAACAATAATCAAAAGAGAGCTGGAGAGCTGGAGTGACTATATTAATATCAGACAAGGCAGACTTGAGAACAAGGAACATTACCAGCAGTAAAGGGGTAATGATAAAAGTATCAATTCACAGGGAAGATGTAATAATTCTAATTGTGTATTCAGGTTTTGTTGCAGTTTGACAAAATAACTAATTCGTTTTTTGGTTGTTTTTAAACAACCTTGGCATTGTAGCCAGAGCCTAAAAAAATTAGTGTTTATCAGAAATATAAAGTCACATTTATTGTTTCCTGCAATAGTTTCCAAAATGAATTCTTAGTTGTTTCTCAATCAATGAAACATCCCTTGGAAGCGTGTATTCTTCTGCCATGATACAGGGGAGGAATCTTGAGCAAATATGACAAATGGCTTCTGACAGGCTGGCTTCTGATAACTCAGGCCTGGAGTGAGCAATCATAAATGACCTCACACTTGCTGCCCTCAGTCCCAGTTTGCAGCATGCTGCCTTTCTACTTAATGAAAAACACACCTCTGGAAACCAAAGCAAAGGCCTTAGAAATTCTCTGAGATCCCAGCCCCCATAGCCTGCTCCTTACTGGCTGCAGGAAGCCTTGGTGGGTGGATCTTCATCTAACCTGCCACTAGGAGGTGTTTCTTGAGTTTCCTTCCTTTACTGCATGGAGAGTCATTACGTGATTCTGATTCCTTCTAAATATATTTCCCCACAAGGTAAGTGAGAAGGTATAGGCCAGTCTAACTACTGGATTTTGACCCATCTGCCAACTGTTTCTTTAAATAACAGAATAGAATATATGAAGGGAAATAAGTAACTAAAAAGATGTTGATAGATTGCTGCAATCAATTAAACCCATGAGATGAAATTATCAGGAATAAACATCAAGTCCAATATTTATGTTTAAAAGATCACTTTTATTGTAATCAGCATACAGGAAGCTATTGTAAGGAACCCTGAGGATACTGGTAGCAAGGTCATTATCTGAGAGTAAAGCTGGTAAAAATTGATTTAAAATGGATGAGGACAGAGTACACATGTATGCATACATCCACACGCGCCTACAGACCAATTTCACTCATGACAATCAATGCAGAAATCCTAAATAAAATTTGTGCAGACAGCATATTAAAAGATTAATATTACATGACCAAAGGAATTTATTCCATAAATGCAAGGATGTTTCAGTATTTGTATATTTATTAATGTAGTTCCCATTAATGGATATAAATAGAAAAATTATTATCATTTTTATGAGTGTTATAAAGGCTTTTGTGAAAATTCAATGCCTATTCTCTATTTTTCAAAAAGTTTTAATAGAATGGGAATCAGATATTATTCTATTGTGCCAAACCCAGCGTTATACAAAACAGGGAAAGAATAAGAGCATTGCTGTTAAAATCAGGAAGAAGGAATGGACACTGTATCACTGCTATTATTTATCATGGTCTGGTGGTGTTCTTCAGCACAGTTGGAGAAGAGAAAAAAAAAAGAATGGTTTAAAAATTGAAACAGAGGACATAAAATTCTAATTATTAGCAGACAATATAACTATTTGTCTCAAAAATCGAAGAGAGAATAAGTTGAAGTACTGTTACAGTCAGGGAATTCAGTAGGATAACTGAACAGGGATCGTATACGGAAATCAATAGCTTTCATATATGTGAACTATAATCAGTCTGAACAAGAGACCCCCAGAATAAATAAAAAATGTATGAAATACTTATGAGTAAACTTAACAAGAAATGTTCAAGAGCTATAGAAAGAACATTTTAAATACTAGTGAGGATCACAAAAGGAGACTTAGACAAATGAACAGTATACTGAATTAATAGGGAATTGTATCATCATCAAGAAATTAATTCTCCCTAAGATATGCTAAAATTATAATACACTTTCAATAAAATGCAAACTGAAGTTTTTTGGAACTAGGCAAGCTAAATTTATATGGAAAGATAAATAGCCCAGGAAAGCTAGAAAAATTTTAAAAGGAAGCATGAGAGGAAATTGTCTTTACTAGATGTGAACACATAATATTCAAAACAGTGTTAACAGTAAACAGTAAATAGACTAATGGAAAAAAATAGAGAGTCTAGAAATAGACCCTCACACGTGGAGAAGTTTATTGTGTGATAAACATGGCTTTTCAAATCAGTGGGTGGGCTGATTTGTTGGTTAGCACTCAGTTCCATTCTTAACCTTCCATGCTCTCATGTGTTACAAGGGTGCTGGCTGAAAGCCAGTATGCTATTTTTCTAGATTTCCTCATCAGCTTCCTTTGGTCAGGTTCTGTGAATGGGAGGCATTGGTTGGGATTGAGGAGTGAGAAGTAAGAAGGAGCCATTTTTATGCTTCCGGTGCCTCTTCCTGCAGCAGTAGTAGTATTAATGGCTGGCAATTAGGGCTCTACCAGCATCAGTGAGAATGGTAGTGGTTTCAGCACCATCATGAAAGTTTAAGTTTCTGAGTTTCTGCTCAGTGTACACAGTGAGATTCCAAAAAGAAAAAAGCAGTGACCATGCTGCCAGCAGTTCAGTGTTGAGCACCAACTGGTGGTTTCCAGCTGGGGGTACTAGGGGCTTCGTGATCACTGAATAATATCACTTTCTCCCTTTGTTCCTTTAGTCCAATGTCCTTGTCACTAATTCATTGCATTGAATTCCCCTCTGTTTGAAATATTTAGAGTGCTTTCAGATTTCCTGACCGGACACTAATTGATGCAAGGAGAAAATAACAATTATTCAATAAATGATATTAGTGAAACTAGGTAGTCAGCCTGTGGGGGAAGGGAAATAAAGTTTGGTTTCCTACATCACACCTTATAACAAAATACATTTTAGATAAATCAAAGATTTGAATGTAAAAGAAAGAAACCATAAAAACACAGAAGAAAACATGTTGGATTTTAAAAAATCTCAGAAGGCAGGTCTTTCTAAGATGTTCCAGATAAAAAACATTTGAAAAATTTAATTCCATAAAAAATGTTGGCATGACAAAAAAAAAAAATTCCCAGCACATAGGAAATCAAAAAACAGGAAAAATATTTACAATGCCTGTCCTTAGACAACACCGAAACCCCAATAGAAAAATCAACAAAGATCACAGATAGAAAGTGTACAGAAAGAATATATGAGTGATTCTTTAAAAATACACTCAGAATTCACTGGTGAAACCATCTGATCATGGGCTTTTCTTTTCTGGGAGGTTTTGATTACTGATCAATAGCCTTACTTGTTATTGGTCTGTTGAGATTTTCTATTTCTTCACGATTCAGTTTCAATAAGTTGTATGTATCTAGGAATTTCTTTCTTTTTGTTAGGTTATCCAATTTGTTGGCATGTAATTGTTCATAGTAGTCTCCTATGATCCTTTTTATTTCTCTGGTATTAGTTGTAATATCTTCTCTTTGATTTCTACTTCTATTAATTTGATTTTTTTCTCTTTTTTCTTAGTTATTCTAGCTAAAGTTTTGTCAGTCTTGTTTATCTTGGAATGTGTTGGATATGTCTGTTATCTTGATTGTGGTGATAGTGTCATGAGTGTTTACAATTTGTCCAAACTCATCAAGTTGTATATATTTAAAATGTATAGTTCTGTGTATGTCAATTATACGTCAATGAAGCTTTTACAAATACTCAGTCTCACTCGTAATAAGGAAATGCACATTAAATAGATTAAAATAGATTAAATAGATTAAAATCTCTATTTATCTATCTATCTGAATCACTTTGTTGTACACCTGAAACTGATACAATATTGTAACTCAACAATACTTCAATTTTAAAAGGTATAGATATCCTCAAAAATAGAATGCATAAATAACTTGTGATGCATTCATTAAAAATCCACAGTAGATACCATTTTCACGTACCAGATTGGTAAAAAAAATAATAATAAAATAAAAGCTTGATAAATCACTGTGGTGATTTAAACATATATCCACAAATTCTCTGACACTCTTCCTCTTTAAGAGAGGCAACGATTTTCCTCTGAGTGTGGGCTGGACTTAGTGGCAAACTTTTAATGACTAAAACATAGTAGACATGATGGTTTGTGACTTCTGAGACTAGGTCATGAACAGTCACCACAGGCAGTGCTCTTTCCTACTTCCTCTCTGTCGGATCACTTGCTCTGGGGAAAGCCAATTGCTATGTCATGAAGACACTCCAGGAGCCCCAAGGAGAAATGCATGTGGTGAGAGAAACTGAGCCGTCCTGCCAACAGTCAGCAAGGAGCTGAGACCTTCTGCCACTAGCCCTGTGAGTGCAACATTTTGGAAGTGGATCACCCAGCCGCAGGTAAGCCTTTGGACGACTGCTGCATTGGTCAACCAACAGAGACAGTGAGGCAGAACCGCCCAGCTATGATCCTCTTAAATTTCTGTCTCACAGAAACTGTGAGATAATACACGTTGTTTTTGGCTATTAAGTGTTGTGGTAATTTGTTACACAGCAATGGATAACTAATGAACTCGCTCTGTGGTGAGTGTGTGGGAAGAGGCACCCCCATAAATTGCTGGTAGGAATATAAATTGGATCAGTGCCATGGAAACATATTAGGCAATATCTATTACAGTAAAAATGTAATTCCACATCTATAAATACATCCAAAGATATACTGGTACAGGTGTGAAATGTTAATTAAACAACTCTCTTTATTGCAGTGTTATTTGTAATGGCAGACTGGAAGCAATCTAAATGTGTATTGTTATTGGGACTAGTTAAATAAATAGGATACATCAATATAGTGGACTTCTATGAAGCTGTTAAAAAATAATTCTATAGGGCTTCCCTGGTGGCGCAGTGGTTGAGAGTCCCTGGAGATCCTTCTACTACAAGCGTGATAGCTACCGTGTCTTCATGCCCGGAATATACGCTAAGAAGGTTACACCCTAAGCCATTGTATTTTTCTCCTATTTAGAGAAAGAATAGGTTTATAGGAGGTGAGTGGTCTGCTTAGAGTCTAGATAAAGAGACATTAGATAGTGTGGATTTGCCAATATTTACCCAAACCAAAGAAGAAAGACAGTATTTAGCAGATGTGAGTACTTCCCTGCTAGGAGGGAATATTTTATGTAACACGAGGGCATTAAGTTTCTTGGTTTGGATTCTGGGCTCAGTTGAGCAAACTTTTAATTACTCATTGGGCTTCCCTAGGTTTTTACAAGCAATCCCTTTCATATGAGACACAAGTATTGTAGTCACTGTAAAACTATAGCCCCCATTAGAAATTTTAAAAGGGCACTTGAGTTTATATATCAGGCTTTCAGGAGTTAGATTTGTGTGACTCAGGCCCAAGAGCCTGAAATCAATGACTGCTGTGATATGATGAGTTTCTTGACACGCAAAGCTGAGGAGCAGTGTCTACCTAGGTCCCATCTCCGTCTGAGGCCAGTGGAGTAGCCGGCCAATCTCTCTTGGATAGATGAGGGTCCTCTTTTTATCTGTGGTAAGCATAAACAAAGCATGAGGGAAAGCTTACTGCAGAGCAGTTCCTATGAAAAATCCCTGTGTGATCTGATGGTGTGACCAGCTAAAGAAAGAAGGCTGATGAAAGCTCAGCTTCCACAATCATCAGAGGGACCAGATGATGGAAAATCATCAGCCCACTAGATTCTTTGTTAGTACATTTGGAAAATCTTTCACCTTTATAATTCAAGAGGAATCTGACCACAGATCCTTGCAAATTCCCAGAATTTCTGATACCATGATAGAGTATCATTTGCACTATAAAACACGTGCATAATAAAAATCAAATTGAGATTTGGATGTTGGAGCATCAGCTAGGTACCCTCACTAGCCAAATGGTTTAAATGACTTAACTGTCACACCAACCTGGTGGCATCAGTTCAGATTTCTTTTTTGCCATAACCCAATGACATTTGTACAGGTGTAGGCCTTTAGAGTCATTGTGACTAGTTAAAACTGCAAATGTTGTCTTGGTTATTATGAAAAGTCAGCTGTACTGAGGCCAGGTCTAGGCCAGGTCTTACTTAAAGAGGATTGTTCACTAACTTGAGAGTATGGGAAGGTTAACATCTGTGTCCACCCCTGCATTTATCCCTTTATTCACTTATTCATTTATTTAACTTACATTTATTGAATGCTCCTATTTGCCAATAGCTATAGTATGTTTTGTTGTTATCTGCTACAAGAAACAGCTGACGGAACTTCAGCTGTACTACCAAAAGGGAAGATTTAAAGGGGACATGACAGCTGTTTTCAAGCATGTGAAGAGGGAGGAGGCTTATCTGTGTTTTTCCAGAGGACACCAGTAGGGAAAGTGAGTAGATGATAAAGGGTGTCAGACCTGGGCATAAATTACAGGAGAACCTTTTGACTTTGGAATGAGCTGCCCAACAATGGAATGCACTGCCTTGCAAAACAGTGATCTTCCAACCAGTCAGGGGAACTGCCAAAGCACAGATAAGGAAGATGGGGCCCAGAAAGATTAAATGACCTAGACAAGAGTGCATAGCCAGTTAGTGTAGGGGTCCTGGCTTGGTACCCAGAATTCTAGTCAGCCTAGGCCAGTCAACCCTTGGCCTGCAGAGATTTAACTTTGTTCTTTCAACCTCAAAGCTTCATGGTGTGTTGTAATTTATAATTTTGATGAAACACATGCTCCAAGGCTAACGTGTGGGAGTGAGTCCCTGAGCTCTCAAGCAAATACCCACGTCTCAAACAGTCTTTGAAGTTCTACGCTTGCGGAGAACACAGGAATTCTGGTGATGTGTTACAACTTCTTTTTCATTATGAAAAGTATTAGTTAATGCGCAAATGAGCAAAAAAGTAAAAAAGTCATGAGCAAACAAAGATAACCAAGAAAGTGAAGTTTCCTGTCAAAATATGAAGTTTCAGATAAATTCGAGTGGCCTGTGAAATTGGGTGGTGACGTGAATCAGGGATGAGAAATTGTTTCACGGAGTGTTCCATGGTTTCAGCAACCCGCCCCAGAGGTGTTTGGGGAAATATTCAAGAAGAACAGGAGTATTCTGTACTCATTCCACTATATTTGACAGTCTCCCTTGATCTTTTGCTCTAAATCATCTGAGCAACACTGATTATGAGGAAGGAGAGAGGATCCCTAATTCATCTTCCCATTCAGGTAAGAGGTGTGGGGAAGGAATTGTACATCGTCTCTGGCATGGCTTCCCTGCAGGTCCATGCAGGCCGTGGGGGGACCTGGATCCATGCGACTTAGACGTTCCAGCTTGATGTGATACCAAATAAAGTCCCACAGTACGTCTACGAAGTCCAAGGTGTCTCTGCCTTTCTCTTCGAGGAATAGCCGTATTCATTCCTGTCAGCTCTGGTCCTGAGGACATTGTTTCAGAGGCAATCCCTCTCGCTTTTCCCCAGGATACCAAAGGCAGTTTAGGCTTAAATATTGAAGACAGAGCAGGACTTTCAGGGAATGCCCCAGCTCCCCTAGTTTTCCTAACATAGAATTCTCAAAGTGCGATCTCTTGACCAGCAGCATTTGCATCACTTGTTAGCACTTGCTAGAACTACAACTGGAACTCCTTAGAAATGCAGATTTCTCCCCGCTCCCTCCCCCTCCAGAAGCATTGAATGGTAAACTCTGGGGGTAGGAGGGGTCTAAGCAATTAGTGTTTTAACGAGCCCTGCCTGCAATACTGAGGCTGAGGACCCAAGAAGACATTCAGGAGTGGGAAGAATGGCTTGGGTTTAATGGTTGGTTTGATGTCCAGCTTTGACTGCCCAGCCTCCTACTCCCCCAGAGAGGAGAGACCTTATGGAAGCCAGCGCTGGTCCACGCCATCTCTCTCTGCATCCAGAATCTACAGAGTTTGCTGGGATTTCCCGGAAGACAGAGCAGTAAGTAGAAAATGCTGTTAGATGCTTTCTGTTTGGCTTCTTGAGGCCTTGCCAAGGTTTAAGTGGCACCCAGATTTTTCATAAACGAAAAATGGAGATGTCAGCACACCCATGATATGCCATGAACGGGGATTCTGCTTGCAGAAATCGTCCCAAGACCCCCAAAGCAGCAGCTTTTTGCATATTTCTACCTGCAAGGCTGTCAACACAGCAGTTTTGCCAGCTCCAGTTTTACTTGAGAAAGCCGAAGCCCAACCATTTATAGGATTCATCTTTTATGACTAGAACTTTACCAAATTAAATGTTTAATAACTAAAGTAACAAATTATCCGCTTGCATATGTGTGTGGTGTTCACCCAGTAAATATTTCAATCTCGGGTATTTCCCTCCCTGTTTAGTCACTCGGTTCTTGTTTTTCTTCTTTATGGCAGGCTTGTTTATGTGACAGCTGTTTTACATTGATATAAACATGCACCCCACTCCAACTGAATCAATGTCAGGAGAACAGCAGGAAGCCTGTTTCTTCCTGTTACATCCTATCCCTGCTGTAAATATGTGTGCCCGCTAATGACAAGTAACATTTGCAAGAGTCCACACCTGGAAGCTAAGAGGTTGCCCACCTTCCAGGAAGAGTCCAGGGATGAAGGGGTCTGGATTAAAAACCCCAGTGGACCTGCCATGACAGGGCTTGATCCCACCCACTCCTTGTTTATATTCGTAGTGTATTTATGGGGTTAATAAAGAGGGTAAATAAACAGACTGCTGAGAGGCAGAGGAAAGAGTGGGAGAAAAGAAAGATCTGAACTTGTATCAGCAGCCCTGGGTAGCAACACCTCTTAATTGAGCCGGTTGTCTGGGGAGACATCACTACCACTTCTGGATCTTACCGGTTTAAAAAACATGGTCTGTCAGCTCTGAAGTCTCAGATTTCCAGGTGGTGCTCTGGTTAGCAGATGGTTAACTGCTTAATGAAGTCTGTTCCTCTTTTCATTCATGACAGCTGATGTTAGCCCTTCACCCTGAGATCTCTGCTCTCTTTCTTATGGTCTGAAGGAAGGAAGGAGAGAAAGAAGGGGGAAAATTTTAGATATTTTGTTCAGAAATTCTCATCATGGGGTCCTGAAGCCATGTTCTCATTGGAAAATTAACTTTAAAAATGTGAGATGTGGTTCCCTCTGGCTGGCAAGAGGGAGGCTCCCCTATGTGCCACCCCCTTTTCTCCTGGTTGAGGATGCTGGGGTCCAAGTGAGGAACTGGCCCAGGTTCCACTGCTTCATGAAAGCCTGTGTAAAGTAATTCTGGGTTTACGGATGGAAGTGGGCCTCTTCCTATAAACCTCTTCCTAGTAGTTAAAGAAAGGGCAATCTTCCGTGGATAGACCAACCTGGGTTGGCCTTTGCCTGGTTGGCAGAATTCATTCTGATAGCGTGCGTGTTTTTATACGAAACCTCTGTGTGCTAAATAAAGGTCAAGGGAACAGTAGGCAGCCTGTTTCATTCCATTATGTCCTTGCCTCATCACAAGCCAGTTTAGCCTCCAAACATTCCTGACAATACAAGGCTTTGCAGGTGGCTCTGTGTCCCGTTGTTCTATTTACACTCATTGTTCTGAACAGCGTTCAGGATCCTGGTGGAAGCCGGTGTGGGTGAGGCTGTAGCTCAGTTGTGGGGCAGGGACTGACTCAAGCTCTTGGAGGGTCTTGTGCCTCCACAGGCATCCCTGACATGGAAAATGCCCCCTCCCCAAATGAAAATCTGGGAGTGGGGAGGTAGGCAGGGAGTTGGCTGGAGGAAAGATCCAACACAGTATATGGATTATAAGATAGAACATTCCCAAAAGAATGGGGGCCCCAGAGCAAATCCATGTGTTACCCTCCAAATATTTTACCACCTACAGTCACATTAGAATGAATTAGAAGAGGCACCCTGAAGGCAATGTGTATTGAGCACTTGCTGTGTAGTGGGCATTGTTCATAATATATGGTGTGAATTTTCTCTTGTAGACCTACATACAAGGGATTCTCTCATTTAATCCTCATAATAACCTCTGATGCAGACAGCCTTATTGTCTCTAATTTCACAGATGAGTGAAGGCAGGTTAAGGAACGTGCCTGGGGTCACACGGATGGTTTAAGTGGAGAATCAGGGATGCTAATTCAGATGCTATAAATCCAGCCTTTGCACTTAACCGCTGTAAGAAGGAGTCTCAAATGCTAATGAACATACGAATCACCTAGAGATCTCGTGAAGAGCAGAAACTGATCCCATTGGTCTGAGGTGGGGCCTGGGAGTCTGTATTTCTGACAGGCTCCCAGGAGATACTGCCGCTGGTGGGCTGTTCCAGGCTTGTGGCTGCCCCTGGGGAGGAGGCAAAGGATTTGCCTAAGAGCCCAGGGCTTGGTCTCGCACCTCTGAGAAGCACGCTTCACATAGCGCCATCTGCCCCGGCTGCCATCCTCTCCCTGTTAACCCAGGAAGAAAACAGGGGTAGGGATTTCTGGAATTTCCACTGTGATGCTCGTTCCTAGGCTGCAGAGAAGGCCTTTGAATCCCCACCCTCGCACCTGCCTCCTTCCTGTTCTCAGGGCCCCCAGGGGCAGGGTGTGCAGCAGCAACAACCTGGGAGCCGTGCTGTCCAGAGCTGTGGCTTCACATCCTCCACCCCTACTCTTGGCTCTGTTCTTATATTCTGAACCCTGTCTTATTGCCACAAGAAGACCTTTTCGTACATCTCTCATTTGTACCAGTGGAATGGAAAACAGCCCTGGCCTGGAAGGCAGGAACATGAGTTCCATCCACAACTTACATCTTGTTGTGCTCAGTGACCAGAAGCTAGAAACTTACCCTTTCTAAGCCTTCCTTTTCTTTATCTCTAAATGGAGCTAATAAAACTAATCCTCAATCTGCAGTTTAGGAATACTCCAAAGATTAAGAAACTCACATTTATAAAACAATTTGAGCTCCCGTGGAACTAAGTTCTCATTATGGAAATGTATAAATAATAATATAATTATGGCCAAAGTCTGTAAACACCTTCAGTGACATTCAGCCACTCATTCAGGCTTAATGACCAGCTCTCCTCTTTGGTTTTAAAAACCTCTCTTCATGACAGCACTTCCCTGAAGTACTCAAAGGAAATGGCCTGCTTGAAATTCACATTCAATTTCACCATCAGTTAAACCCCACTTAAGTGCCAAGACACTGCATTTCCACAGCCCCGACCCAGGCTGGAGTGGCATGTGGCTGGATTTCTGTGTGGAAACAGTAAAAAATGAGACAACTCTGCCAGACACACTGGATACAGACATGCAGATGGGCTGCAATGCAACCCAAACTGTTTCTTTGTTTCCTTGAGAACAACCAGTCCGTTGGTGAGTTCCAGGCAGGTTCATATTCCCATCGCCAGTTTGTGGGGCTGGATTAGTTGGAACAGTAAGAATTCTCTCGGCAGGTGTCCAGAGCCTGGGATGGACGTCAGGCTCTGAGAACACGTCTGACAGGTGCTTTCAATCCCTTATCCAAAGTGCCACTTCTCACTTCCTCTGCAATATGCAGGGAAGTTGTTGTTGTCTCAGGGCGAGATTGCTTTATTCGGAAAGGGATAAGTTCACCTGGCGTATTATCTGCCAAGGAATCAAGCAATCACATCGTTGAGATGATGATTTATCTTGTACCTGGGATGTTTTAACAATCATTTGATCACTTTATTACAAGGTTATGTTTTTGCTTCCCCCCCGTCTCTTGGCAAGCAGCATGGAGTTCTCCTGCCTTTGCCCATTTGATTTTCATTTGTTCTGCTGCACGCATTATGAAGCTAGGGGTTTGCATTGCTGGTGACAAGGCTGAGGACTCAGAAATTATTTCTAAGCAGCTGGGGCAGGGCTGCACGAATCCAAGTGCACTCAGAGACCCAGAGGGTTTGTTTTTATTTATTTCCTGCCAAACAAATTATCTTTCATTTTCATGTAAAGAGATGAAAAGGAGGATGGAGCCCACAGTTCTCCAAATGCCCCTCAATCTAATTCATCACCCCTCACATGGACCCTCTCCTGAGGCTGGTCGCTCTGGTCCTCTTCTCTCATTGGTAGTTTGAATTATGCCCCCTCCTCTAGGTCTCCTCTTCTTCCCCTTCTCCCCACTTTCCTCTTATTTTGTTCTTCCAAGTCCTTACTCTGTCTCTGGGACAGCTTCCCGTTAGCCTTGCCACCTTACCTAAAACTCTGGTTTCCAAATCGTTTTCCTCCGGTAAATCTCACCAAGTAAACCTAATTCATTCTGTAATCCTAGCATGACCACCTCAATTTCCCTCTCCCCTTTAGTTTCCCATTAGATCTTTAAATGTTGGAATTGACTGTTACCTTTCTTGGTAGGTTTGAATCCATCATAGTGTCAGAAGTATGAAAATCTGCCTACAGATGCTGTGGGAACAAAACACGACCCCTCACATGGTGCCCAAGTATCATCTGTCCTCAGGCTGTGTTCTGGTTCTGCCTAGTTGACCAGGGCTGTCTTCTACGCTGTTAACCTCCTTGTTCTCTCCAGGGAGCGAGATAATTAAGGTTCTGGGGGGAACTGGCTTATCCCAAAGTTCAGGATAGCCCAGGTTTTTTTTTTTTTTTTTAGTGGAACAATAAGGAGTGCCTTTTATTTAGATTAGTTGTCTCCATTTATTTAATTTTTAAAAAATTTTTATTGAAATATAGTTGATTTACAATGTTGTGTTAGTTTCAGGTGTACAGCAAAGTGATTCAGTTATATATATAGGTATATAAAAATATATATATTCTTTTCTTACATTCTCTTCCCTTAGAGGTTGTTATAAGATATTGAGTATAGTTCCCTGTGCTATATAGTAGGTCCTTGTTGGTTATCTATTTTATATACAGTGGTATATATATGTTAATCCCAAACTCCTAATTTATCCCTCCCCCATTTTCCCCTTTGGTAACCATATGTTTTCTATGTCTGTGGGCCTATTTCTGTTTTGTAAATAAGTTCATTCATTTGTATCTTTTTTTTTTAGATTCCACATATAAGTGACATGATATAATATTTGTCTGGCTTACTTCACTTAGTATGATAATCTCTAGGTCCATCCATGTTGCAGCAAATGAAGGATAGCCCAATCTTCACGGCAGGCCAGAATCAGACTCTCTTGTTGAAGTCTTCTCAAGCTGCTGGCTGCCACATGGGAGTATGGGTTTCACCGCCAGACGGCTCTACTTCTCAATAGCTGTTTGACCTTGAGTTTTATATCCCCATCTGAGAAACAGGAGTGATGATATGTACCACATGGGATGATTATGAGGCTAAAACCAAAAAACTTAAGTAAAATATTTAGTATGGAGGCTGGCATACATTATGAAAATGATAATTAATTCCTTTAGTCATCAAATACCTACAAAGCATGGAAAGGAATTCCATTTATGCTGTAAAACTACCTTTGTTCATCCTCTCCCCCGCACAGTTCTTCATCACTTTATACTGAACTATTTCGATTTTATACAACTTAACCCCTAGAAGAAAATATCTTTTTCCTCAACAGAATTTTTTTCTGCCAGTGAAGAACCATAATAGTCATCATTATTATGATATGAACAAAAACTCCCTCATGGATTTTGCGGAGGGCTTCGTCTATGTGGTTTTAGAATGCTCTGTTTTTACACTTAGAACCACAAAGAGTTGACATCAAGCAAACAAAATGGTTCACATTTTCTTCATATTAAGAGACCTTTTCTCACTTACCTAATTCAGTGCATTTGGTAAAATATATTTTCTAGAGAACTTTTCCAACAGTGGAGCCAGCTGCTAGATAGTTTATATTTTTTCCTCATAAAAACATCCAGGATACTATGCTGGTCCCTCATTTGTATGTTGCTTCTGGTAATACGCTTTAGACACACCATTTCATTTCATTTTAAGTGCTTCGGATTTTAGGGAATTGAGTTTTGTTTGAATTTGTTTTAGAGGTATGAGTGTGTGTGTGTGTTTTACTACCTGCCAGTCTCCCTCCCTTCTTTCTTCCTTTTTATCTATCTTTTTCTAAGACTTTCTTCCCAAACTAATGAATGATACCTATATGCTTTTCAAATAGTAAGACTCAGCACCTATTAAACTCTAGAAAGTTCTTCTTAGTTATTTAAAATAAGGATGCAGAGAGTGTGGTCTAGTGTTATGAGTTCTGTCCAAGCTCTAAATCAGGTGATTCAATGTTCAGTATACTGGCCACTTGCAGGTCAATTGCTCCATAATCACTAAGCCCCTGATTTGATTTGACTTACCTAGATGGACCATTTTGCCTCAACAACCTAATTTTTCTGCAATATAATATATTATTTGTTTTCTATTATTATTATTAGTTATTATTATCAGTTATTCTATTATTAGTTATTATTATGACTGTGAAATCAACCAAGTAGAAAAGAAAATTATGAAAGAGGTGTACCAGGAAGACAATTTTCAACTTCTCTGTCTAAATTAAAGTTACAGGGCTTCCCTGGTGGCGCAGTGGTTGAGAGTCCACTTGCCGATGAAGGGGACGCGGGTCCGTGCCCCGGTGCGGGAGGATCCCACATGCCATGGAGCGGCTGGGCCCGTGAGCCATGGCCGCTTAGTCTGCGCGTCCGGAGCCTGTGCTCCGCAGCGGGAGAGGCCACAACGGTGAGAGGCCCGCGTACCGCAAAAAAAAAAAAAAAAAGTTACAGTTAGAACAGGTCTAAACTATGGCTCCGAATGAAATTCCTGGGTTGATCATTTTTTGATTGTACTGTTTAATTTGGTGAAAATCCCTATCAAATTGATCAGATGCCAATTAGATACATACACATGGCACAGAATTTACACAACAGCTTATTCAAAATAGTCACTACAGCAACTGCATTCACTCATTCATTTACTCATTCATTCGACAAAAATACCTGAGCATCCTTCTGTATTCTCAGTGTTCTGGGAACTGGAGATACAATGAGGAACAGAATAGTCCCTGCCCTCAGGGAGTTATAGTCTAGAGGAGAAATAGACATAAGCAAGAAAGCAAGCAATCTACTTAACAGAAGTGCTGTAAAGAAAATGAAAGCAAGAGATTGAAGAACAACAAAGGGGATCATTTAATATTGAGTGTTAAGTGTGAGCCAGGCTGCACAGGTGACATTTGAGCTACCACCTTTATCGATGGTGAACCCACTATGAGAACCCACTTCTCCTTCTCTTGGTCTATCCCCACTCTTCTGGGAGGAAGCCTGGAAATTTTCATTTTTAATCAATTACCCTACAATCCCCGCGAAACTACTCCTAAGCTGGCCCACGACTGTGGTTTCTCAGAGCTTTCACTTCTGTAGGATTTTACAAATTGTAGAAGATAGTACAGACAAGCAGATTTTTCTGCAAGCCACAGAGAACATTTTATGATCTCTTCCTTGTTCATTCAAACATATCTTCTCCGATTTTTTCTTTGATTTGTGATTTAAGAGCTCTTTTTATTTTCCCACAAATTAATGGCCACTGTAAACAGAACTTAAGCAAGTACTCTGGCAAAAGTCCATCTCAGGATACAGAGATGAAACACTTGTACCACAAAGTGTCTCTTCCCTTCTGAATTCCACTTCTCAAATAGCATTTTAGTCAAAACCCCCAAACCTTGCTCCAAAAAAGCAAATGCCTTTGAAGTTCTCGTAGTTCCAACCATGAAATGTGTCTAATGTGAGTTTTTGGTTTCATTTCAAAGATTTTTTTCTCCCTTACTGATTTCATCTAACTAAAGTATCTGAAGCAGTTGGGATTTTTTCCCACATTTTGTTTAGCTGAACTAAAGATGCTAATTGAATTTAGGAGTTCGTCCAAGAGGAGATCATGGTTGCATGAATGCATCATTGCCTGTGCATATGGATTCAACACATCTGAAAGAGCAAGACTCAACTCTGTGGGTTTAGGGAGGCTGATTTCCCCCAAGGCCTAGGTCATTTTCCAGAAAAAATATTAACAACTAACATTTTTTAGTGCTCTCCACATGGCAGGCATTGTTCTAAAAACGTTTTAAAACTCATTTTTCACAGCTCTGTGATTATCCTCATTCCATAGATAAGGAAATAGAGACAGAGAAGTTTGTGTCTAGCTGACTATTCTAAGATCACTCAGCTAGAATATGGCTGAACCAGAAATAAACCTCAGACAGACTGGATCTGACGCCCACTCTCTTAACCTCTACCTTATACTGCACCTCAGTAGCAATCAGTGAGGGTCTTGGGAGGTGCGCGCTCAGCCACATGCACCAGTGTGACCTCACAGGTGGTTTATGTGCCAGCATGCTTCCTGATTGGTTGAAGGTCCATTCTGATTGGTGGGTACCCATGCTATATGGATGGTTAAAAATTTTGATTCTACGATGGCTTTAATCCATTTCCTTCATTCTCCATATAAGAAGGAGAGAACATTTTTACTACATGGTATCCAATCAAAGCATCTTGAGAGATTGCCAAAATGGTTGATTTCCATGAAATTGTTCTATCTGGTCCTACTGATCAGCCCTCTCTGGTCTTCTGTGTGGCTTCATTTCCTCTCTCTTTCTCTGTCTAGACATACATACATATTATATATATATATATATATACATACATCTATATCTCTACCTACCTATCAATCTACTGAGAGAGAGAATGTGTAATATATTGATGCTCCCCAGGGTCCAAGCTCAATCTACTTTTCTTCTCAAAGAATACATTCAAATACATTCTCCTGGCTAACTTTCAACTGACAATCGCTTCATTTACCACTGACACATCAATGATCTACATCTATTTCTGGGCTCCTCTTCTCTCCCAAGATACTGAACTTTATTTCAAAGCTGTCTATTACCTCAGTGGCTCAAGCTCAACATATCCAAAAGTAACACCTGTTATCTTCCCCTAAAACCTATTCTTCTCCTATATTCTTCTTCCATAAACCCCATCTTGGTTAATGCTAATGTTATCAACCTGACATCCCAAACACTATGACTCCTGGCTCCCTTGCTGACATTCAGTTAATTGTCAAGCCCTATTGATTTGATTGCTGAAATCTCTGAAATGAGACTACTTCTCTCCACTCTGACTTTAATGCAGACTTCCTTATCTCTCTCCTGGATATTTTTCTTTAATGCTGAATTGAAGTATAAGATGCACACAGAAAAGTACATCCTTAGTGTACAATTGACTACATCCACATGGCCCGTGCTCAGGTCAAGCAGCTCAGTATCCCTTGGAGTCTTGTCTCCTCCATGACGGGGTCTGCAATTCCACTGCTGATATGTAATGACTTTAAGGCTCGGATACGTATCAAAACTCAAATATCCACAGTGGTGCAGCATTTTAAGTCATTGTCATGTATCGCTAAATGTGTGTGAACTATTGAAGAACACAGTTTGGTAAATGGGGGGAGGGAGGGCACGGGCCACTGGGCAGTTGAGGGATAAAAATTGTCTCCACCAAGGGGTGGAGAGTTCTGAGAGACATGGCTGAGGAAGCCGACCTTGACTGCCAAAGACAAACTGCCTGTTTGATAGTTAATCAAAGGACAGGCTGCTATGGTAACTAAATAGAGTAATGTGACCCTCTTGCCTCCCCCCACACCACCGTGTTCCATTCCCTATATTCAGTTACTTGTTGCAAATAATAATGAGAACAAAAGTCGGGATGAAACTCATGAAACCTTCAAAGTCAGAGTAGGTGAGCCCAAAGTATTGAAAATTCACTTATGTGAATTTACCTAATTGGTTATTATCACATCCACTCTCAGCCTCATAATAAATCAAAGTAGAATTCTCTGAACTGAGGTCTTGAACAGCACATTCCTTACCCCTAATTAGGTCCACAGGAAAAAACCTCTTGGAGCAAGCCTTCTGTAATGTCCTCTTTTCTCTTCTAGAAGGCCTCTTTCTCTAACTTTAGGATTGCAATCTGCACCTTCCGCTAGATTTATGCTTTTGGCCACTACTGCCACAGTTCCACCTATTTAAATAGCTATTTGTTTAGAAAAACTCTCTAGCTTTCTTTATAGCCATTAGAAGAACATTCAGATTTATTTTTGATGACTAAAAAATAGATTAATATTATGGGTCAAAAATTGTTTAAAAAGTCTTCCCCTAGGCTGGCTTTCATGCAGAGAACAATTATTACATGTCATGGAGGCAGAGTTATGTATGGGCATAATAATTTTTAAGCCCAGTTGAACAGTGAGAAGTTTTCTGATGCAACTGAATTGCTCCCAACTCTATCAGACACTATTCAGTTGCCCCTGAAGATATCAACAAGCAGCTCAATTGCACTCGATTTCTTCAGAAACAACTGGGTTGCTCCAGAGTAACTCAAATGACTCTCACCTTCTAGGGCAGAGCTCAGCTGTATAAAAAAAGGAAAGATGTGGTTAAAGGAATACTCAGTGGATGTCAGCTAAGAATTCACCAGACAGATGCCTTACTGCGCTGGAAGAGTTGTTGGGCTGGAACAAGGGAAGGAAACACGGAGGGTACAGTAACGCATATGTACCACACATTTACTCTTTCAGTGAACAGTCTACACTGTGCCAGGCACTGTACTAGGTGCTCAGGCTATAGAGACTGGGTAGAAAGATCATTCTCAACCATATTAGTCATTTACCTCCCCAACTCAATTCTTTTTCTGGTTATGGTCTCTGACTTTGGGGGTGAGGAATCCACCCTCTATGCTGGATCTATGTAGTCTTGGGGGATTTCCCCCCAAGGTTCAGGGTCAACATATGATCATGGTTTAAGCCAATTACTATATCATATTCCCCTGACTACAATGATTGATTCAAGAGATGCATATGACTTAACCTGGTCCAGTCAGAGTGAACCTCAGACTTGTAAGAGAATTTTCTGAAAACTCTTGCTCTTTTGCCCACCTGAGATGTTTTAGCCACTGTATGAATTTAATTGCAACAAAGAGAGAGCTCATGCTGTCAGGGATTCATCATGGAGTCTAAGCATTAAGCCAGTGTAGCAGGAGGCTCAGCCATGGGATGGCGAAAAATAATTACCCAATACAATGAATTATTTTATCCCTGAATCTAATTGTGCCTGAATCCAGCCCTATACCCCCATACCTTGTAGCCCCATATCCAATTTTTCAGTAACAGATGAGGATGAAATGCTCAGTGGGTCTACAAGGAAACAAGCCTGAGATGAGTGTGTCTTCAACCTGAATCAGCTCAAGATCAAGAAAATTGATATAGGTTTTCATTAGGAAGTAGTGAAAGAGGCAGATGCTGGGGTAGCGCGCGGAGAAAGGAAGAACTAAGAGACAGAAAACAACATAATGGGAGGGATGTTCTTGGGGAGCTTGGGGAATGGGTTTTATTATCTGAGAGTCACCTTATTTGAAAGTCAACTTTCTCTAAACTTTCAAAAGAGCAATATGTGTATATACTTCAGTTAATATTTTTTAAAAAACGAGTAGTAATACATTTACACAATGTTGATGATGTATGTTACACTCAAGGCAGAATTTCATGGATCCCATATGTCCGTGTTTAAGTTTCAGGCTTAATTCCACAGCAGGACATTTAAAAATCCATTTTACAAGGTAAAGTAATAATAAGAATATCATTTGAAAACTGCCATAGAATAATTGGGTTAAACTGTAATGGTTCACCATGTATTTTTATGGCTCTAATTTTTCTCTGTGACATCATGGCGAAAATTTGATTCAATTATGGTGGATAATCTGTTGGGAAGAAGTGCCAATGATGTTTTTAAAAGGAGCTGTGGATACTTTGATTTCAAAGTAGTTAATTCCAAGGGGAACCTTTCTGAGATGAAATAGTGAGGTTATCTGGTCATGAGAGCTTTCATAGTCATGAAGAAAAAAGTAAGCACCATGCTTTTATTAAATTGACATTGCATAAGGAAAAAGAGCTAAAAATGATTGATTGCAAATATAATGTAGGGGATAGAAGCATCTGGTTCAGGCATAAGTAACAAAGGCTTTTCAACATATGGCACTAATTTGCGTTTATGCCTATGTAATCTCACCTTTCAAACGGCTATGCCTTTCTCAAGATGGGCTGTTCTGTGTATCAGTGTGGAGCAGGATAGCACAGGAGAGAAGGAGTATCCTCCTGGCCTGTTTCTGTTAGAAAAGGTGTTCAGTATTAATACAGGGACTTGAGGCAGGTGTATGTTTCTGGCTCCAATTCATCCATAATCACAGCTGCAAACCCAAGAATGGGGTGGCATTAAGTCTAGGGGCCTTGATTAGAAGTTGGACACAAAGTGTTGAACACAGAGCACTTCAAAGGTTTAACTGAGGCTTATCGTCCTCATTTCTAAGGCAAAACCAAATCTAGCTTTGACAAATTAGAGGAAGATGGGATTTTCAAAAAAATTTTTTTATTGAAGTATAGTTGATTTACAATATTGTGTTAATTTCAGTTGTACAGCAAAGTGATTTGGTTATACATATATATGTATATGTCTATATTCTTTTAAAAATCCTTTTCCATTATAGTTTATTACAATATACTGAATATAGTTCTCTGTGCTATACAGTAAATCCTTGTTGTTTATCTATTTTATATATAGTAGTGTGCTTCTGTTAACCCCATATTCCCAATTTATCCCTTACACCCTCCCCTTTGGTAAATATGTTTGTTTTTTAGGCCTGTGAGTCTGTTTCTGTTTTGTAAATAAGTTCATTTGAACTATTTTTTAGATTCCACATATAAGTGATATCATAATATTTGTCTTTCTCTATCTGACTTACTTCACTTAGCATGATAATCTCTAGGTACATCCATTTTGCTGCAAATTTCATTCTTTTTTATGGCCAAGTAGTATTCCATTGTGTGTATGTGTATGTGTGTGTGTGTGTGTATATATATATATATATACCACATCTTCTTTAGCCATTCATTTGTCGATGGACATTTTGGTTGCTTCCACGTTTGGCTATTGTAAATAGAGCTGCTGTGAACATTGGGGTGCATGTATCCTTTCGAATTAGAGTTTTCATCTTTTCTGGATATATGCCCAGGAGTGGGATTGCAGGATCAAGGTAGCTCTATTTTTAGTTTTTTGAAGAACCTCCATACCATACCTCCAGCATTCTCCATAGTGGCTGCACCAATTTACATTCCCATCAACAGCGTAGGAGGATTTCCTTTTCTCCACACCCTCTCCAGCATTTATTATTTATAGACGTTTTGATGATGGCCATTCTGAACAGTGTGAAGTGATACCTCATTGTGGTTTTGATTTCATTTCTCTAATAATTAGCAATGTTGAGTACCTTTTGATGTGCCTGTTGGCCATCTGTATGTAAGAAGATGGGATATTTTTTTTACGCCTGTGTCTCCATACCAAAAGGAGTTTGACTCTGTTTAGCTTTAAGGAAACCACAGTAGACCCGAACAGCTCCTTCAAAGTTAGTGGCATCAAATGAACCTTCCTTTCACTGGTGACTCGTAAAGAAGAGGGCAGCAGCATCTCTTCTCCCTTACACTTTGGTGGTACATTGGTCACTAGGCATTCTTAACCCAAGGCAGCCCTGCAAGCACCAGGCCTTGGGCTTCTGCACTCTGCTCTTAAGAGCTCACAGAATAAGAAACCAGGAGGAGAACATTTGCAGAAAATATCGATATCCAGTATACCTGAGATAATAAAGGATAACATTTCCTTTGGATTTAACCCTTAAGAAAAATGTCTCCTCTCTCTTCCAGGAATTGCCACATTTCAATCTGCCTTCTCTTGGTTTTCTGAGGAAAGGGCTCTAACCCCTGGCACCGTCCCAAGTGCTTCCCACTTAGCTTGACCCTGACTCAAGGCAGCTCAGTTACTCAGCCCACGGCCAGCTTTGGCCATGACCTTGCACTTAATTTCAGGTTACCATCCTTGAGAATAAAAAGTCCTGTTCTTGTGACAGCCATTCTGTCTCCTCCTGGGAGAAACTGTTCAATTTTCATGACCCTTTCTCATAAATCTAATTTTTAGATTGAATTTTTCTTAAAACCATAAAAAAGTAGTTGCTCTCTGACCTGACTGGCTTCCTGCCACTCTCTAGCCAGCCGCCTGCCTCTCCATGGAGCAGAAGTCTGACACCATGTCACAAGTGTCTCGGGCTAAACATGAAGTTTTACTAAGTCTAAACTATTTTATATAGGTCACTTCTAACTTTTAAAATGAATATTTGTTTTTTCATTTTTGGTTTCATCACTGACACATCTGAATTTTTCTGACAATAAAACTACAAGTCATCACTCTGTTGGGACAAGAACCTCTACTTCATGTTCTGACCTAAGGCAGCTCAGCAGCTGTTTTAATAGACTTTTTCTCCCTCAGAAATGGCTTAAGTAAGTTGGTGTTTCAAGATTATGTAGATAAAGCATATAGTTCCTCCACTTTTATCGTACTTGAAAAACCTCATTTTGATGCCTCATAAATTTTAAAATACAGATTTCAGCTCAGACTTTCTAATTATGATGCTCATCCCATATTCTAAATTTATTGTCCAAAGATTTATAATCTCTATGAAAATCCAACTGAATAGTAGATGAAAATACGTTTTGGATCCATAATAGTTCCCTGCTTCAGGGAATACAAACAACAATTTGAAATACAAACAAACAACACCTTTGTGCCCAATTAACTTTTTCCTGTAAGTGTGATGGTCACTGAAACACTTTAATTCCTACAGGAAAGTGCCATTTTCAGAAAGCTACACGTAATAGGGTGAGAAGGATGGGAGATAATTTAGAGGACAGAAGATCAATTAAGGAGTATCTGTTGGAAACTCTTCTTTTTTGTTTTTCCATCTTTATTGGAGTATAACTGCTTTACAATGTTGGGTTAGTTTCTGCTGTACAGCAGTGTATCAGCTATATGTATACATATATCCCCATATCCCCTCCCTCTTGAGCCTCCCTCCCACCTTCCCTATCCCACCCCTCTAGGTCGTCACAAAGCATTGAGCTGATCTCCCTGTGCTATGCAGCAGCTTCCTTGGAAACTCTTGTGTGACTAGTTTTACTCTGGAAATTGAATTATATCTACCTAAATTACAAAAGTAGTTATTTGCACACATTTCTGGCAAAACTTTGGAAATACCAAATTACATCAGTAAGAACTTTCAGACTGTAGACTGAAAACAGGATCAAATGTCCTGGTAAACATCCAGCCACTTGTGGTCTCTGTGGCAGCAAAGGCTCTGGAGAAATCTGTGGGGAGGAGAGGTGAAAAGCTCGGCACTTAGTGCTTTCTGGGAAGGATTTCATGGCTCTGCACAGGAGCTTCGAAAGCCAGAAGCAGCTGTTAACTTGGGCAGGGTGGAAAGTACATGACATACCCTCAGTTTGAGCCTCCTTCATTATTATGCTTCATCTTGGTGGGTACTAAGTCTTTAATAAACCTAATGGAAGGAAGTATTTTAAAAATAAATCTCAATGTTTTAACAGGAATTTTAAGGGTTATCCATACCAATGATGGTTATTCATTCATGTGGTATTTTGAGGACTTTACATGTTTACTAGGAGATAGAGAAAATGCCCTTGCTTTTGCAAGCTGTTTAATACTTTTTCCTGTTCTTCTCCTTATTATTTTGAAAACGAGGCATCGAGCCAGAAGTTTGATAATGTGAATAGTACCTAGGCATAGTTTGTATACAGACAGGGGGAAAATATAGGTAATCAAATTAAAACATGGCTTCTGTCAATACTCAATAACAGATGAACCCCATGGGAAACTTCTCTGTTTGTTCCTTTCTAAATGAACCTTTTGCTTTTCTGCCCCTTTTCCACTCTTCTCAGATTGTCCTTTCTCCCCTCCCTTTACCTGTTATTATTACATGATATTATTACAGCACAAAACACAAGCCTTTAAGGGGCCAGACATGGTCTCCACCCCTTACCTCCGTAGACTTAATCTCTGTGCCAGGCATTTGACACTTATCCTTCAATGGCTTGCATGCAAGTTAGCACGACACAGGCCCTGATTTGACTGGGAAGTCCAGATTCACCTCTTTTCCTGGCATCCTTTCCTATTTAGCATTTGCCTCAGATTTTGGGGTTTTGTTTTAAACAAAGCCTTATTATTAGTAATGACGTTACAATAACCAGGATGGCTTCGGTGGGCCTCCACTATGCACTTCTGTCTTCCACCAAGGTTGCATCTAGGAGTGTGTGAGGCACGCGTACAGAGTTCTCACTTTAACATGTAGTTAAATTAAAGATGACCAGCAGTAACTTCTTTTCCTAACCTTTTTAAGATACGGTGTCAGCTAACGTTTCCCTTTCAAGGACAGCAAGCAGGACGCTCGGTGATGAAAACAAGTGCTTGCAGACACAAGCAGTGAAGGCCAGCGTGCTCAGGGCAGCCTACAGTGGTGGGGGAAATGATTGACACTGTCGCTCCAGCTGGACACTCGTCATCCAGCCAGATATGCCAGGACCTGTAGGGGCAAGAAGCAAGGTCTCCAGGCCGCTTGGCATGAGGGTCAGTGGGAAATTGGGGAAATTATAGGTCGTACCATGGAATATGTCCAGAAAACAAAAGCTGAACAATTCTGCCATAGTGCATACAGAGAACATTGTTGGAATGCTTTTGTTGCAACAGTTCTCTCATTTATCATATGGTGCAAACCAACATTGATTTATTTTGTTGCTTGGCAGCACTTTTTATTTTACAAAAAGAAAGCCTGTCGTCAACATGAGCTTTATTATTATGAATGAGATTAAATCCACATAACATAAAATTCACCATTTCAACCAGTATGAAGTGTCCAATTCAGAGGTTTTAGGTATGTTCACAATGCTGTGCACTATAATCACTACCTAATTCCAGAACTTTTCCATCATGTCTCCAAGAAACTCTGTACCTCTTAGCAGTCACTCCCAACTTCCCTCTCTTTCTATTCTCTGGCAACCATCAGTCTACTTTCCGTCTCCAGGGATTTGCCTATTATTGATATTTTAAACAAATGGAGTCACAGAATATGAAGGCCTTTGTGTCTGGCTTCTTTTACTTAGCACAATGTTTTCCAGGTTCATCCATGTTGTAGCATATATCAGTACTTCATTCCTTTTTATTTTTGAATTATATTCTATTGTGTAGATAAATATACCACATTTTGTTTTCCATTCATTTAATGAACATTTGTAGTGTTTCCAGTTTGGGGCTACTATGAATAATGTAGCTGTGAACATCTGTGTACAGGTATTTATGTGGACGTAAGTTTTCCATTTTCTTAGATATATACCTGAGAGTGGAACTGTTGGATCGTATGGTAATTTTTTGAGAAACTGCCAAACTGTTTTCCAAAATAGCTGCACCATTGTACACTCCCATCGGGAAAGTATGAGAGTTCCGACTTCTCTACATCCTAACAGACGCTTGTTATTATCTGTTATTTGATTAGCGCCATCCTAGTAGGTGTGAGTTGGTATCTTATTTTGTCTTTGATTTGCATTTACCTAATGACCGATGATGTTGAGCATCTTCTCTTATGCGTATTGGTCATTGACAAATCTTCTTTGGAGAAATGTGTGTTCAAATCCCGTGCACATTTTTCAATTGTGTGGTTTGTCTTTTTATTATTGAGTTGTAAGTGTTCATTATATGTCTGAATATTAGCCCAATAACAGATACATGATTTACAAATATTTTCTCCCATTGTGTGGACTGTCTTTGCACTCTCTTGGTAGTGTCCTTTGATGTACAAATGCTTTTAATTTTGATGAAGTCTAATGTTATCTATTTTTTCTTTTGTTGCTTGTGACTTTGGAGTCTTATTTAAGAAACCGTTGCCTAACCTAAGGTTGTGAAGACTTAAACCTGTATTTCCTTCTAAACATTTTTAGTTTTACATTTAGACCTTTTATCCATTTTGCCTTCATTTTTATATATGGTGAGAGATAAGGATCCATCTTCATTCTTTTGCATGTGGATATCCAGTTGTCACAGCACCGTTTGTTGAAGACTATTCTTTCCCCAATGAATGGTCTTGGCATCCGTTTTGAAAAGCGGTTGACCACAGTTATATGAGTTTACTGCTGGGCTCTCAGTTCTATTCCATTGTTCTATATGTCTATCCTTATGCCAGTACCACACTATTTTGATTACTCTACCTTTGTAATAAGCTTTAAACTCAGGAAGTGTGTGTCTTCCAGCTTTGTTTTTCTTGTCATAATTGTTTTGGCTGTTCAAGTTCCCTGAATAGCCCTAGCTTAGTGATCAGCTAATGATTGGATACGGATTTCCTTCAATGCCTAGAACCAAACAAACTCCCAGGCTTTGCAGAGGGGCTTGTGTGTGTGTTGACATGCCTTCAACACTCGGCCAGGGGGCTGACAACCCTGCATTAACCTTCACTTCCTGCTTCTTCAGAGCCTCAAAGTCAGCCAGAGGTGAGAGTGTAGGGCTTTTTCAGGTCTTTCCTGAGGATGAACACAGCTAAATATGACCTTGAACCTGGGTACATGTGTCTGTCTAAGTTTCCCACTCTGAGATTTTCCTCCCAAGCTTTTTGGTTCATCTGCTGTTTGCTCCAACTATTGTTCATTGCACTGGGTAGCAACACTAAAACATTTGCCTATAAATATTTTCAACAAAAATTCTGTGTCCCATTATCAGGTTTAGCACTCTTTAGATGAGAGTGCTAGTCAGGTGAGATAAAGACAAACCTTTTTTTTTTTTCATATTTGGAAAAATTTTTTTAACATCTTTATTGGAGTATAATTGCTGTACAACAGTGTGTTAGTTTCTGCTTTATAACAAAGTGAATCAGCTATACATATATCCCCATATCTCTTCCCTCTTGCATCTCCCTCCCACCCTCCCTATCCCACCACTCCAGGTGGTCACAAAGCATCGAGCTGATCTCCCTGTGCTATACGGCTGCTTCCCACTAGCAATCTGTTTTACATTTGGTAGTATATATAAGTACATGCCACTCTCTCACTTTGTCCCAGCTTACCCTACCTACTCCCCGTGTCCTCAAGTCCATTCTCTATGTCTGTATCTTTATTCCTGTCCTGCCCTTTGTTCTTCAGAACCTTTTGGTTTTTTTTTTTAGACTCCATATGTATGCGTTAGCATACGGTATTTATTTTTCTCTTTCTGACTTACTTCAGTCTGTATGACACACTGTATGTCCATCCACCTCACTACAAATAACTCAATTTCGTTTCTTTTTATGGCTGAGTAATATTCCATTGCATATACATGCCACATCTTCTTTATCCATTCATTGGTCGATGGACACTTAGGTTGCTTCCATGTCCTGGCTATTGTAAATAGAGCTGCAATGAACATTGTGGTACATGATTCTTTATGAATTATGGTTTTCTCAGGGTATATGCCCAATAGTGGGATTGCTGGGTCATATGGTAGTTCTATTCTTAGTTTTTAAAGGAACCTCTGTACTGTTCTCCAGAGTGGCTGTATCAATTTACATTCTCACCAACAGTGCAGGAGGGTTGCCTTTTCTCCACATCCTCTCCAGCATTTATTGTTTGTAGACTTTTTGATCATGGCCATTCTGACTGGTGTGAGGTGATACCTCATTGTAGTTTTGATTTGCATTTCTCTAATGATTAGTGATGTTGAGCGTCCTTTAATGTGTTTGTTGGCAATCTGTATATCATCTTTGGAGAAAAGTCTATTTAGGTCTTCTGCCCATTTTTCGATTGGGTTGTTTGTTTTTTTGATATTGAGCTGCATGAGCTGCTTGTAAATTTTGGAGATTAATCCTTTGTCAGTTGCTTCATTTGCAAATATTTTCTCCCATTTTGAGGGCTGTCTTTTCGTCTTGTTTATGGTTGCCTTTGCTGTACAAAAGCTTTTAAGTTTCATTAGGTCCCATTTGTTTATTTATGTTTTTATTTCCTTTTCTCTAGGAGGTGGGTCAAAAAAGATCTTGCTGTGATTTATGTCATAGAGGGTTCGGCCTATGTTTTCCCCTAAGAGTTTGAAAGTAGCTGGCCTTACATTTAGGTCTTTATCTATTTTGAGTTTATTTTTGTGTATGGTGTTAGGGAGTGTTCTAACTTCATTCTTTTACATGTAGCTGTCCAGTTTTCCCAGCACCACTTATTGAAGAGGCTGTGTTTTCTCCACTGTATAGTCTTGCCTCCTTTGTCAAAGATAAGGTGACCATATGTGTGTGGGTTTATCTCTAGGCTTCCTATCCTGTTCCATTGATCTATATTTCTGTTATTGTGCCAGTACCATACTGTCTTGATTACTGTAGCTTTGTAGTATAGTCTGATGTCCGAGAGCCTGATTCCTCCAGCTCCGATTTTCTTTCTCAAGATTGCTTTGGCTATTTGGGGTCTTTTGAGTTTCCATACAAAATGTGAAATTTTTTGTTCTAGTTCTGTTAAAAATGCCATTGGTAGTTAGATACGAATTGCACTGAATATGTAGATTGCTTTGGGTAGTATAGTCATATTCACAATGTTGAGTCTTCCAATCCAAGAACATGGTATGTCTCTCCATCTGTTTGAATCATCTTTATTTTCTTTCATCAGTGTCTTATACTTTTCTGCATACAGATTTTTTGTCTCCTTAAGTAGGTTTATTCCCAGGTATTTTATTCTTTTTGTTGCAGTAGTAAATAGGAGTGTTTCCTTAATTTCTCTTTCAGATTTTTCATCTTTAGTGTGTAGGAATGCAAGAGATTGCTGTGCATTAATTTTGTATCCTGCTACTTTACCAAATTCATTGATTAGCTCTAGTAGTTTTCTGGAAGCATGTTTAGGATTCTCTATGTATAGTATCATGTCATCTGCAAACAGTGACAGCTTTACTCCTTCTTTTCTGATTTGGATTCCTTTTATTTCTTTCTCTTCTCTGATTGCTGTGGCTAAAACTTTCAAAACTATGTTGAATAATAGTGGTGAGCGTGGACAACCTTGTATTGTTCCTGATCTTAGAGGAAATGGTTTCAGTTTTTCACCATTCAGAACAATATTGGCTGTGGGTTTGTCATATATGGCCTTTATTATGTTGAGGTAAGTTGCCTCTATGCCTACTTTCTGGAGAGTTTTTATCATAAATGGTGTTGAATTTTGTTGAAAGCTTTCTCCGCATCTATTGAGATGATCATATGGTTTTTCTCCTTCAATTTGTTAATATGATTTATCACATTGATTGATTTGTGTGTATTGAAGAATCCTTGCATTCCTGGGATAAACCCCACTTGATCATGGTGTATGATCCTTTTAATGTGCTGTCGGATTCTGTTTGCTAGCATTTTGTTGAGGATATTTGCATCTATGTTCATCAGTGATATTGGCCTGTAGTTTTCTTTCTTTGTGACATCTTTGGTTTTGGTATCAGGGTGATGATGGCCTCCTAGACTGAGTTTGGGAGTATTCCTCCCTCTGCTTTATTTTGGAAGAGTTGAGAAAGATAGGTGTTAGCTCTTTTCTAAATGTTTGATAGAATTTGCCTGTGAAGCCATCTGGTCCTGGGCTTTTGTTTGTGTTAAGATTTTTAATCACAGTCTCAATTTCAGTGTTTGTGATTGATCTGTTTATATTTTCTGTTTCTTCCTGGTTCAGTCTTGGAAGGTTGTGCTTTTCTAAGAATTTGTCTATTTCTTCCAGGTTGTCCATTTTATTGGCACAGAGTTGCTTGTAGTAATCTCTCATGATCCTTTGTATTTCTGCAGTGTCAGTTGTTACTTCTCCATTTTCATATCTAATTCTATTGATTTGAGTCTTCTCCCTTTTTTTTTGATGAGTCTGGCTAATGGTTTATCAATTTTGTTTATCTTCTCAAAGAGCCAGCTTTTAGTTTTATTGATCTCTGCTATTGTTTCCTTCATTTCTTTTTCATTTATTTCTGATCTGATCTTTATGCTTCCTTTCCTTCTGCTAACTTTGGGGTTTCTTTTGTTCTTATTTCCATAATTGCTTTAGGTGTAAGGTTAGGTTGTTTATTTGCGATGTTTCTTGTTTCTTGAAGTAGGATTGTATTGCTATAAACTTCCCTCTTAGAGCTGCTTTTCCTGCATCCTATGGGTTTTGGGTGTCGTGTTTTATTTGTCATTTGTTTCTAGGTATTTTTTGATTTACTCTTCAATTTCTTCAGTGATCTCTTGGTTATTTAGTAGTGTATTGTTTAGCCTCCATGTGTTTGTATTTTTTACAGATTTTTTTTCATGTAATTGATATCTAGTCTCATATCATTGTGGTCAGAAAAGATACTTGAAATGATTTCAATTTTCTTAAATTTACCAAGGCTGGATTTGTGACCCAAGATATGATCTATCCTGGAGAATGTTCCATGGGCACTTGAGAAGAAAGTGTATTCTGTTGTTTTTGGATGGAATGTCCTATAAATATCAATTGAGTCCGTCTTGTTTAATGTATCACTTAAAGCTTGTGTTTCCTTATTTATTTTCATTTTGGATGATCTGTCCATTGGTGAAAGTGGGGTGTTAAAGTCCCCTACTATGGTTGTGTTACTGTCGATTTCCCCCCTTATGGCTGTTAGCATTTGCCTTATGTATTGAGGTTCTCCTATGTTGGGTGCATAAATATTTACAATTGTCATATCTTCTTGGATTGATCCCTTGATCATTATGTAGTGTCCTTCTTTGTCTCTTATAATAGTCTTTCCTTGAAGTCTCTTTTGTGTGATATGAGAATTGCTACTCCAGCTTTGTTTTGATTTCCATTTGCATGGGATATCTTTTTCCATCCCCTCACTTTCAGTCTGTATGTGTCCTTAGGTGTGAAGTGGGTCTCTTTTAGACAGCTTATATATGGGTGTTGTTTTTGTACTCATTCAGCCAGTCTATATCTTTTGGTGGGAGCATTTAATCCATTTACATTTAAGGTAATTATTGATATGTATGTTCCTATTACCATTTTATTCATTGTTTTGGGTTTGTTATTGTAGGTCTTTTCCTTCTCTTGTGTTTCCTGCCTAGAGAAGTTCTTTTAGCATTTGTTGTAAATCTGGTTTGGTGGTGCTGAATTCTCTTAGATTTTGCTTGTCTGTAAAGGTTTTAATTTCTCCATCAAATCTGAATGGGATCCTTGCTGGGTAGAGTAATCTTGGTTGTAGGTTTTTCTGTTTCATCACTTTAAATATGTCTTGCCACTCCCTTCTGGCTTGCAGAGTTTCTGCTGAAAGATCAGCTGTTAACCTTATGGGGATTCCCTTGTATGTTATTTGTTGTTTTTCCCTTGCTGCTTTTAATATTTGTTTTTTGTATTTAATTTTTGATAGTTGATTAATATGTGTCTTGGCGTGTTTCTTCTTGGACTTATCCTGTATGGGACTTTCTGTGCTTCCTGGACTTGACTATTTCTTTTCCTATATTAGGGAAATTTTCAACTATAATCTCTTCAAATATTTTCTCAGTCTGTTTCTTTTTCTCTTCTTCTTCTGTGACCACTATAATTTACATGTTGATGCATTTAATGTTGTCCCTGAGCTCTCTAAGACTGTCCTCAATTCTTTTCATTCTTTTTTCTTTATTCTACTCTGTGGTAGTTATTTCCACTATTTTATCTTCCAGGTCACTTATCCATTCTTCTGCGTAAGTTATTCTGCTATTGATTCCTTCTAGAGAATTCTTTATTTCATTTATTGTGTTGGTCATCATTGTTTGTTTGCTGTTTAGTTCTTCTAGGTCCTTATTAAACCTTTCTTGTATTTTCTCCATTCTATTTCCAAGATTTTGGATCATCTTTACTATCATTACTATGAATTCTTTTTCAGGTAGACTGCCTATTTCTTCTTCATTTGTTTGGTCTGGTGGGTTTTTACCTTGCTCCTTCATCTGGAGCATCTGTGTATTTCTCTGTCTTCTCATTTTGCTTAACTTACTGTGTTTGGGGTCTCCTTTTTGCAGGCTGTAGGTTCCTAGTTCCCATTGTTTTTGGTGTCTGCCACTAGTGGCTAAGATTGGTTCCATGGGTTGTGTAGGCTTCCTGGTGGAGGGGACTGGTACCTGTGTTCTGGTGGATGAGGCTGGATCTTGTCTTTCTGGTGGGTAGGACCACGTCCGGTTGTGTGTTTTGGGGTGTCTGTGACCTTATTATGATTTTAGGCAGCCTCTCTGCTAATGGATGGGGTTGTGTTTCTGTCTTGCTCGTTGTTTGGCATAGGGTGTCCAGCACTGTAGCTTGCTGGTCGTGAGTGGAGATGGGTCTTAGTGTTGAGATGGAGATCTCTGGGAGAGGTTTCGCCATTTGATGTTATGTGGAGCTGGGACGTCTCTGGTGGACCAGTGTCCTGAACTCGGCTCTCCCACCTCAGAGGCACAGGCCCGACACGTAGCTGGATCAACTGGACCCTGTCAGCTACATGGCTCAGAAGAAAAGGGAGAATAAAAGAAAGAAAGAAAGCAAGTAAAAAGGAATAAAGTTATTAAAATAAAAAAATTTTTTAATTGTTAAAAATAAAAAGTATTAAACAAAGAAAAAAGAAAGAAAGAAAGAAGAGAGCAACGAAACCAAAAAATAAATCCACTAATGATAACAAGCACTAAAAACTATATTAAAAAAAAAAAAGAGGGCTTCCCTGGTGGCGCAGTGGTTGAGAATCTGCCTGCCAATGCAGGGGACATGGGTTCGAGCCCTGGTCTGGGAAGATCCCACATGCCGTGGAGCAAGCAGGCCCGTGAGCCATAATTGCTGAGCCTGCGCGTCTGGAGCCTGTGCTCCCCAACAAGAGAGGCCGCGATAGTGAGAGGCCCGCGCACCGCAATGAAGAGCGGCCCCCACTTGCCACAACTAGAGAAAGCCCTCGCACAGAAACGAAGACCCAACACAGCCATAAATAAATAAATAAATAAATAAATTTTTTTTAAAAAAGGAAAAAGGACAGACAGGACCCTAGGACAAATGGTAAAAGCAAACCTACAGACAAAATCACACAAAGAAGCATACATATACACACTCACAAAAAGAGACAAAGGAAAAACAAAACAAAATCTATATATATATAAAAAAAAGGAACAGAGCAACCAAATCAATAAACAAATGGTTAAACTCTAAATACAAAGCTAAAATAAACATAAAACCAGAGACCAGTCAGTTGCATACAGCAAACCCCAAGTCTACAGTTGTTCCCAGTCCACCACCTCAATTTTGGGATGATTCGTTGTCTATTCAGGTATTCCAAAGATGCAACGTACATCACATTGATTATGGAGATTTAATCCACTGCTCCTGAGGCTGCTGGGAGAGATTTCCCTTTCTCTTCTTTGTTCGCACAGTTCCCGGGGTTCAGCTTTGGATATGGACCCGCCTCTGCGTGTAGGTCGTTGGAGGGCGTCTGTTCTTTGTTCAGACAGGACGGGGTTAAAGGAGCAGCTGATTCGGGGGCTCTGGCTCACTCAGGCCGGGGGGAGGGAGGGGTATGGAGTGCTGGGCCAGCCTGTGGCGGCCGAGGCCGGCGTGATGTTGCACCAGCCTGAAGCGCGCCGTGCGTTCTCCCGGGGGAGTTGTTCCTGGATCCTGGGACCCTGGCAGTGGCGGGCTGCACAGGCTCCCCGGAAGAGGGGTGTGGAGAGTGACGTGTGCTCGCACACAGGCTTCTTGGTGGCGGCAGCAGCAGCCTTAGCGTCTCATGCCCGTCTCTGGGGTCCGTGCTGATAGCCGCGGCTCGTGCCCGTCTGTGGAGCTCCTTTAAGCGACGTTTTTAATTCCCTCGCGCACCTTGAAACAATGGTCTCTTGCTTCTTCGGCAGCTCGAGACTTTTTCCGGACTCCCTCCCGGCTAGCTGTGGTGCACTAGTCCCCTTCAGGCTGTGTTCACGCAGCCAACCCCAGTTCTTTCTCTGGGATCTGATCTCCGAAGCCTGAGCCTCAGCTCCCAGCCCCCGCCCGCCCTGGCGGGTGAGCAGACAGGCATGTCAGGCTGGTGAGTGCCGGTCGGCACCGATCCTCTGTGCGGGAATCTCTCCACTTTGCCCTCTGCATCCCTGTTGCTGTGCTCTCCTCCGTGGCTCCGAAGCTTCCCCACCCCCCCGCCACCCCCTGTCTCTGCCAGTGAAGGCGCTTCCCAGTGTGTGGAAACATTTCCTCCTTCACAGCTCCCTCCCCAAGGTGCAGGTCCCATCCCTATTCTTTTGTGTCTGTTTTTTCTTTTTTCTTTTGCCCTACCCAGGTACATGGGGAGTTTCTTGCCTTTTGGGAGGTCTGAGGTCTTCTGCCAGCGTTCAGTAGGTGTTCTGTAGGAGTTGTTCCACACGTAGATGTATTTCTGATGTATTTGTGGAGAGGAAGGTGACCGCCACGTCTTACTCCTCCGCCATCTTGAAGGTCTCCAAGACAAGCCTTTTTAAAAAATTTTATTTTATTGAAGTATAGTTGATATACAATGTTGTGTTAATTTCTGCTGTACAGCAAAGTGATTCAGTTATACATGTACATACATATATATATACCCTCTTTTTCATATTCTTTTCCATTATGGTTTATCACAGGATATTGAATACAGATACCTGTGCTATACAGTAGGACCTTGTTGTTTATCCATTCTGTATATAGTAGTTTGCATCTGCTAATCCCAAACTCCCAATCCATCTCTCCCCCTACCCTCCCCCTTGGCAACCACAAGTCTGTTCTCTATCTCTGTGAGTCTGTTTTTTGTTTTGTAGATAAGTTCATTTGTGTCATATTTTAGATTCCACATATAAGTGATATCATATGGTATTTGTCTTTCTATTTCTGACTTACTGCACTTAGTATGATAATCTCTAGGTCCATCCATGTTGCTGCAAATGGCATTGTTTCATTCTTTTTTATGGCTGAGTAATATTCCATTCTATATATGTACCACATCTTCTTTATCCATTCATCTGTTGATGGACATTTAGGTTGGTTCCATGTCTTGGCTATTATAAATAGTGCTGCAATGAACACAGGGGTGCATGTATCTTTTTGAATTACAATTTTCTTCAGATATATGCCCAGGAGTGGGATTGCTGGATCATATGGCAACTCTGGTTTTAGTTTTTTGAGGAACCTCTGTACTGTTTTCCAGAGTGGATGCACCAATTTACATTCCCACCAGTAGTGTAGGAGGGCTCCCTTTTCTCCACACCCTGTGCAGCATTTGTTATTTGTGAACTTTTTAATGATGGCCATTCTGGCCAGTATGAGATGGTACCTCATTGTAGTTTTGATTTGCATTTCTTTAATAAGTAGCCATGTTGAGCGTCCTTTCATGTGCCTGTTTGCAATCTGTATGAAAGACAGCCTTTTGAGAAGCTCCTCCAGAAAGCCACCAGGCAGAACAACTAAGAACAATTTGCAAAGGTTATCTGTTCTTCTCTCTCCTCTACCAGTACCAGGAATGCAAGCTGCTACTTTCAAGACTACAGTTGAGCTGGGGGATGGGGAATGGGGTAAAAGTAAGATGCCACAAAGCTCACTGTTGTTATTGAGATTCAGTCATTTTTCTTGAATAAGTGTTGCCTGGGTTGCTGCAAGCTTTTGGTTGCTGCAATACTGCTGCAAGTTTCCAAAGCACAAAAAGTTCTTAGTTCTTACCATTTTTGTCAGTTTTTCATTGCTTTTATGGAGAGGTAAGATTTTAGCATTCCTTATACCCCTATCTTGTCTCAGTAGTGAACTTTTTAAAACACATGTTTAATGAAAAATTAAGAACTGAATTTTCATTTCTCAAGAAAGTCAATGGTCAATATGAAATCTGAGCAAAAACACTTCCATTATACATTTACCATTGAGTCAGTAGTGACAGCTCTGACCACTGAAAACAGGAGACAGAAATTTGCTGAAGAACTATCATTTACTTGAAAAGTTGGTAGTTATTCTAAGAATACCATGTTTAAAGACAATTTAACACATATAGCTGCACAAAGTGTGTTTATACATCACCCTTTGAAGTAACATTGTTTTGAAGATGACTTTTTTTTTACCTTTTTATTTTATTTTTAACATCTTTATTGGAGTATAATTGCTTTACAATGGTGTGTTAGTTTCTGCTCTATAACAAAGTGAATCAGCTATACATATACATATGTCCCCGTATCCCCTCCCTCTTGCATCTCCCTCCCACCCTCCCTATCCCACCCCTCTAGGTGGTCACAAAGCACCGAGCTGATCTCCCTGTGCTATGCGGCTGCTTCCCACTAGCTATCTGTTTTACATTTGGTAGTGTATATATGTCCATGCCACTCTCTCACTTCGTCCCACCTTACCCTTCCCCCCCCCGTGTCCTCAAGTCAATTCTCTATGTCTGCGTGTTTATTTCTGTCCTGCCACTAGGTTCTTCATAATGTTTTTTTTTTTAGATTCCATATATATGTGTTAGCATATGGTATTTGTTTTTCTCTTTCTGACTTACTTCACTCTGTATGACAGACTCTAGGTCCATCCACCTCACTACAAATAACTCAATTTCGTTTCTTTTTATGGCTGAGTAATATTCCATTGTATATATGTGCCACATCTTCTTTATCCATTCATCTGTCGATGGACACTTAGGTTGCTTCCATGTTCTGGCTATTGTAAATAGTGCTTCAATGAACACTGTGGTACATGACCTTTTTGAATTATGGTTTTCTCAGGGTATATGCCCACTAATGGGATTGCTGGGTCATATGGTAATTCTGTTTTTAGTTTTTTAAGGCACCTCTGTACTGTTCTCCACAGTGGCTATATCAATTTACATTCCCACCAACAGTGCAAGAGGGTTCCCTTTCCTCCACACCCTCTCCAGCATTTATTGTTTGTAGATTTTTTGTTGATGGCCATTCTCACTGGTGAGATGATACCTCATTGTAGTTTTGATTTGCATTTCTCTAATGGTTAGTGATGTTGAGCATGAAGATGACTCTTGTTCTAAATTCATTTGTCTCATTTTTAATCCTAAATTATCTTGCACATGTACAAAAAACTGAAGTGATAACTGTCAATATGTTGTCTCCGTTAGCAAAGAAATAATTTGCAAGTGAATAATATCTGTGACAGCCGATGCTTCAGACAGAAATCAGTTGAATTAATACCAATAAGGAGTCATTTTTTTAATCAAATTAATAGAGTCAGAGTAAAGCTTTTGAAAGTTCATTGTGTTGAATTTGAAATATTTGACATTATAGTGAACATCACTATGACTACAGTTCAAAAGTTTAACATTGAAGATAAAATGATTTGTTTTTGTAGTCATAATACAAACACAAATTTTGGGAAGGCACAGAATCATAGCATTAACAATTGTTTTTACTAAATTAGAAAACGATGGAGCAGAAATGTATTTGGAACTGGTTGTGTGCATGCATAATTCATAACTGTGTGTTCAAACAAGCTGTAGTATCCTTCCCATAAAAATAGAAGTTGTAGTTGTTAAGATTTACAAATATTTTTTTATATGCATAGAGTAACTGAACCATAAAAATTTTGGTGACAGAACTGATGCTGAATTCAGAAAGTTATTTCAGCCTGGCCACAAGTGTTTTCCCTCCTCATTGTTTGTCACCAAATGGAATTCAGAAAATTTTGAATCTTTGAAGAACTATAAATCCACCTAAGTGTGACCTACAATGGTATTATATTATTTTGTAAATGAGTCCTTTATATCTTGGTTGCAGTTTGTTCAGAAAACAGCATTTAATGATAAACAGAGACAGAGTCTTTGACAAGTTTTATCCTATAAAATGAGTTGTAAAGAAAATTACTCTGAATAGAGGCAAAAAAGGCAGTACATGTCAAATATTTACACATTTCAATTAAAGAGGTCTCACACTTAGGTAAGAAGAATTTTAGAAAGATAAAACAGATAAAATTGAGAGAAAATTATTATTGAAAGCATACAGTAATTACCAGGAGTGAAGGATTAACGCCTCCAGACATAGAGTACATCAGATTTCCTGCTCAAAGAATAATAATAATTTAAAAAAATCCATATGAATGCACATTAAACAGGTAAAAAAAAAAAGCAAGCATCAAATGACAAAGCTAAAACAATTTAGTCAGGGAGATCCTTTATTCAAGAGAAAACAATCCGTGGACTGTGGTGGGAGGTGGGTTACAGCGCCTCACAAGCAGTGGAGGACGCTTCCCAGGGGAATTAGGGCACGAGAGCTTTATAGGGAAGAGGCAATGGGGAAGCAGGGCATGACTGGCTAGGAGGTCAGGGATTTCCTTGTAAGGCTAGCAGGTCCTATTTTCTAGTGTAAGATGAGCTAGCTGAAGCTGAGGTGAAGGACCGTGATTGGCATTTGGTTTCCTTGTCAGATGTTTCCTGTAAGTGCAGGATGACTTAGGTTTAGATTTGTGACTTGAGCCAGACCACTGGGGAGTCCTCCATTTTGTGGGTCCTGATATGCAAGTTAACTTTATCTCAGGTCAAACACTGCAGATCAGGAATCAAAATGATATCAGGCTTCTTGTTGGCACCACAGAAAGGTTGAAGGCAATGGAACAAGGCCTTCAAAATCTGAGTAAAAGTGACTTCTTAACCCAGACAAATTATCCATCAAATGTGAGGGTAGAATAATGACATTTGGGGCTTCCCTGGTGGCGCAGTGGTTAAGAATCCGCCTACCAATGCAGGGGACACAGGTTTGAGCCCTGGTCTGGGAAGATCCCACATGCCACAGAGCAACTAAGCCCACGTGCCACAACTACTGAGCCTGCACTCTAGAGCCTGCGAGCCACATCTACTGAGCTTGCGTGCCACAACTACTGAAGCCCACGCGCCTAGAGCCCATGCTCCGCTACAAGAGAAGCCACCGCAATGAGAAGCCCGCGCACCACAATGAAGAGTAGCCCCTGCTCACCGCAACTAGAGAAAGCCCGAGTGCAGCAACGAAGACCCAATGCAGCCAAAACAAAAAAAGAATAATGACATTTTCAGATACTTACATTCATTCCAAACAGTGTCCCCAAAAACAGCTAGAAGATGTTCTCTAGCAAAATAAGAGTAGATCTAGACAGGCAACGACAAAAAGTCCAGGAAATGGGTCCCAAGAGAGCCTTGAAAAGAGAAGCCCCAGGAATATTGGCATAGTGGCCTGGGGCCTTGGGAGCAGACTCCCTGAGGTCTTGGTAACAGATGTGCCCCATGGCTTTGTAAAAGCCTGATCCTTTAAATGGGTGGCAATTTACACTTGAAAAGGGATTCTTAAATTTGTGGTGTTTTCGCTGCAGCTGTTCTTTCAATTGTGAGCTTCTGCATTCTTTACCTATTTGTTTACACACCATTAAGTGTTGCATAAAGTGAGATAGCACTGGAATTCTAAATTTCCTCTCCTAACGAGAGAGAGTACTCTGTCTTTGAACCTTAAATGTGCTTTACTGTCCCTCCCCTACTCTATACTTAATGTTCTGGCAGAAAACTAAGCTCCATAATTCTTGCTGGTTTCCTTGGGTCTCTCTAGGTATGAGTCCCTCTAAGATTCTTTCATATGGAGCCCTTATAATATGCCTTGCACTGAGGGGTAAATGGTCCACCTGATTCAGAAATAGGATGGCTGATCTGATTCAGCACACCGCTGGGAGGTCTGGCTACGTCTGAAGGTGAATGGAATGACCACCTCAACAAGAGTGAAGGACATTTGCTGAAAGGAAGAAATGGTAGAATAAAAACATTAGGGCTGTCCTTCAGAGAAGGACATCTAGCATAGTGCTCTGTCCCATAGAACTTTCTGTAGTGATGCAAATATTCTGTGTCATTTAATACCTTAGCTGTGGCTATTGAGTACTCGAAATGTGGTGAGTGAGACTAAGGAACTGGAATTTTCGTTCCATTTAGCTTTAATTCGTTTAAATTTATATTTAAACAGCCATGTGTGGCTAGTTGCTACCATATTGGCCAATGCAGGTCTAGAAAGAAGCTGTAAATGTTTCAATAAGTTACGTTTATAACTTCTTAGGATTTTCTGAACCTGTTATTTCCTCTCCTTTAGGGACAACTAATAACCTGGAACTATAAGGGTCAGATCGATTATTTCAGGGAGAATGGAAAGAGGGAACATAGAGAGAGGTTTAGGGAATAAACCCTGGGGGGAGGCTGTCGGAGCAGCTAGAAATAAGAAAGGCAGAAGTATTAACTAGTTTTGGAAGAAGATGGAGGGTGGGAGAAAGGAAGAGAGCTTAGAAAGCCCGTCAGGGATGAATGACTGAGCCTGGGTGCTCAGCCAGCCCTTTGCTAGGGGAACCCAGTCTGGGAGATCCCACTGCAAATAGCGTGAACTCAGTTCTTTCATTCATTTTATCAAAATTAACTTCTCTTTTCTTTTAAGTAATATCTTCCAATTTAAATATGTAAATTACCGTAAGTAAACAAAACGTGTTTCACCTTGGTTAGCATAATCAAGGCTGTGATTCTTATTAAAATTAATAGGTGAAGTCTAACGTATGCATTTACTAACTAATGATTTGAACGCCAAAACGTGCATATGGCACATGTGTGCACACACACTGCTAATCTTACCTTACAATTTTCTGTACGTTATCTAGGTCCTTCTTTAATTTATTGACTGGAAAAACATGAGCAAAGATCCAAAGAAACTTCCTGTCATTGCTCTAGAATACATGATGTCTTTCCCTCAGCTTGGCAGGAGGGACCCCAACCTTCACTGTAGAACTTGAACATTTTCTCTTTCTCACACGTACACGTACACACACACACATGCGTGCTCCTTAGTTTTTTCATAAACTGTTGGGTAAATGAATAGATAACTTGAGTCTTCTGGGGGCTTACTTTCTCTGAGAAGAAATACCGAGTTTCTCCAGTCCAGATTGGGCAAGTGCCCTTTGTCTTCAGAAAAGTATCAACATTTACTCTAAACTATCATGGTGCTGCAGGACCTGAAGAATACTCTTTGTAAAGTAAAAAGTAATAAAAAATTTAAATAATTCAGATTTGACTCACGACATTATTACCAGGGCTCATTGCCTCAGAGAAACGGTTAACGATATCATAGGGAACTGGGAGGAGAATTCGTGAAAATTCTACGGGTTGATGAAAAAACACTGACTCAATGCTGTTTATTTACAATGAACACAAATAGCTATAGCAATACTTGAAGTAATATACTTTAATATATTTAGGGCTTTAAATTGGGTTCTGAAACCCTTTTTTCAAAAGTCAAAAATCTGCTCAACAAGTCTTTTTCAAGAGCTCAAAAGATTGGCACTAGCAAATTTCAGCAGACCAGTGAGAAAAAAAAAAAAATCATTCAGGAAAAGAAAAACAGACATTTTGGATAAAATGTTCTTCAGAGGGGCTAGAAATGTTATCATCTTTCCTTCCCTAGCTCTTTCAGTTCTTGTAACAGAAATTTCCAAGAGTCCTCGTGCATGAATAGGAACATACGTTTGTCGGTCAGTGACATTTATTGGGTCTGTCCTCTGTGCAGAAATGTGAACTGATGTGGCGGGAGAGATTCAAAAGAACTGCAAGATCAGACTTTCCTCTCTGCATATGAGAAACTGCATATGAAAAGCGTATGTATAGACTAATATATAGTGAGAGCATATGAATAGTGGAAAATCTCTAGGTACATAATTAATGAAGGCTCACTGAGTACAGGAATTAAGAGAATTAGGTCAAGTTAATCAGGGAAAGTTCTTAGGAAGTGATTTTGAAGCCAGATTTGAAAGGTGAGAGAGAGTTTAATGGAGTGGTATGAGAGAATACCTCCTTCTTTGCTGGTCCATCCCCCTCTTGAGGGCTGGTGTAATTTGGGGCTTGTCTTTCCATTGCTATCCTGGTTAATGGTATGACTGAAGCAAGGCCTCATTACACTGTAGATGCTGCTGTGCCGAGCTACAGAGCAGGCAGGGGGTGGGCTAATATTCTATGACCCTTCTTTTTGAATGCTGGGTTTCAAGGCAACTTCAGATCAGGTGAGGGTACAGATCCTTCTTAAGAAAAGAAGAGGCAGTTGAGGGCAGGAGAGCATGCTGTGCATTTTGAAATAAAAGAGTTGCTAAAGAGCAGAGGCACCTTGGAGGAGCGGGAAAGGAAGTAGGGCCCTTGGAGGAGAGTGGTCCTCTGTGGACCGCTGGTGGGTGAGGGCTTGATAGGGATCCAGGTGTTCCCTAGAGGCGGGGTGGAAGGGTGTGGCCCACACTGAATATCTGCTTCTACTCAGATAAGAAGGTCACTGCTGTCAAGGAGGGGGTAGGGGTGGGGACAGTGTGGGGTGGAAAAGTGATGAGTTCAGGCAGTTGTGACATGGTGGGCAAGTGCTATGATTGAAGAGAGTGAGAACGCGGTGGGGACGCTGTGACATATTCTGCCAAGGGGATGTGTGAAGATGTCACAGAGCTGTGAGTGGCAACTGACTTTTGAATTGGGCCCTGAAAACCGAGTAGTCGATTTCCAGGTAGAGAAGCAGGGAGGGTACTTCAGATAGTGGAACAAGCTGGGCAGAAAATATAGAAGCATGAAAGGGCAATGTGTCCAAAGAGGCTGTGTCTGCACCTTGGAGGAAAGGCCCCTTCCTTTGCGGGGCGGCGGGGATGGGGAAAAGGAGGAAATTTTGGTCACCAGACTTGTAAAAGTCAAGCGGTGTAATGACTCCAGCTTCTAGTTTGTAGGAAACACCTAGGGCAGAAGAACACTGTGGGACTGTATGATCAGCATGCCATCAGCAAAATCCAGACTATGGCAGACTCTACCCATCCAACTTCCTGAGTTCTTCAACAGATAAATTATAAGGAAAAGAGAAGAATTGCATTCTCTTTTTTTTTCGTAGGTTTAAGGAGACAAAGTACATCTTTATCACTTGAGTGAAAAACGATACAGGAACACAAGAAAGGCAGCTGTAGGGCTTCCCTGGTGGCACAGTGGTTGAGAGTCCGCCTGCCGATGCAGGGGACACAGGCTCGTGCCCCGGTCCAGGAAGATCCCACATGCTGCGGAGCGGCCGGGCCCGTGAGCCATGGCCGCTGGGCCTGTGCGTCCGGAGCCTGTGCTCCGCAACGGGAGAGGCCACAACAGTGAGAGGCCTGCACACCACAAAAAAAAAAAAAAAAAAAAAAGACAGCTATAAAAATCAGAATGGTTATTACTTTAGGAGGAAGGGAAGAGCTTATGACTGGGACACAAAGTCCAAAGTTCCATTTATTGACCTGAATCATAGTTATAAAAGTGTTTGCCTTAATCATTCATTATGCTATACATTTGTTTTGTGAGGTTTTCTGCATTTCTGTAAGGAAGTTTTAAAAATAAAGTAACAAGTAACACTTTTCCAAGAGTGAACTGACTTTCATGCAGAGATGGGTATCACATGCGGAAGCAATCTTGCTGACACCAACCTAGCACCATCCTAACTGAGCCGGAGTGTTGATGACAGGGAAGCCTAAACACACTGATGATGGCAGAGATCAGCTCGGCATCACGCTGGCTGCTCAGAGCTGTGAACCACCAGCTTCTACCATTCGCCTTTCCCAAAGCAGCAGCTTATATCAAAAAACCAAGGAATATAACACATGTGACCCCAGGTTCCCCTGACCAGAAAGCCTCAGATCTTTGCATCCTACTTTGGTTAGGTAACTTAATTTTAGGTCGCTTGGCTTGAAGTATATTCATTAACTCTGCATTTTAAGATGAGGATCAATGTGGTTCTAGGGCAGAAAAAAAACACATGCATGAAAACCCCATGCCTTTCTCTTTTACCAATAATCTCTGCGTCGTGCAGGTCGGGTGTTGAGTTTCAGATCACGTCCTCTGCTCCTCAGTTGCGCATGTTTGTTTTGGAGTAAGGAGTTAAATATCTCAAACTGTGGATTCCAGTGTTGAGTGTACATGAGTAGAGCCAGACTTTAAGTGGGAATAATAATAAAGAAATAAGTAATGTGATTAAACAAATATGTTCCCAATTCCCTTTGTCTTCTTCAAACATCTAATGCAGATGTCTCTGTCCTTATTAGCCAAGCACTTTGCTTCTCTGTCTGCCCTTCCCCTGGAGCTGGTGGAAGCCACAGGTCTTGAAGAGCACTTTTCCATGAAAAAGGCTGTCAGACTCTCTTAGACATAAACAAGTGAAAGTAACCAGGGACTGTTTTTGTGCGTGAGATGCTTTTGTTACTGGTCCCTGTAGTAATTCTGGCCTACTCATTTTAACGAGTAAGGTTTGGACCTTGCTGTCCTCATATGTATATTAACTCCTCACATAAAGGCAGAGAGGATATGGTCTGAATAACAAATAGAGGATCAGATGCTCAGGTCAACAGGGTTTTCACAAATGAACACCGTTCAATGTCATAGCCAAGGTCAACTGAAACTGGAACGCCCCTGGGCAGGGGGAGGAGGGACTGAGAAAGAGCCTTCACAGTTTGAAGGGGATTAGCTATCAAGAGTTAACCAGCAAATGTTAGCTATATTTTAAAAGAGAGCTCCCTTCTGAATAGTTTTCATGCTGACCTCTTGCATGGAATTTGTGGGAGAGTAAAATCTCAGCTTTCTAGTACCATTTTGGAATGGGTCATTCTAGATAGCCATGCACCCTGAATAGCCAGAAATCTGTCTAACAACATACAAAATATTCAAAAACCATGTTGGGTAAGAAATTTTCTGGAAAATGTTTTACATACTCTCCTGAATGGCCACTAGAAGGAATATAGACTTTGGAGGGCACGAGAACAAATACCCCCAGCCCCATTTACTAGTTGAGTATCCTTGGTTAATTATACTTACTGAGCCTCAGTTTCTTAATCTGTAAAATGGGCATAATTGAGCTATATGGTAAGTATTCTTAACCTGTTTCTTAACCTGTAAAATGGGCATAATTGAGCTATATGGTAAGTATTCAGTAAGTATTGGTTAATTTTACCCCGTAGTAAGTACTCCTCACTATTGGCTTCTCTTAGGCCACCACCCTGACCCGAATCTTCCAAATGTTGGATGGACATGATCTGGGAAAATACAATACCTGGAAGGGGCACAGAAGGCATAGAAGGATATATTTGATGAAGTTGGAAGGATCCCTGGTTCAAGAGGTCCTGGAGGAAATCAGGGTGTAGGTAGGGCTGGCTCGGAGGGCTGAGCAGGTGACCTCTAGGTGATGTGGTTAGGAAGGTTCCCCTGCTCTAAGGCTTCTCCATCTACCTGCCATAATCAGGATGCCTCCTTTGAGGTCAAACAATGATTCCTTTAAAACTTCCTCTTAAGCAGGATCTTGGAGGATATGACAGACGTGGCAAGACACCACATAGATCCCCCTTCAAGGAAGGTCTCACTGCCCAGCTTGAAGAATGTAATTAGTTGCAGGCACCAGGTGTTTCTTTGGGGTTGGCCTCAGCTTTTGAGCCCAGATCATAATCTTCTTGGGGCATCCCTCCACCAATGCCTGAGCAAGTGGATGGTAGTTGAGGGCGTACTTTTTCTGGGTGGCCCCCAGGCAATGACTGAGGAAGACGATGGATCCATGGCCTAGGTATTTCTGCCTGATATTGTAGTCTCCTCTCAGAGAGTAGCTTCCTATTGGGACGGCAGAGAGCTTGTCCTGTCTGCATCACAGTCTGAGAGTTCTCTTTGCCCAGCCCTGTTTCCTTTCCTTTTCTTTCACAGGCAGATTCCCCAATAAAATTTTTGTACTCCTAACTCTTTCCCAGCACCTGTCTGCCTCCTCATAAGAGGGAGTTCACACATCAGCAGGGGGAGAGGAGGAATTAGCACAGCATAGATTACTGAGACAATGACCAAGTGCTATGGTCTGAATCTTTGTGTCCCTCCAAAATGCATATGTTGAAATCCTAACCCCCGAATGTGATAGTATTAGGAGATGGGGACTTTGGGAGGCGATTAGGTCAGGAGGGCAAAACTCTTATGAATAGAAGTAATGCCCTTATAAGAGGCCCAAGAGAGCTCCCTTGTCCCTTCTATGATGTGAGAATACGATGAGAACCCAGAGGAGGGCCTTCACCAGAACCCAACCATGCTGGCACCCTGATCTTGGAACTTTCAGCTTCCAGAACTGTGAGAAATAAATTGCTGCTGTTGGTAAGCTACCCAGTCTGTGGTATTTTGTTATAGCAGCTGGAATGGACAAAGAGACCAAGAATGGCGCAGGGAACTCTACCTAATTTAATGAGGACCAGGAAAGGTTATGAGGACACATTAAGCGAGACTTGCAGGGAGCCAGGGCCAGCTCCAGGAGCTGGGATTCGGGGGGAGGCCAGCTCCAGGAGCAGATGAACACTGTCTTCCTTTCTACAGGCTGAGGACTGGCATTTGAGGGGATCCACCTGAGGACACAGTTATCAGCCAAGAACAGAGACAGACATAAGGGAGGAATGGAAGTAGCTGAATAGTGCTTTTTTACATAGATGACCTCCAGCTCTGCAAGTTGCATACAAATGAGAAAAAATGAGATCCACAGGGGTTAGGTAACATGCTCGAACTAGTGAATGGTGCAGGTATGTCTGAGTATAGATCCATTGCACTGAGATGTCCCTGGAAAGAATGAGATGAAGATCAATTATTTTTGTCTGCTCAGCATCTTTAGCCTTTGGAAATGGGCTGTCAATCATGTAGCCCTGCCTTTCCCATTGTGGGGTTGAGGGGAGGGAGGGAGGGAGTGGCAGGACTTGGGCTGGCCAGTCAGATTACTCAATATCCCTGGGCTTAGTGAACTGTCTGGGAGAGCATATGAACCAAGGGGGCTAGAGTATTTTCATAGATTGATATAGATGCTGGGGGAGAGAGGGTTCTCTTTCTCTCTACTAGGATTGGAAGCCAAAAGATGGTGTAAACCTGGAACTAATGGGGGCATCTTTCCCACCATTTGGAGAGAGCTTGTCTGAGGATGAAGCCATTGTGATGATATAATTTGAGGACATTTTAACATAAGGGAAACATACCCTTTTTTGTTTCCTTGAGCTATTCTGATTTGGGTCTCTACTATTTTACTATCTGTGTATTTTGACTAATGTAATATACCAGTTGCCCAAATTTATCCTGGTGCTAATGCTGATACTGCCTCTGAAAAGTGTTCAGCTGCTAATCAAAAACTAAGTGATATTTTGAAAAATAAAAACATCTGTTTCTAATAGGGATGGCCTAATACTGTTTACTCAAGATTTCTTAACAGGAAACCAATTATTATCTTGTAGGTGAGTCAAAAATTGCAACTTCTCTTAGATCTATCAAATTCCATAATACTTATTCTGACATAGAGTTAGGGTACTCTATCTGGAAAATATCTAAATTTTGTAAAAAAAATTGAGCATTAAAGGAAAATAATTAAAATATGACCATTGGGTAGCAACACTGAACTGGATTTCTCAGGGTCTGAGAAGAAATGAAAATGAAGATGTTTTAGATCCTAAACCTCATTCCAAAATGGCATACTTCTTTCTGATAAGTTACAAGAATGTCACTGTCTGAAACTGCTCATTGAAGATAGGTACCAGCAGACATCTGGGAAAACCATCACAGCAGTAGGCCACCTAGGAAATGATTGGTTAGGGCTACAGCTAAGACTTGGGCATTTCCAAATTTCAGAAAGGGGTTTTAGGTGATGATCTTAAAAGGAAACCATCAACTTACGTACAACTACTGTAGCCTACAGATACTCTATAAGCTTCAGAATAGAGAGGAGTAAGGACAGGTCTTAATGATGCAATACAGAATATTCCAAAAGGCAAGTTGAGTATTAATCCAGACCTGTACATGGAATGAAGATATTATCTAAGCCTGAAATCCCAGGTCCCAATGACTGGCTTAATACACCTCTCCAGACCTCTTCAGGCTCCACTGAGCTGCTACTTCATGTTTCATTGGCTTTATAATTGCATTAACTGGTAGTTAAGGTGGCTCTACTCTCAGGTAAAGAGCTACTGCTTCCCCTCTGGTTCTAAGATGATATGTCTGAAAGTGCCTTCTAGCACTTCTTATTTCAAAGATTGTGATTCCTATTGGACACAGTTTACTCCCTCCCCCAAACCCTGCCACCAAAGTTTAATGTGAGAGATGCATTCAGTCCTGGACTCATTTGCAAAGCCCCGTTACCCTCTGAGGGCTAACTTGCTCACTTCCCCAAGCTCTCTGTTCTAACTTCTCCCACCCTCCGTCACAGCACATCATTCAACAACTCATTAATACATTAACAAATACATTTGTATTTGTTAACAAATACATTTACATGTACATGTAGCCTGTTTTAGGTATTGAGGATATAATGACGACAAGATAGGAAAATATCTGCCTTTCTAGAGTTTACATCCTCTGGATAACTTGCAAACAAATACAGGTTGGCAGGGGGGAAACACCTCAACTATTTGCCCCAAACCATTCCATAAATACACATCTCTGTATCCACATACATCTTTCTCCACATCTCAGTGGAGAAGCTGTCCCTCTACCTGTTCAAGGCTGACCTTGCTACCTGAGATATTTCTCATCCCTGACTCCTTATGGCATTTTCTCCTTTAATTCCTCACTCATGAATCTTTGCCTTTTCCATTTTGTTATCTGGTTTCCCTTTGCATATAAATACAAGCCAAATATAGGGTAATGCAGATGGTGATTGTATGAAAGCAAATACACCTGCACAAATCACAGAATATTAGTACATTTTTTTCCTTGCTTGTACATTATTAGTTAAGCAGTTTCTTAGCACCCTTCTTGAACTGAAGAATATTAAACTCTTGGCAAACAGTGATCCCACAAAGACACTAACAACTGGTAAAGTATTTCTGAAATAATTAGCTCTTCCCATCTGTCTTAGTTCAGGCTGCTATTACAAAATACCATAGGTGGGATGGCTTAAACAACACATACTTATTTCTCACAGATCTGGAGGCTGGAAGTCCAAGATTGAGATGCCATAAGATTCAGGGCCTGGTGAGGGCCCTTTTCCTGGTTTGCAAATGGCTGCCTTCTTGCTGTATTGTCACATGGTAGAGAAAGACAGAGAGAGAGTTCACTCTCTGGTCTCTTCCTATAAGGGCACTAATCCCATCATGAAGACTTCACTCTCATGACCACATCTAGACCTAATTACCTTTGAGGGCTAAGGTTCAACATATGAATTTGGGGGAGGAGGGGAACACAAACATTCCATTCATAGTACCATCTCCTGGTAATTCTGCCTAAGTTTGCTTTGTATATATTAAGACTACATTGTTAGATGCATATTAGTTCAAAAAAATTTTTTTTAATTTTAATTTTTTCCTTTTATCAGAGAATGACCTGTTTTAGCTCTAATGTCACTGTCTTGAAGTTTGTCTGACAACAATATTGCCACAAATCTTTTTTATTAGTATTTTCTTAGTTTATCATTTCCATCTTTTTAAACCTTTTGTGTTGTTAAGTTCTAGGTGTGACTCTTTTAAACAGCTCATAATTTGATTCAGTTGTCATATTAAAAAAAATAACCTGGGAACTTCCATCTTTTAAACAGGGAAGTTTAACCCACTTGATGCAATTTCTGGTGTATTTGAATTGATTTCTGCCTATTATTTTGTATTTTCCAATGTATCATTCTTTTTTCTTTTCCTTTTCAACTTCTATTGGATTTAATCTTTTGAAAAATTAACTTTTAATCCTTTTACTCTTTTTGGAAGTTAAACATTCTAGTTCTATTTTTTGTTTTTTTCCTTAACTTGCACCGCCTGACTTAAAAATCTAAATTATTGTTGCCTAGCATTGTGGTTCTCTCTTATTTTTAAGATCTTGAACATCAGTTATTATCATTAAAGCATATTTAAATTACCCACAGAAAATGGGTCTCTGCTCAGCATTGCACACGATTCCTTCCTTTTAGGTTCAATTTCCTTCTTTCTGAAGTGTCTTCCACTAGTCCTTTCAGCGAGGGTATGTGAGTTGTAAACTTTTTCAGTATTTGTTTCAAAATATCTTTCTTTTGGCCTCATTCTTGAATGATAGTTTTTCGGGGTGTAAAATTACAGATTGCTTGCTATTTTCCTTCAGTTCTGTGAAGACTTGATCCTTTTGTTTCAGATTCTCTTTGTTGCTGGTGAGAAATGTGATAGCAGCTCATTCTTTAGAGATACTCTGTTTTCTCTGGTTGCGTATAAAATTTTTTTCTTGATCCTTGCATTCTGTAGCTTCATTACTATGTGACACAGTGTGCTTTATCTATATTTATTTTTCTTTATCTATATTTATTTTGCTTTATCTATATTTATTTTGCTTTAGACTCAGTATGCTTCCTCGCCCTAAAGATCAAGCATTTTAAAATTCAGGAAAAATGTCTACTCTTTTATCAAATATTGGCTTTCATCCATTATCTCTGACCAGGGGTCAGTAAATTATGGCCCACGGGCAAAATCTTGTCATTGCCTGTTTTTGTAAAGTTTTATTAGAACACAGCCATGCCCATTTGTTTATAAATTTGTCTATGGCTGCTTTTGTATTACAGCTTCAAAGTAGGGTAGTTGGGACAGGGATTATATGGCCCACAAAGCCTAAATGATTTATTGTTTGTTTCTCTACAGAAAAAAAATGTCAGTGTCTGTGCTACACTTTCATTCTGGAACTTCTATTAGACATAAGTGAACTTCTTGCATCTATTAATCTCGGGTCCTAATTTTCTATAATTTTATTTTCTTTGCTGAATTCTGGGTAATTTTTTTCAGTTTGGCATTTTTCTGTTATATTATGTGTAGCATTTCTATGTATGTGTATCAGGGGTAGGGGTTGGTTAGCCAGTCTGCCATATTTTTAGAACCAGAAGTCTGCCTAGCCTTTCATACACCATCCTAATCAATATACTCATGACAGCCATCAACAAGTAATCTAATCATCTTGTGTATTTGGTTTCTGCAGAGAAACAGAACCAGTTCAGAGGGAAGGAGGGAGGGAGGAAGGGATGAAGAGAG